>NW_020954576.1:23049041-23483175 GCF_900497805.2 Vombatus ursinus
CACTTTATAGAATCTGAAAAGGCGGGGGGGGGGGGGGGGGGGGGGGACAAAAGGGAGGGGAGGCGGAAAGGGGAACCCAACAACAATACATCATGAGGAAGCATATATCAAAAATGTTTATGTTTCTCCAGGGTAAGAGAAAAGTACCCATTGGCAGACAGTGTGACCATGGGGTAAGTAAGGTAACTCCTTAGAGTTTCCTCCCATGTAAAATTGAAATGCTGCTGCACTACTTAACTCACCTTAGTGCTGGGGCGAAATATGCTTTGTAAAAGTGCTTTACAAGTGGCAGCTCTTTTGTTTCATGGGCCCAGGCCGGGGTTGGGGGTGGAGGGGAGGAACAAAAGGAAGGCTTGCCTGAATGTCTTCCCTTTCTGTTCCCCAGGGATCGAGCCCAAGGGTAAGAATAGAGCTGCAGCTCAGCCTAGCAGCTCCTGCCAACCAGCGACTCAAATCCTCCAGGCAGAATGGGAAATAAGGATCAGGTAACATCCCTCTCCACCCCACTCCCTTATCCCTCATCCCTAACCCTCCTCATACTGAAATATTTAAATCTCCCCTGGGTGAGAGAAAAAGCCTGGCTCCGTATATATTCCTTTTCTCTGATCTTAAAGTCAATGTCCTTCCGTAGTAAAGGTTTAGAACACACAAGGAATCCTGTAGGGCGCCTCTATCTGTTTCAGTCGTAATTGCTTAACACCTACGTTACCTGCCATCTCCAGCTTCTGTGTCAGACATGGAATAGTGGTTTCAGCAAGAGGAAGCTTTTTCTAATGATGTTTTCCTTCTGGGTGTGAGAGTCTGGTTTCCTAGAATGAATACTGGATGTGGAGTCAGGAAAGACCTACATTTGAATCCTGCCCCTAACATCTGTAAAATGGGGGGAAAAGAAAGCAAGCATTTATTAAGGGCCTATTATGTGCTGGGCACTTTGTAAATACTATCTCATTTGGTCCCCACAATAACCCTGAGGCATAAGTACTCTTTACGATTGAGGAAACTGAGGCAAATTGAGGTTAAGTGATTCACCCAGGTTCACACAACTAGTAAGTATGTGAGGCTGAATTCTTCTTGACTTCAAGACCAATGCTCTATCCACAGAGTTCCCTAGCTACCTCTGGGGATCATAATATCTGTTGTACTTACCTTACAGGGTTCTCTGAAGATTAAGTGAGCTCATGTTTACCAAGATCACTTTGTAAACTGTGGAGGAGCACTGCCAGTCTACAGATAAGATCGTTATCGTAGAATCACAAAACAGTCCAGTTGGAAAGGACCTTAGGAGATCGTGTAGACTGATTTTCTCATTTAACTGGTGAGGAAACGGCATCCGTATAGTCATCGGCCAGCTCAGCTAGGTCAAGACGATCTGGTTATTTCCAGGCAATCACAATTAATCTGAACAGAGAAGCTGTGACTCTAGTATGCAGAACATGAGACTAGTCAGTGTTAAGACACAATTCTTGCTAATGTGGGTTTTCTGCCTCAATCTTATTTATCCATTTTTACAACCAACCTTAGTTCCTTCTGAATATTTTGGGATAATGATTTATTCATAGAGTCTACTATAAGATGAGAGCTACCATTTATAGAATGCTTTAAGATTTACAAATGCTTTATGTCAAGTAGTCTCATTTGAACTTTATTTTTTTCCTGTCAACTTAACATCTTCAACAAACACAAACATTTCAAGATAAAAAGAACAAGAAAAAGGATTATAGAAGAAACTGAAGGATTATGCACAGTATCTATGTATATATATTATACATATATACATATATATACACATCTATATCTTACCAAGTTAATCACAAAAGTGCTCTCTCTGTGTCCCCTTCTGTGCTTTTTCTTCAGTGAATTTTCAAAAATGTTTTCATCTCTCAGGTCCCAGCTGTGATGTGTATTAGCCTTGTGATCTTGGGCTAGTCACTGAATCCCTAAGACCCGACCTGAATCCTCATCTGTAAAATGAAGATGGTCACCCTCCTGGCTATTGTCAGGAAAGCACTTTGCAAACCTTGCTGGGTGGTATAAATATGTGCTCTCATTTATTTTCATAATCATTTATGGGCAGCTTTAAGGGTTTAGTCAGAGTTCTATATTATAAAATGCTACAATTAAAATCATTTATGCCAATCCTCTCATTTTACAGATAAAGAAACTGAGACCCCAAGAACTGTTGCCCAAGTGTGAGTTGCCCAAGGTCACCGTGGATGTTTGGGGTTTGTTTTGTTTGGTTTGGTTTTGGTTTTGGTTTATTTTTTTTAAAGTGCAACCATTCTTCTGAATGTCAGCCAGATATGGGTGTTTTATGAAGAACAGCCAGATCTCCCTCAGTCTGAGATGGCATTTACGGAAAGTGAGCTGTAATTTTTTTTTTTTTATTATTGTGACTATTGATTGCCTAGAGTCAGGGGGTCAAGAAGAAGGAACTCTGCACTAATGGAGGTAGGAAAGATCCTACAGTCCATCAGGAGGTTTGACAACCCATAAATGACTGTTCTTTTCTCTTCCAAAGAAATGAGATCAGGGTAACCAAAGCACAGAGGAGAGTATAGAGGAAAAGTCAGTCATGTCAAGCAAGGGCTTATGAGATAAAGTCTATAAGAGTTTGGTTTTTTTTTCCATTTTCATTTTTCCTTAGTTTAAATTTAAGCTATAAGAAATATAATGCTAATTTAAATGACCATATGGGAGAGACTAGGAATATGAGCTGGTCTGGTTGTATATCAGAGCCAGGGAAGGGGACAAAGCCATCAGGCTCTGCGTTCTAAGCTAGGGTTATAGGGTTTTACTGAAATTAATGGAATCAAAAAATAAACTGATTATGTATCCATAGGAAAGGCTGTGCTGAAAGTGAACATAAATGATGATACCCTTTAGGTGCTTTCCTGACAACACTCCTATGAGTTGAGCCATATAGTTAGTATTGTCCACATTTCATAGATTAAGAAATTGAGGGTCTGAAACATGAAAGTGACAAGCCTAAGATCCCAAGGCTAGTAAGGATCAGAGCTGAGATTTGAGAGAGGTCACATCCTTTAACTCCATTGTTTTACAGAGGAGGAAGTGAGACACAGAGAGGGTCAATTAGCCAAGTTATTTGGCCAAATCATCCAAGCTAATAAATGACAGAGACAAGATTAGACCCTCCCACCCACCTCACTCCAATTCAGTCCTCTTTGTATTGTGCCTCTGCCTCTCAACAAAAACAATCAATTTATTTAGTAAGTGACTTTTAAATCAACCAATCAATAAGCATTTATTAAGTACCTACTATGTGCCAGGCATTGTGCTAGGTGCTGAGTTTACAAATAAAAGAATAAGGCAATTCCTGCTTTCAGGGAGTTTACATTCTACCAGGGGAGACTAGACGTGCTTGTATGTATAAGTATATGCAGAATAAGTTTAAAGGAAATAAATACAATATAAGGAGAGAGGGTAAGAGCATTTGGGAAGATCAGAAAAGGCATTGTGTAGAAGGTGGCATTTATACCAGGTCTTGGAAGAAGGAAGGGTTCTGTGAATTGGAGGTGAGGAAGGTATGCATTCCAGGCATTGCAGACAGACAGAACAAAAGCACAGAGACAGATGATGTTGTGTGTAAGGAACAAAGAGAAGAGCGGTTTGGATGAACCAAAGAATACAAGAAGAGGGATAATGTATAATCAGGCTAAGAAAAGAGTCAAGATGTGAAGGCCTTTAAAAGTAAACACAGGAGTTTAGATTTAATCCTTAATGTGATAGGGACCCACTGGAGTTTATCATGTTGGGGGGAAGGGGGGATGTGGTTAGAAAAGTCTTTGCTAGTGTGTGAAAAATCAATTGGAGTAGGGAAAGACATAGGAAGGAGAAAAAATTAGGAGGTCATTGCAATAGTTCAGACAAGAAGTGATGAGGGTGGTGTCTGTGTGGGTAGAGAGAAGAGGTCAAATGCAAGAAATGTTGTGGAGATAGAAATGGCAAGATTTAGCAACTTATTTTGCTATGTGGGGTGAGGAAGAGTGAAGATTTGAGGATTACTCCAAGGTTCCAAGCATGGAGAACCACTAGAATGGTGGTACCCTTAATAGAAATAGGGAAATTCAGTTTTGAACATGTTGATTTTCAGCTGTCTCCAGGACATCATCCACTTTGAAATGTCCATAGGCACATAATGATGTCAGACTGAAGACCAAGAGAGAGTTTGACAAGAAGGAGCCTTAGGAAAAGGCCATTGGATTTAGCAATTAGGAGACCATTGGAAACTTTGGGGAGAGCAGCTTTGGTGGAATGATGAAATCAGAAACCAGTTGTAAAGAGTTGAGGAATGAGTAAGAGAAGGAAAGGAAATTGCTTTTTCAAGGAGTTTGGCTAAGAAAGGGAGCTGAGATGCAGGACAATTGCTTGAGGGGCTGATAGAGTCTAGTGAAGATTTTGTAAGGGTGATGAAGGCTTGAACATGTTGGGAGCTACTGCTTTCAATGAGGAGACTGCATTTGTCCTTTGTTCTTGAAGAGGACCGTGACATCAGGGCAATTGACTTTGATTTGAATGAGGGAGGGCTGTGCAAGGTCACCAGCCTCACGTTCTCCTCCAGAGCTATCTGGGTCCAATGGCCAGATATTCATTAGAATGACTGGAGATGGCCCCCAATGAGGAGACAGGGAAGGTTGAAGATGAGAAGGGGGGAGGGGATGTGTTTGAGGGAGTAATCTTCTGGAAAAGACTCAAAGGGACAGAGTCAAGGGCGCGTATAAAGAAGGTTATCCTTGTCAAGGAGATGTGCTACCTCATTATCAGAGGCTGGAGGAAAGTAGGAGAGAATGGGGGATGGTGTCAGGGGGTTTGGGGATGAATAGAAAGAAAGAAGAGCAAGCTCACAGAGGATGGCCTCCATTTTTTCAATAAAGAGGGGAGGTCCTCAGCAGAAAGGGTGAGGAAGGGGGGAGGTATGGGTGACTGGAGAGGAGAAGGGTATAGATTCCATGGGGAGTAGGCTAGGAAAGCACTTGGAAAGGAATAAAAGGATTGATTGACAGTGAGTGCCCATCAAAGTTGGACAGCATACATTTGTAGTATGCCTAGTGGTGGAAGTAATGCAGGGCTAGGATTTCACAAGGAATGAATAGAAATAGGATAAGGAGGTAGGGGATTCAAGAGTAGAACACATTTTTAGCCATAGGTTTAGGGAATAGGGAACAAAATGTGGGTATTTGTATGGGAGGGTTTTCTATCTAACAGAGAAGTAAAAAATCCCCATGGGGACTTCCAACCAGCGACTGATGCGGCCATCTCTCACTGCCGTCTTGTAGCTTATTAGATAGACTTGGGACCCCTGAACTCTATCTCTCCTGTGTCTTAGCCTTGTAAATGGAAACTGATACTAGTGCCCTTCATCCCCTACCTAATAGCTTATATTTATTGAGTACCTACAATGTGCAAATGGGATCATGAACAATCAGACTCTACTGAACAACAACAAAACAATGTGCTAGCTACTTTTCTAGGAACCGTGGATGTAACCACCCACCCTATGGTCCTTGCCCTCTTGGAATTTAAAATCTAGATAATTATATGGAGGAAAGGGTCAATAAATGTTATGGGGCAAAATCCAAATGAGGAATGTAAAAGTCAAGCACCTCTGAGAGGAGGGAGACTTCACATTTGGGTTGGGGTAGTCAGTGTATGGTGCTCGAGAAGAAGCCAGGAAAAATAGAACAGGTAGGAGATGGTCATAAAGTCATAGAATCATAGATTTAGAGCCGAAAGGGACCTTAGGGGCCACTGACTCCAACTCCCTCATTTTACAGATGGGGAAACTAAGGCCCAGACAGGTTGGTTAAGTGACTTTTCCAGGGTCACACAGCTAGTAAACATTGTCGTAGCATCTAAAAAAAAAAAACCAAAAACTATGCAACACAGTCGCTTGTCAATCAATTTTAACTTACAGCAAAGGAATTTGTGTCTTATGTACAAGTTAATTAGATTTTACCGTAAGATTTACAGAAAAGTGGGGGAGAGGGAAGAAGTGCTCATTAGTCTTCTTTTATGATTGGCTGCACTAACAGGTACAGGGGATGCATGGTAGTTGGAAATAAACTAACCACAGAGATTCAAGAGAATATAAGTGATATATGGTATAGACAGTTAATGGCCGCTAATAACACATATCTTGAAACAGGGTAAAGGGTATGGAATGTTTCTGTAGATAAACATTGTCATACATTGTACTTACTTAGCAAATTATATCAGTTCCACACACTTAAAACCAAGATGAAGTCCACTTAGGCTGAAAGTTAGTTAAACCCTATTGCAAAGTCTAAGCAGGATTCTTACTCAGTTCTTCCTGACTCCAAGTCCAGCACTCTAAGACTGTGCCATTGTCTCTCAGGTAATAGGGAAAATTGGGAATAGTGCCCCAGGAACCCCCTCTTGCAACCAACCTCCTTAACTAGGCGGATCCCATGTCTAACTTTAAAATGGAAAGATATGAGGCCCATCCGTTGCAGAATGGCCAAGCAAATTATGGAATATGAATGTAATCGAATCCTTTTGTGCTGAAGGAAATTACGAAAGAAATGGGATGACCAAATGTAAAGTCTTCTGTTTGGCTTTGAAAGCCCATCACAACCTGATGCCTTCCTACCTTTCCAGACTTCTTATATTTGACTCCCCTCTATGTACTCTGTGATCCAGAAATATTTGTTTTCTTGCTTTTCCTCCAACACTACACTCTGTCTCCTGACTCTTTATGTTACCCCCTTCTCTCTTCCCAACATTTCTGTTACTGTCTAGATGGGTCCAACCCACCTAGGCTCCAAATGTCAGTGCCCACTTCGACTCTTCACTAGCACTCATCTGTTGTCAAATCTAATGTCTACCCTCATATCTCTTGTGTGAGTCCCCTCAATGAAATGTGTTTTCATTCACACAACTGCCATGCTGGTGGTGTTGGTGTTGCTATTCGGTCGTTTCAGTTGGGTCTGACTCTTTGTGACTCCATTTGGGGTTTTCTTGGCAAAGATACTGGAGTAGTTTGCAGGTTCCTTCCCCAGCCCATTTTACAGATGTGGAAACTGAGGCAAACAGAATTAAATGACTGGCCCAGGGTCACACAGCTAGTAAGTGCCTGAGGCCAGATTTGAATTCACAAAGATAAGTCGTCCTGACTCCAGGTCCACTGTGCCACCTAGCTGCCCAATGCTAGTACAAGGCCCTAAAATCACCTCACACTTAGACTGTCCCTGCCTCAGATATCTCCACCCTAATCCATTCTCCACTGAGCTGCCCAAAGGATTTCCCTAAAATGCAATCTTACCATGTCTCACACACCCCTCCTTACTTGATTGACTCCTGTGGCTTTTAATTACCACCAGAATCAAACAAAATGCTCAGTTTGACATTTAAAGCCCTTCCCAACCTGGCCCCTTCCTACCTTTCCAATCTTCTTACACTATCATCCCTTCCAAGTCTTCTACAATTCAGTAACCCTGGCCTTTTTAATGTTTTTCACACAGGACACTCCATCTCCCAACTGTGCCTTTTCACTGTCTGTCCCCCACCCCAGGCCTGCTCCACCTCTGTCTCCTGGCTTCCCCACCTTCTTTCTGAACTCAACCCAAATACCACCCTCTTCGAGAGACCTCTGCCCAGTGACCTGCTAATGCCACACTGCATATATTGTGTGTGTGTGTATGTGTGTGTGTGTATAATTGTTGGCATATTAGAATGTAAAGTCTTATATCTCTGGGGCATTACACAGTGCCTGCATGTAATAAGCACTCAATAAATGCTTGCTAACTTGACTTGTTGACTTTTTTTTTTAGGCAGTTGGGGTTAAGTGACTTGCCCAGGGTCACTCAGCTAATAAGTGTTAAATGTTTAGTCTGAGGCCAGATTTGAACCCAGGTTCTCCTGACTTCACGGCCGGTGCTCTATCCATTGCACCACCTAGCTGCCCCTTGACTTGTTGACTTTCCAAGAAACCTGGGAAGACTTCTAGGAACTGATACAAAATGAGGTGAGCAGAACTGGAAGAACAATTTAGACAATGACAACACTAAAAAAATAAACAACTATGAAAGATGTAAAAACTCTGATCATCCCAATGGCCCACCATGATTCCAGAGTCCTGAAGATGAAGAACATTCATTATTCACCTCCTGACAGAGAGGTGGAGGATTCAGTGATTCCTTCGTGTCTTTTTTAGCTTGGCCAGTGTCTCAGTTTGCTTTACTTGACAGTCATATTGGTTTCAAAAGTTTCATTTTTTGTTTTTGCTTTTTAGAGTAGAGGGAAGGGGAGGAGTAAAGGAGAGAAAATAAATGTTTGTTCATTAAAAAAAAATGAAACAAAGTGGTGGTGGACACCTGTAGTGTCTGAGGAGGCTGAGGCTAGTGGATCACTTCAGTTTGGGAATTAGGAGCTGCAGTAGGGCTACAAGTGATCAGGGTTTCCACGCAAAGTCCAACAATATGGTGAGCCCTTAGAAGCAGAGGGCCACCATGCTGTTAGAAACACAGCAGATCAATGCTTCTATAGCAGCGGGTAGTAGGATCAGGCCAGTAAGTGGCTACTGGACATCTAGCCTAGAGGGATAGGGAGACCCAATTAAAAAAAATAATAATAATAATAATAATTTTTAAAATAGAATTTAACCTTTAAAAAGGAAATAATAAGAAGGAGCAAATTTTCTAGGCTTTCCTGATCATCAGAGCCCTTGCAAATTGTGAAGCTTAAATAAAGCATTGTCCTCTCCCCAAAAAGAGAGTTTGTTTATCATTGCTTAGAATCAAATGCAGAGTCAACTTTCTACCTTTGAGTTGAATTATTGAATAGATTTCCCATCCCACATTGGTAAATGAATTTTGGTTTATATATCCTCAAATATACAACAACCTTATTACTCTAAAGCCTAGGCTTACTTTTTTTATGCCTAGTTTTATCTCTGTAAAATTACACAAGTCTGGAAACATAAATTTGAAATAGATGTTTTTTTTAAAAACACAATTTGTTTTACTATTTTGATTGTCTTTTTTCTTTTTTTTAATCCAGGACTCATTCCAGAGATGAGATTCTAACTTTCTGACTTAGCTGAAACGACATATTTTATTGTCTTTCTCCTCATCTGATAATTATATTTTAGCTGGATTCATTGCTAGGCCCCATTTTCCTGGGCAGCTCCACATCTTTCCGTTAAACCAATTGGGACATTAGTTAGAGAAAAGCCTAACGATTTCCCCCTAATTTTATTAGCTGCCGGCCCCATCCCCCTGCCCCCTCCCATGCCCTTTCACCTTTGTTCCTTTAAACCTGCTCCTCCCTGGTGAGTTTCCAGGACCAGCTGCTCAAGGGACGGAATTGAATTTTGTACTAAAACATTCCTTCTTCACTGAGAAGCCTATATTAGTGTTAGTTGGACCCAAAGTCCACCTGCTCTCTCTCCTACTCAGAGGGTTGTCCATAGACGATGAGCATTGAGAGAAAGAAGGGAGAGCAGAAAGTAATCATATCACCACTGAGCTGAGGCTATGTGACTAATGGGATGAATTGCTTTTGGCTTAAGGTTTCAGGAGTTTTTGGGTTTTGCTGTGTAATGATGATGACCACATTCATTCCCGAAAAAAGGGATGAAAAGAATTCATCTTCCCCCATTCTTTGCACAGGGGAGGACCACAGGTATAGAAAAATTGCACATAATGTGACATGTGGTTGATGCATCGGTTAGTTTTGCTGACCTCCTCTTTTTGCTCCTTTTGTTTGTAATATAGGATAGCTCTCTGGGCGGGAGAAGGAGGAGGGGTACGTTTTGAAATGAATGTGATGTAGAAACAAAAAAATCTATAAAAATGTTCTAAAGCCTTTAGTGGTTTGTCTGATCTTGAAAATAACTTTGCATGAAATAGACCGATTCAATTACATAAAATTTAAAAGCTTTTACATGAACAAAATTAACTTAGAATAAAAGAAACTGTTGAGTAGGAAAAAAACACTGAGAAAAGTCAGATTCCAAAATACATAGTTTTATGTATACATAAATATGTATTTGTGTATGTGCACATTCTTTACATATGTGTTCATTTGTAATATATGTATAATACATATATGTGTTTTATCTATTTTCCTATATTCCCTTCCCAGCTCTGCTCCTGACATTCTGGACTTCAAAACTATGTGTCAGTAGCTATCTCATGTTGAAATTTCCCTCAGCATTTGGGGCCTGCTTACCCTGGAACATCCAAACACTTATGGGGCCTTCAAGCCCTGGAATATCCCTCTGACAGGCCTGTTCCCCTTCTTGGATGGGTGAGTTCTTTTTGGAGCCTTCCATTTTAAGGGGTGGCTCAAGCTAGCTAGTCTTCATTCCATTCCTAGCTCTGCTCTTGACTTCCCAGACTTCAAAACCAGCTTTCTCACAGATACCCTCATCTCCCACTTAACAGCCCCTCCTTGCTTTTCAACTCCCTTTTGCCTATGGTCTTCCCCCATTAGCTTCTTTAGGATGGGGTGGGGGTAATGGTGTCTTAAATCCTTTCTTCCTTCCTTTCTCCCTTCTTTCTTTCTTTTTTTTCCTAAAGGGAATTTACACAAATACATAAGACCAAGAACAATTCCCCAATAGATCAGAGGTCAAAGGATATGAAAAATAGTTTTCAAAAAAACTCCAAACTATCAACAACCTAGTGAAAGAAATATGCTCTAAATCAGAGGGATCAAACGCTCCGCCCACAGACCACCAGGGCCAGCAAAACTCCCACGCGGTGCCCAAACCATATTAAAATATTATGGGACATGTTTGACAAAATAAAAATATAATACGACATAGATAATGTCGATTTGTGGTTTTCTAGATTAATATGTTGTCCTTTTCTATTTGAATTTGATACCTCTGCTCTAAATCAATAAAAGTAAAAGAAATTCAAATCAAAACAGTTCTGAGTTGGAAAGAGTCAGTGTTGAAGGGGCTATAGAAGGACATACACTGTTAGTAGAACTGTGAATTAGTATAGCCATTCTGGAAAGCAATGAAGAGTTATGTTAAAAAAAAAAAAAAGAAGTAACTAAACTGCTCATACCTTTTGACCCAGAAATCCCACTTCTAAGCATATATCCCAAAGAGGTAAATGACTGAAAGGAAAAAAAGATCCAATATATATGAAACTATTAATGGCAACTTTTTTTGTGATTAGCAAGGACTGAGAAATAAAGTAGATGTCCATCTATTAGAAAAGGTCTAAATAAATTGTAGTATATGAATTTAATGAAGAAATTATGAATATGAGACATTCAGAGAAACATCAGTAGAGTTGCACAATTTGGTATAGAGTGAAAAAAGCAGACCAGAATAATAATATGTAATGACTACAGTGATGACAATGGGGATGCTATAATTAAGCCAAATTCTAATTTTACGAACTCATTTTCATCCTAGAGAAAGAACATAATAGGTGCTTAATAAATGTTTGTCAATAGATTGACTCAAGTCTAGTGCATTTTCTACCTATTCTCTCCCTTTACTATAGTCAGGCACAATATAAACGCTGAAAAACAGAAATTATTAAAATTACCCTGAGCTAGAGTAGCATTAAAATGGTAAAAGCCAAAAGAAGCATTCCAAAGTCCAGGGCTTGGAAAGGGAGAAGGGCGTGGGGTAAGTATAGACAAGCGGGCCAGACCAGAGATAAACAAAAGGCTTTGTACAGGACGCTGAGGCCTCTAAGAAAACTTTCCAATTAGTACATTGCCCTGATTCCTCAGCCTCTTATTTCCCTGGGACGTGACCTGGGCTAAGTGTCTATGAGCATTAGCACTGTTCACAGCAAAACCAGTCCATGGTGACCCCCAGCTGACCTCATCCATTGATTGTTGTCTGAGCTGGGTGGTTAGCAAAGCTATAAATACCGAGCTCCATTATCACTATGGGAGGTCAGGAAGAGAACCTTTCTCTGTCTTCCAGAAAACCATTTCTGTTTCTAATGGCATTTCCAGTCTTTTGACTGGTAGCTATTTTGGCAAAAATAAAAAGGAAGTTTCTTTTTATCCCAGTATTGCCAGTTCACCCATGAAGGTCAGAGGCTCTGAAAGGACTCAGGTCGCACACGTCCTACTTTCCATGCCCAGAGTACTGACGCATGTTTTGGAATGTTTGGTAGTTTCTGCTTCTAAAAAGAGAATGTTACAGAATTGGACAGGTTTGAGCAATGGATCTGGTGAGAACCTGACCCTTCTGGGGGATAGGGAGGCTAGTTGAAAAGGACAAGGATTCTCAGAGCAGACAATTACTTCAGTGTCCGGATCATCTGGTGTGAGAGAAGAGTGCTGGGTTTGGAGCCAGAGAACCTAGATTTGAACCAGGCCTCTATCATTTCTTCCCTATGTGACCTTCAACAAAGACATGCCTCTTTGACCTCATTTCACCTTCTATAAAATGAGTATAAAATAATCCCCTCTAACCCTAAATCTATAATCCTACAATCCTACAAGAAGACTATAGCCTTAGATTATGACTACATTAAAAAATAAGATTTTTTTAAAACAGCAATAAAACTATTTTAAGTGCCCAGATAGAAAATTGTTGTTGTCCATCCTTCATACTCGAAGAGGACCAGTGACATCAGGATGCTGGGGTCAAGGGACAGTGTGTTCAACAGGCTCTATCACAAGTCGGGCACAAATAGTCCTCTTGAACTTTTGGGTTGGAGATGTCCCTAGATTGGCACAGCTCACGTTTCTCTTGTGCTGCGGCAATTCTGCTTTGCTTGTGGAGCACAGCACCTTCTTGGGTGCAGGCATGCCATTCTGGAGGTCCTGTGCTGCTGTCTCCCATGTCTCACAATCAGTACTAATGTCTTCAGAGAGATCTTGAAAGTGTCTTTGTTCTACTTCTTCTGACCTCCATGTGAGCGCTGCTCTGTGCGAGTTCTCCATAAAGCAGTCTTTTAGGCAAATGTGTTCAGCATTCAGCCCATCAGACTTGCGCTCTCTGCAGTAGAGTTTAAGTGTTTGGCAGTTCAGATTGAGAGAGGACCTTAGTGTCGAGTACCTTAACAAAATCAGTCAACACCATATTTTAAGCCCTTAATATGTTACAGGCTAAATGCTCAATACAAGCAAAAAGGATGGTCCCTACCCTCAAGGAGTTCTCATGGGTGAAGATAATACATCAGCAGTTCTCAAAATCTGATCCAGAAGAGTCCCTCAATCCATTTTGGGGAGTCCACAATATCAAAACTATTTTCATAACAATAATACTAAGTTGTTCTAATTTCTAATATGGTAAATATTGGTAGATATAACCCCCTTTAAAAAAAAAGCTCTTTGAAGGGTCCTCAATAATTTTTTAAAATGTTGGTGTCAATTCCAAAAGACTCATAATGAAAAAAAGAAAAAAAAATTTAAGGAAAAATAAAAGAATTTTGATCTTGAGACCAAAAAGTTTAAGAACCATTGCAATATATAAAAAAGTTCTGAAAAGGGATTGGGCAGGGGTTAATGGGGGTATAGTGGTGAAGTTCCGAAAGCCAGGAGCAGAGCCAGGAAAAGAATGAAAAATGGCTAGCCTAGGCCTTTCCTCTAAATGGAGATTCCAGGAAGAATTCACCAATGGGAGAAGGGGGTCTAAAGGGTAGAGAGACCTCACTCAAGGCAATGTGAGGTCACAGGCACTGAGGAAACTTCCCTGGTGAGACAGCAGCTAAGGCATTGTGGAGAACAGAGTCAGGAGAGGAAACGAAAACAGATTGACCCTTGCTTTGCAACTTATAGTGGTAGAGTATAAGTGGCTTAAGTCACTGAAAGGTTAAGTTACTTGCCCAAGGTCACACAGAGACTGTAAGTCACAGAGAATGTGTGGACATGCATTGGTAGAGAGAAATTCCTTATCAGGTGCTCCCTGATGCAATCACAGGTTCAACGAAAAAAAATAAAAACAAAAACAGTATTATCTTGAGTGGATGCAATCAGCCATGCATTCTGTGCCTGTTCCTTAAAGAGAGATGAGCACCCCAAAGCAAAACCCTAGTATTTAAAATCCCATGGGCTTCATCAACACAGTAACTTCATTGGTTCATGTTTTGAATTGGTTGAAGGCATGAAATTTTCATGTGACTGTCTATAGGTAATGATAGGGATGATTTTTTTCCTCTTAATGGGGAGCTCTTCCTGTGTTTTTATCTAACCCACTTGCAGTAGATATTATTACTGTTTATGAAGAACTTTCTCAGCTTAGATTCTTAAAATCTAGCCATTGCTGGGATTCTTATAATCTAGCCACTGCTCTGATTCTTAGAATCTAGCAATAGGCCACAGATGTTCTGATTCCTTAAGAGTCTAGCTAATATGGCGAATCTTCAATAAACCTTGTTTTTGGCTGCAAGAAGGCTTCAGTTGAATTCTTTCAGGCAGGACACGCGTGTCATGATCTGGGGGTTCCAGGACCCCTAACCTCTAGATCTCATCCCCTAAACCGCATCATTTTGGTGGCCCATAAGGGGAAACTGCCTAACCCCAAGTTCTTCTCCAGCCAAGACTGGAAGGTATGTAAGCCTACTCCCTCCCCTCCTTTCTTGCTCTGCAGTTGGGGTCACTCTTCAAGCATCAAGGCTTGGAGGTGCTTTTCGGGCAGACAGTTACGAGGCTGTCTCGCACTCGGCCTGACACTCTCTGGCTCTCAGTCCACTGGGTCGGCCGTGGACCTGGGTACACCTTCCGCAGCATAGAGGACAAGGACGTCGCCCTATCGGGAAGTGTATCTGTTAATTCCCTTGGCGCTAGGGAATTGGGGAAAACTGCAGTTGCTCTTTGGTTCCCTGAGGCTTACTTACTCCCTTCCTTCTGCACCTCAGAATCCTCCTTCATGGAGGTTACAGGGAAAGTTAGAACAGCTAAAAATATCTTGGCAGATTTTTGAGGTTTTGTGATTGATCATTAAGGAGTTTTGAAACTCCTCCTTACAACGTTGGTCACTCCTTTCTCCCACTCCCTTCCCTTGAGTCAGGAGGGTATGTTAACTCCACTCATAGAAGAGAGTTTCACCCTTTACCCCTCACCTTTGATTTTGCCCTCCCCCACCTGGGAAAGGAGGGAGGGGGGAGGGGCAGCAGCTACAGTGTGGACCCCCCTGGCAATGGCCTTGGGCTGTAGGACAACCTTTGCCTGGAAGCATCACCCAGGTTCAGCACATCCTGCTCAAGGTAATGAAGCTAGCCTCCAAACTTGGGTAAGCACACTCTTCTAAAGTTTTAGTTTTAACTGTTAACGATGAGATGTTGATTCTCTGTGTAAAGTAATTTGGAAATGCATTTAACAAAACTGAAGTCACCTGATTGGTAATGGGTTTGTTTCAAGTTTCAAATTGGTGAACTTTCTGCATCAGTTATGTCAAGCAACTTTTCATAATTTGGTTACCGCTAAAATAATTTAGGTATTGGTTATTTTAATGTGTAAACTAGCCAAAAAGCTTGCTTGGGTTATGTATGACTTGCTGAGAATTTGCAAGTGTATAGAAATCTCTAATGATTGGCTTTTTACACCGGGACAAATTTGAGTTTGAGATGTAAATCCTGGAAAAGTTTTTCCTAAGCTGTGATTAGTAAAACTTGCTGTTTGAAGTAAAAGTTCATAGGATTTTATTTTGAGTTGTCTAATGGGTCATAATCCATTGATAATCAATAATCCACCATCTTGAGAGAAATACCACAAGCTACTCAGAGAAGGTGATACTGGTGGGAAGTCAGCATTGGGAAAAGCTGAGAGGACAATTTTAGCCTCAGTCTAAAATGGGATCCTCCTGGCTCAGTTTCCCCATTATGTTCCTTTTTTTTTTTCCAGTGAAAAACCCTTTTATTTTGCATGAAGAAAAACTTCTATGTAGAGAAGCTCAATTCACATGGCTCAGGCCTGAATGTTGCTTTTGGCACTGAAAGCCATGTAACAGACCAGCATGCCAGTCATCGCAGCCAGCACTTCTGTAGAGACCCAAGGCCCATTCCAGGCACCCCGGTGATCCACACTGACTGTGAACAAGGGTCTATGGCTGAGACATCCTCCTTGCTTCTCTGGGCCGTTCTCAGAAGACTGTAAGATTCTTCATCAAAGAACTGGACTTCATAAGTTCCAGAACGGGCTTTCTTATGTTCCAAGCTCCAAGATACCTGATAACATCCAATATCCTGGCCACGGCTCACTGGGAACTGCCTTCCGTTAACGTCAGCTTAGAGGGCCACGTTCTGTGCCCCATTCTTACATATCAGAGAGATCTCAACAATGAAAACAGTCTCGGTGGAAATGACTGCATCAGAGGTAGTGCGGTAGGAAGGAGTAATCACCGGATCAGTACCGGGCTGCGCTGAGGAGCCCGAGAGCCCGATGAGGAGTGGCAGCAGGACCAGGACCAGGGCTCAGTGGGCACTAGGAAGGCTGCCATCAGCTCCCTCCAGCAGCGGCGGGAGAGAGAGACCGCCCCCATTATGTTCCTTTGAAAGGGAATGTTACCCGCCTAGCCATTCCTGGCTATGACATGGATTTGATGCAGCATGGTTGGAAAACTGAATTATCTGAATTCAAACAGAACTAAGGATGTTTTATCTTCTCAAAGTTGGGCCCTAAATCTAGTCCCTGCTTTATATCTGGGCCCTGCAGTTTTTTTCTGTCAGATTTATGTCTTCCAGACTATGGGTCTTTCACCTACAGTTGGTAGCAAACATCGAGTACTAGCCAATGTCCCCACATCGTTCCCTGGATGCAGCCTGTGCTCAGTTCCAGTCAACCTCTTTGGGACTCCCTCAAGGCAGGGACATCTCTATGCCTCTTGCCAGCAAGAAGCAGTTTCAGAAGCCCAGACCTTTGCCCCTTACTCCAAAAGAATATGGGTCCCATTTGTCTGAGAGGGGAATGATGGGGTTGGGATCTGGGCCCCAGAAAGGAAAAACCCTGGACTGTCCCACATGGCCAAACCTCTGGAGTTCTCCTGAGACTATAATCCCATCAACTGGGCTTTCATTGTGGACCTCCCTATGGCCCCAGATCATTTCTCCATTCTCCCTTGGCCATGTGGTCCAGGTTCCTGGAATTCTATTACATCATAGACTATTTGGCCACTCCTAGATCCCTCCCGTAGTCTTTCTGTATATAAGGTCCATCTTGTCTCCATTGAGATGCTTAAATTCTTAAAATCTAGCCACTGCTGGGATTCTTAAAATCTAGCCACTGCTGGGATTCTTATAATCTAGCCACTTCTGGGATTCTTAAAATCTAGCCACTGCTGGGATTCTTATAATCTAGCCACTGCTTAGATTCTTAAAATCCAGCCACTGCTGAGATTCTTAAAATCTAGTCACTGCTGAGATTCTTAAAATCTAGTCACTGCTGAGATTCTTATAGTCTAGCCACTGCTTACTCTTGTTCAGACTCCTTAAGATTCTGCCCAGTATTATGGATGTTCTAATAAACCTTGTCTTTGGCTGAAAAAAAAATTAAAAAAAAAAAGAAGTTTCTCAAATGAGCTGCCAATGCCCTTGGAATTGCAGGAGAGCTTTTCACCCTCTGCTGAGCTCCACCCAGTAGCTTTTGTTTTCAGCTGGTTTCCAAATTGATGACAAACCTGTAGCAGGATGGATTGGGGCTAAAAGAGGGCCCAGGGATCTAAAAAGTATGGGGCCCTTCAAACTGGTAGTAAAGTCTTGCCTGACCTGGGTCACCATTCCCCATAGTCCCCTGTTTGCAGAGGCGGGAAATTGTTGTTGTTCATTTTTCAAGAGGACCCAGAGACATCACTGGTGATGTTTTGACTCGTACATGAATTGGATTTAAGTGAGGCAGCGTTGTGCAAACTCATCAACCTCGTTCTCTCTTAGAGTTGAGGAAGTCCAGTGGCAGGACGAAAGTCAAGATGACTGGTAATGGCCCAGGATGCACATAGAAGGGGGTCTGGTATAATAGCTCGACAGAAGGCCTTGGAGTCATGAAGACCTGAATTCAAGTCCTAGCTAATTCAAGGGGCCCTGGACAAGATACTTAACTCCTCATAAGATGCAGGGCAGTTGAGCTGAGGCAATTTCCTCTACTAATGAAATCATAGGTCCAGGCCAAAAAAAAAAAAAGGCAGCAATATTATAATGATGGTAATAGCTACTATTTATATACCATTATAAGGCTTCCAAAATACTTTACACATATTCTCTCATCTTATCCTCACAACAAGAAGTGATGCTATTACTATCCCCATTTTACAAATGGGGAAATGGAAGGAGACAGAAGTTAAGTGATTTGCCCAGGGTCACACAACTAGTAAGTGTCTGAGACTAGATTTGAACTCAGGTCTTCTAGCACCCTACCCACCATGCCACCTAGCTGCCTCAGAGCCCTTCCTTCTCTTTTGAAGCTCCCAGAAAGCAATACAGACCATATGTATACTTAGCATCCCTCAACTGTGGGTGTTTCCATTAACTCAACAAATATTTATTGAGTACCTACTATGTGCCCATTATTTAATACTATGTGCTGTGAGGGAGACCACTAGGGCATTAATTAAACTTTTGTTAGTGTTCACTGTATTTGTGGCACCATCCTAGTTTGAATCATAGGATTTCAAAGTTGTTCAGTGACCACCTAGTTTAACCCATAACTGAAAAGAATCCCATGCCCAACTTAGCTAACAGTCATTTAGCTTGAAGATTAAGAAAACTCACTGCCTCCCAAGACAGCTCGTTCCACTTTTGGATAGTTCAAAATTTTGGGAAATCTCTCATTACATCAAGCCTAAATTTGTCTTTGTAACCCTGGAGCTTTGCTCCTGGTTCTGCCTATTTTGGGCAAGCAGAAGAATCAAACAAGTGTTTATTAAGAACCTGCTATGGGCCAGGCACTGTGCTGGGCTCTAGGGATATAGTGGCAAAAATGAAACAGTCTCTTCTTTTGGGGGAAGCAACATATTACACTTATATCAATAAGTCAGTCAAACGTTAAGCGTTTGACTGACTTATTGATATAAGTGTAATATGTTGCTTATGTTTATTAAGCACCTACTATGTGCCAGGCAGTGTGCTAAGCTCTGGGAAATAGGAAAAGAGGCAAAAGACAGTCCTGCCCTCAAGAAGCTTACATTCTATTTGGGGAAACAACATGTACATTTACAAGTATAAACAAACTATATACAAGACAAACCCAAAGTAATTTGGTGGGGGTTGGGGGGGTACTCATAACAGGGAAATCAGGAAAAGATTCATAGAGAAGATGACATGAGCTAAGCTATGAAGGAAACTCAGGATTCTTGTAGATTTTGGTTATAAAGGGAAGGCATTCTAGAAATGGAGAGCGTGTAAAGGTAAAGCAATAGCAGATAGAATATTTTGGGTGAGGAACAGCAAGAAGGCTCATTTGGTTGGACCAAAGAAGTCTAATCTCTGATCCATGTGACAGCCCTTGAAATACTAAACAACGGTTTTCAGAAGTCTCTTCTGCCTTCTCTTCTCCATGCACTGTGTCCCCAGTTCCTGAAGGGGACCCGTTGACTGGTGTGAGGTAGGTTGCAGTTGTGCAGAGCTATATCATATTAAGGTTATAAGATGGCAAAGTTTAAAGATAGTCTAATTTCCCCTCAGTGAAGATTATGGCATTCTCCCCGTGCCTTATGAAGTTAAATGAGACTTATCATGAAAAATGAGATGGTTATGTGAGAACTCTTGGAGGCACTGCTAAATTTAGACCCAAGGACCATTTAGGTTAGACCATTTGCCTGTGCCACTCATTTGCCCTTTGGCATATGTACCACAGTATTGCTGTGAGAAATACTAATACTAAAAAGTTAGGTTTCCACAGGATGTTACAGTTTCAAGGTGATTAAGATGGCAAGCACCATCGACCGATCAGCTTTTAGAAGGAGAAGCTGGCTAGTTGAAGAGTTTCTGATAAAGGGGGTTTAGGCTGAAACTGGCTCAAACTGGTCAGGTTCAAGGGATGGTCATTGACTTTTTGCTAGTATGAAGGCTTAATAAGCCTCATGAATATTACCTTCTCCACCCATGGAGGAGCAGTAACACAATTTTAGGTACAAAATGTATGTTTAGGGGTGGGGATCACATGTATGTAAAATATATGAACAGGGCATATAAGGAAGATTGTAACCCAGAAGGGTTAGGATCAATCCTGATCCAGAAGGGAGGAATTCGGCAATTACTAACTATAAAGCCTGCTCTCACTTCTGTATTCTGATGCTTCTCTTATTAAAGGGAACTCGACAGTACACGTAATTAAACGATTCTTCTTTCTTTCACTCTGGACAACAGTTTTGTTATTGGCCAGGAACTAAGCCTCTTACTTTGAGGGGAGAGGGCTTGGTGGGCATATTTATAACATTGCCATATATCTTTTCATGCATATGTTGTCTCTAAATATATTGCAAGTTAATTAAAGACAGTGGCCGTGTCTAAATCCTTTTCAGTGCTTAGTATAGTTCCTTTAAAAAATTATTTTTCCCAATTGTGTAGCCACTAGCTAGCATGCTCATCTAGTAAAGACAATTTTTAACATTCATTTTTTTTTTAATTTTTGAGTTCCAAAGTGTCTCCCTCTCTCCTTTCATATCCCCCCCCTAAGATAGTAAGCAACTTGATGTAGGTTATATATATTAGTGATGTTGTGAAAGAAGACACAGACCAAAATTTAAAAAAAAAAAACACCAAAAAATATAGAAAGTGACAAATAGTATGCTTTGATCTGCATTCAGACTCCATCAGTTCTTTCTCTGGGTGTGGATAGCATTTTTCACCATGAGTCCTTTGGAATTATCTTGGATCTTTGTACTGCTGAGAGTAGCTAAGTCATTCACAGTTGAGCATTGTTCAATATTGTTGTTACTGTGTATAGTGTTCTCCTGGTTCTGCTCATTTCACTTTGCATCAGCCTACTATAGTTCCTAACATGTTATAGGTGCTTAATATGTTTGTTGATGATAGCATGCATGTCTAACTGTGTGACACACACACTCTCTCTCTCTCTGTCCCTCTCTGTCCCTCTCTCTCCCTTTCTCTCCCTTTCTCCTCTCTCTCAATAAATGTCAGTGGTTTATCTCTAGTAAAGTTTTTCCCATAAAGCTCTTTACACAGGCCCTTCCTTTCCTCTCATTCTAGCCTTCTTACCCCTTACTCTCTTCCATGCACTCTGTGGTACAGCAGAATTGCATACTTGTTCCACTTCCTGTCTCAGGGTCTTTGTACTGGCTTCCACCATACTTAAATGCTGTCCCTCCTAAATAGAATAAGTATTTGTTGGTTGCTTGACAGGTGCTGAGAAACTATGAAGGAAAGGGCAGAGCTAGGCTAGCTAAGCTGTGGATCCACTTTCCAAAGCACTCTCCAATCTCCCACATGCACACAAACAGAACAGACGTGCCTGTCTACTGCCCCTGCCAGTGGCCTCAGACTTAGACAATCATCCAAAATACCTTCTGGAGTCCACTGAGCACGTATGAGTAGAATGAACTTGTGTAGCCACTAACTAGCATGCTCGTCTAGTAATGCAGGATATTGACTTACTAGTTCTAGGAAGAAGGGAACGAATGTACGTGGAAGGGGGAAAGTCCAAGGTACTTGCCCCACTTTCGTAGGGTTGGCACTTGGGCAATCTGGATGAACTGTTCAGACTCATGCATTATAAATCTGTGACCTATCAGGACATCATCTTTCCCTAATAACCATTCTCACATGTGTATCTTTAGCATGTAAACTCTTTGAGGAATGAGTAGGCACTGTCTCACTTTTATATTTGTATTTCCATGGTTCAGCACAGTGCCTGGCGCATAGTAAGTGCTTAATAAATGCCTTTTTTCTTTAGGCAGGGATCTAAAGGTCCTTCCCAAGGCCTATACATATGTAAGTCTCAGCTGTTCTTATATGACTTCCTCTCTGACCACCTTCATTGAAAGCCCTTGTTACAGGCACTGAAAACAGAAGACAAAACCTTGGATGGGCCTAAGATCCTAGAGTCTCAGCTAGGGGACACTTCTCAGAGGTCATCCAGACCACTTTCCTTTCACAGGTGAGAAAACAGACATTACAGAGGTCACTGGACTTGTCCAAGGTCACCTAATGAGTTAAGTGGCAGAGTCAAATTTTTGAACTGTGCACCTCTGGTTCCAAATCTAATCCCTTTCCCTACCTTCCTCTGACCAAATTAAAGGGACTTGTTGAAAAACAAATGGTTTGATTGGAAAATGGGAATCCTCCCATTGGACCTTGTCTCCCACTAAATGAAAGGACATGCACAAGGCAGAGGTATGCATATTCTGTTATGAGTTCTTTCCCATCGCAGTAGCCTCTCCCAATGGGCTCCCCTAGGGTGCTCTGGGCTTCAGGGAGAGCTGGTTCCCGTGATCTGCCCTCAAGCTTTTACAGTGGCTCAAATTGGTGCCTTTTGTTTGTTGTGTATGGAGACAATTTTTATGCCATAAAATTTAGGGTTATTTTTCCACAAATTAATATTTAAAAAAAATTTTTAATGTCTTTTTTCCATCCACTCATTCATTTATCATTCATTCTATGTTATGGTTACAGTGGGTTATAGATCAAAAATAAGTTTATTGTCTGTCATCACTCAACTCATAGGACACCTTTATTTCAAGAAACTCAAAGCTTTCATGTGTATCATCTCATGTAACTTCAAACCAAATTTGTTGGGGGCAGGTAGTTATGGAAGCATATATGAGGACTCTAGACACCTGTCAACCTCAAGTATGTCCCCTGGAGGAAGAGAGCATGGGCTCACAGATCAGATGGAAAACAATGGAAGATGAATTTCACGTGTTTCATGAGGCTCAGCCCTGAGTTTACTGTTGAGCCTGTAGATATGGAAGTAATTAAGGGATGATTCTTACCTGGTTAAAGAGAAAACTCCTACTAATTCTACCTAAAACAAGCAATTCTGTGATTGGACTAAGGCAGCCATTAACAACCTTGACTTCTGTAACTGAAACTAGGTCAAACCATTCTAACCACAGTTAGTAAGAAATACATCGAGGAAGGAAAAAGTCCACTTAGGGATTGAAACAAGAGCCCTTCCTTTTTTCCAGATTCTACAGGGCTCACTGGATGGAATGCTGGGACTAGGGTCAAGAAGACCTGAGTTCAAGTCTGTCTCAGATACTTACTAGCTATGTGGCCCTGCACAAGTCACTTAACCTCTGTTTGCCTCAGTTTCCTTAACTAAAAAATGGGAATAACCCTGTTTCACAGGGTGGTTGTGAAGATCAAATGAGAAAATATTTATAAAGCTCTTAGCAATGCTTGGCACATAATAAATGATATATAAATGCTTATTCATTTCCCTTCTCCTTTCTCCACAGTTAAAGCTAATATTTGCCACTTGTACTCATTCCTCTGGCTACTGCTGTCACCAGCAACAAAACAAATGATGAGCCTTGTGATCTTTTATTTTGTGAGAAAACAAGCTTATTTTCAGTGATTAATTCTCAGCGGATTTCTCCTAACAATCCTTAGCTTTTCATTCTGATAAAGATAGGTTAACCAGAGAATAATAATAATAATATTTACATAGTACTTTGGTTTGCATATATTATTTCATATGATCCTCACAACAACCACGAGAGGTGGATTATTATTATTATACCCATCTTACACTTGAGGAAACTGAGGCAAACAAGTTAAGTGACTTGCCCAGGGTCATATAGCTAGTAAGTATCTCAGCAGGGATTTGAACTCTGGTCTTCTTGACTCCAAGACCCAACTCTCAGTCCACTTGGCCATCTAGAAGCTCAAAGAAGGAAGAGCTCTTGTTCCAATCCCTAAATGGACTTTTTCCTTCCTAGATGTATTTCTTACTAACTGTGGCTAGGATGTTTAGTAACCTAGTTTTAGTTCCAGACGTCAGGGCTGTTAATGGTTCCTGGGAATAATTTTTCAAAATAGTTTCAAGAGACAAAGTTTCAAAACTAAATTCTGTGGCTAGAGAACATTGTTTTCTCCCTATTTCATGGAAATTATCCGTGATGGAATGCTTGTTTTCACAGATTTAAATCAAAGGTCATAGAGTTTTTATTTTGAGCTAAAAGGGACCGTAGAGGTCATCTAGTCAAACACTTTCATTGAATAGATATGGAAACTGAGTCCCAGAGAGGTAAATTACTTGCTTAAGGTCACCTAGATAATATTTTTATCTTATTGACAGTGTGGTTTGGTGGATAAATCAGAGTGAACTCTCCAAGTCTGAACTTGGACTCTGCTTCTAGAAGACATTTAGGGAGTTTGGAATCCCCCTGCCCATCCAGTTTCCATCTGAACCAGACCCACCTCAGAGAAATGTCTATGGGGATGTAACTGAGTCAATATCTAAGGCATTCTTTGCATACAAATGAGAAACCAACACCCATGGTCCTTTCCAGAACCACAGTTTCTCCACACACAGCTGGAAAATCTCCAGATAGGAGCAGCTCTGTTTCCTATAATGCCTGGGTCTTCTGCCAATGACACCACAGAAAACTGTTAATTTTTAGCCACACCAAGATTTCTATCACCAGGTTGGGAAGAGAAATAAAAACTTTCCACTTATGTGTTTTATTATTCTCTCTCTCAGAAGCTCTTATCCTTTAAGATTTTGCCTAATGTATCTTGGGAAGTGGTATTAGACCCAAGACTGCCCAGGTAGTTACCGGATACTGGGAGGCTGGTAAGTGCCCTTCAGAGGCCTATGGCCTCTCATTTCTTTGAATGACATGGTGGCCCACTTACCCCATGGCTCAGTTGTGAGTGAGGAAGGTGAGGATTGGAAGTGATGGATAAGCAATGGGCTTTGCCCTCAGTGACTAGAGATCCTCAAAAGTGGCCCTGCGCTGTATCAAGAATCACTTGGCAGGTTCTGAATAAAAGGCATTGGACTGGATTTGGAGGTGGGAGTCAGAGAAGCCCAACTGTCTATGAGACAACCTGTATTTTTGTGTGTATTTTTAGGCAGTTCAGAGGGAAGAGCAGAATCCTAGGATAATGTTTTCTTGATGGCATGGTGTCATGGAGTTTTTGTCCAACTGTTGTTCAGTCATTCAGTTGTGCCGGACTCTTTGTGACCCCACGGACCACAGAACACCAATACCATCCATGGGATTTTCTTGGCAAAGATATTAGAGTGGTTTGCTATTTCCTTCTAAAGTAGTTTTAGGCAAACAGAGGTTAAGTGATTTGTCCTAGGTCACATAGCTAGTAACTATCTGAAGCCAGATTTGAAGTCAGGTTTTCCTGATTCCAGACCCAGCACTCTATCCACTGAACCATTTACCTGCCTCCTTTGTCCTACTAGCATCTTGAAAGTCCAATGGAGAGAAACGTAGCAGAACTGAGATTTGAATCCAGATCCTCTTACTCCAAATTAATTTTTCTTTCCACTGCTGGTTGAATTGACTTCGAACTGAGGGAACTGCTAAATCAGAGAATTAATTTGACTTATCTTACCAGAATATTCACAGCTACCCACTTTGAAAGTTTTAAGTGACTGTTCCCTATTTTATTCCTCTCATCAGACTGGAGTTCTCTGTTGGATATGATGGAAAACAGGTGAGCTCTTTACAGGGAACATGCAGTAGAACTGAATAATTCACCCTGAATAACACCTTATAGGCACATTGCTGGGCAGAAAGGAATCCAGTCCTGACATGGAAAGCATTGGACATCCTAGAACTGTGTTTGTGTCTACACTGGCTGCCATTACTGCACAGGTCAGGCCAGGCAAGAGGGACTCTTGTTTTAGAGAGAGTGCTGGGTCATCTAAGATGGGGCCCCTGTCAGCTCAGAATCACTTTTCAACAAGCATTTATTAAATGCATATTATGCCAGACAAATAATGTACTAAATAATAGGGATAAAAAGGCAAAAATATGGGGCAGCTAGGTGGTGCAGTGGATAGAGCAGCGACCCTGGATTCAGGAGGACCTGAGTTCAAACCTGGCCTTAGACACATAACACTAACTGTGTGACCCTGGGCAAGTCATTTAACCCCATTGCCTAACCAAAAAATAAAAAAAATAAAAAGGCAACAATAAAATAGTTCTTGTCCTCAAGGAACTTATATTCTACCAGAGGCCAGGGGCAACCAAATGTGCATATATAGATGAATAGCACTTTGCCTTCTAAATGGATGAGGGAGGGGCAGGAGGGAGAAAAGTTGGAGCTCAAAATTTTTTTTAAATGAATGTTTAAAAAATGTTTACATATAACTGGGAAATATTTAATAAAATAAATACAATATATATTTAAATTGGAAAATAATAAGTAAATAGCATGAATACTTGTCTAGTTTCCTAAATTAATTATGCCTGGATGAAATAATACTCTAGTCAAATGAACCCTGCCACCCACAACTTGAATAAAATGGGAAACTATCTCTTGGCACTTGCACTATATTTTTAAAAATACATACATATATTTAAAAATATCTTTATATAAAGACATTTTATATAAATAAACAAAAATGAAATTTAAATATATATTTTAAAATGCTTTATTAGTCCTCTCCCCTCCCATATCTGTCACTGTCTACCATCTCACCTTCCCCCTCACTTATATAACAAATATGGGTAGTGAAGCAATACAAATTAAGATACTGGCCATATATGAGAATGTACATTTGATTCTGTATCTCCAGTTAGCTGTGCTCCCACCAAGAAGTACAAGGTAGATTTCATCACCAGTCTTCTGAAGTCACAATTGGTCACTGTTTCTGAGTGAGTGTTCTGAGATCTTTCAGAGTTGTTTTCCTTCACATTCTGGTCATCATGTAAATTGTTCTCCTGGTTCTGCTCACTTCACTCTGCACCAATCCATACATGTCTTTCTGTATTTCTTTAAATCTGTCATAGTCCTCATTTCTTATGGTGCAATAAAACTCCATTGCATTCATATGCCACAATTTGTTCAACTGCTCTCCAATTGATGGGTACCTGAATTGTTTCCAGTTCTTTGCCACAGCAGAAACAGTCTCTATAAATGTTATTGTTCACGTAGGTCCTGTCCTTGAGTTCATGGGGGTACGTGCCTAAGAGTAGTGCCCAGAAGCATCTGAGCCGAAAGGTATGTATAGTGTTACGACCTTTTGAGTATAGTTCCAAATTGTTTTTCAGAATGGTTGAACCAATTCAAAAGTTCTACCAAGGGAATTCCCACTCCCTAGTAATCCTCCCTTACTATTATCATTTTTTGTCATTTTTGCCAGTCTTATGGATGTAAAGTAGAAACTGAGTTGTTTTGATCTGTTTTTCTCTTGAGAGGATTACTAAATTTTTTTTTCATATGGTTGTTGATAGCTCGCTTTTCTTAATTTGAGAACTCCCTATTTATGTCCTTTAACTACTTATCTATTGGGGAAAACTACACACATATGTGTGTATATGTATATACATATATACACACATATATACACATACACACATGTGTATGTATACACACAAACACACACATATATGAATATGTATATAGGTATACATATAAAGAATATGTGTATATATTCTTTTTATATCTTGGATATTAGACTTTTATCAAAAAAACTTTCTGTGAAGATTTTTTTCCTAATTGTTTCCCTTTTGGTTCTAACTGCATTTATTTTGCTTGTATAGATCTGTTCAATTTTAGGTAACAAATTTTTCATTTTATCTTTTATGATCATCTTTATCCCACGTTTCAGTCAGAATTCTGTTCCAGCCCAATGTAGATTATTGTTGACCTAAAATGTTTTGGGCTTATTTGTGAGACTGGTCTAAGGAAATGATGACTGAGACTAAGGATCATTGTCCTATAGCTAGCCCATTTAATTTGTTTACCTCCTGTGGTAATTATTGGTGATTAAATTAAGCTTAGCTTAGGGAAGGGGTGGGGTGGGGCAGGAGATGTGGTGAGAAATACTGCTGACAAAAAAAGCCAGTACAGGACCTATTAGCACAGTATTTTGCAAAACAGGTACTTAATAAGTGGTGAATGAATGAATGAATGAATGAATGAATGAATGTTGAGAATATCCCAAGTACTATGGTTTGAGGAGCATCTATACAGTCAATCAAAACCAACAATTTGTCAAGTGGGACTAAATAGCTCCATCTAGTGGATAATTCAGCTTTATTTGTGTTGCAACTGATTTTGTGATGCTAAAGCTAAGCAGATCACTTGGCCTTGAAGGTAAAACAACAAAACCCCCAGTAAATTATCTGCTGTTCCTTAAATATAAAAACACCTGAGCATTATCATTTAATCACTACCCTTCCTTGTTCCAGGAGTGGTAATCTAATGAGAAGAGAGGTTTGCACCTAGGTCAGGGAGGCCTAAAAACTGACAGGGAAGTTTTGTGCATTAATCGATTTCATAGTAGCCATGAGAGCAGAGTTCTGGGGGCTCATACTGTTATCAGACCAGAAAAAACATCTGTAGAAAATTTTCCTGTGTTGTATTTTGTTTAAAAAAAAAAGTTATGAATCTTTTTTAACCCACTTACTTTAATTGCTGTTCTCCCACTTACTCCATAACAAACATATATGTAGTTCACTGAAGAAATTATGTTTCTACGACAAAAACTATACCACAGTAACTTCTGAGTCATGTGGGCCCCAGAGCCTGACGCTGCAAACCCAAACGCAATGTTGGAAGAGTCTCTCACAAAATCTCTTAGGCTCGTGTTCCTGCCTTAGATTCCTCTGAGAACATCAGAATTCCCATGGAATTCTGTCTTCAAAAGGCCCTTAGTTCTCCTGTAACATTCAAGGTAATGAGATAATTGACTATGTAACGTATCTTTTTAAACCCCACAGAAAATGTGGAATGGGTTCCCTAGAATCAGGAAAACTCCCTGCTTCTGGAAGGAATCCTGCAACCCTCCCTTCTGGTAGGTAGGTTTACTTTCGTGATAGGCCTCATGACTCAGCTAACAAGTAGACATCTAAGCACTTCCTCGCTGGGCTGGTATTTCTTCCCTTCTAAGGCTACATAGATAGACTGGCCTGTGGGCCTTTCTCCAGATCTAAGTAAGACTGGGCCTCTTGGTCTCCTGGGCAAGACCACCTTCTCTAGTCAAGATTTCAAATCCTTTTTTTCTCATTCTTGTCAAGGCTCCATCTGGTACAACTCCCTAGGTGTATATGTTTCTCCATAGAGTCCAAATATAAAAATAAAATATAAAGAAATATGAAGATATCTTTCCAGGTCTCTATAAAGCATAGCTTCTTGCTCTATTTCTACATCTCTACCCCTGCCTCCTTTTCAAAGAAGGATTTGTTGTGGTTCAGTCATTTCAGTCATATCCGACTCTTCGTGACCCTTTTTGGGGTTTTCTTGGCAAACATATTAGAGTGTTCACCATTTTCTTCTCTAGCTCATTTTGCAGATGAGGAAACTGAAGCAAACAAAGTTAAATGACTTGCCCAGGGTCACACAGCTAGTAAGTTTCTGAGGCTGGATTTGAATTCAGGTCTTCGTAACTCCAGGCCTGATGCTCTAATAAACTGTGCCACCTAGTTGCCCCATCAAAGACAGGAAACAAGCATTTATTAAGTACCAACAATGTGCCAGGTACTATGCCAAGATTTTATAAATAATATTTCATTTAATCCTCACAATAACCCTGGGAGGTAAGTGCTATTATCCCCATTTTACAATCAAGGAAACTGAGGAAAACAGGCTAAGTAACTTGCCCAGTGGTCATAGAGCCATTAAGTGATTGAGACTGGATTTGAACGCAGGTCTTCATGACTCCAGACCCAGGAGTTTATCTACTACCTCACCTAGTTGCCTTTAGGCTAAGTCCAAGGGCCTAGTACCTTATCCCATTTTCCTCGTTCAAGTTCCTTTTTATGGGTTGCTTTTCCCTTCATAATATAAACTTAAGTTCCATGGGGCAGGAACTGTCTTTCTTTTAGCTTGTTTTTGTATTTCCAACATTCAGCACAGTGCCTGGCATGTAGTAAATTCTTAATAAGCGCTTATTGACTCGTTGACTTGACTCCCTTAGGTAAAATAATCAGCTCTATGAGGATATCTCACAGATCAATAGATTCATCCTTAGTCTCTCTCCTGAGCTCCAGTCACGAATCACAAGCTGCCTGTTGTATATTTCACTCAGTATCTCACGAGCATCTCACACTCATCATGTTCAATCAGAATTCATTCTCTTTTCCCCCGAACTTTCCTGTTATTGTTGAGGGAACCACTAACCTCCAAGTTTCCCAGGTTTGCAACCCAAATATTATCCTCAGCTCCTCATTTTTACTCACACTCACCGCACATTAAGTGACCAAATGTTATAATTTCTGTTTGCACAACATTTCTCCTCTCCACTTTCTTGGCCACCTCTCTGGTTTAGACCTTTGTGACCTCTCACTGGACTATTGCAATAGCCTTCGCACTGATCTTCCTGTCTCAAGGCTTTCTCCATTCCAACCCATCCTCCATAAAGCTTTCAAAGTAATTTTTCTTAACTATAAAGGACATATGATGAAAGGTACTCTCTGTATCCAGAGAAAGAACTGATAAATAGAAATAAGAATAGAATAATTTTACATATCTGTATCTATTTGGATCTAATGGTAGCCATTTTGGGGAGGAAATAAAAAAAAAAAAAAGAAATTTACATGATAACTTTATTATATATTTAAAAGGAATAGCAAGTTGTATGTAATAGATTTGCAGCTTCATGCTCAATCTTTTTTTTTTTTTTACTATACCATGTTATGGAAATGTTTGTTTTATTCCGTAAATTAAAAATAAAATATTTTTTTAAGAAGGGCAGATCTGATCATGTTACCCTCATACTCACTAAATACTAGTTGCTCCCTAAAATAGAAATTTTTTAATTAAAATATAAACTCTCTTCAACATTTAAAACTCTTCACAACCTGTCGTTTCCTGTCTTTTTAATCCCGTTACATATTACTGTCCTGCATACACTCAGTGGTCACACATACTCTGCTCTACTTCTGGCTACCCTCTCTACCTGGAGTGCTCTCCATATACCTATTGGAATCCCTGGCTCCCTTGAAGACTCAGCTCAGTTTCTATAAGAGGCCTTTCTTGGTCTCCACTTAGTGATTCCCCCTGTCCAGCAACTAATGGCTTTCCCTTTAAGGTTACCTTGTACCAACTCTGTATGTGTCTTGTATTTTCCTATATATGTACATGTGGTCTCCCTATTACAGTAAGATTGTATTCACTTTAAAATAGACGTTGCTGTATTTGGAACTATGCTCAAAGGACTATAACCTATGTATACCCTTTGACCCAGCAATACCACTACTAGATTTTTATCCCAAAGAGATTAAAAATAAAAGAAAAGGAACTATATATACAAAAATATTTATAGCAACTCTTTTCATGGTGGCAAAAGAACTGGAAATTGAAAGAAAAATAGCTGAACAAGTTGTGGTATATGATTGTGATGGAATACTATAGTACTATAAGAAATGATGAGCAGGATAGTTTCAGAAAAACCTGAGAAGACTTATATGAACTGATGCAAAGTGAAGTGAGCAGAACAAGGAGGACATTTTACACAGTAACAGCAATATTGTAGGATGGTCAGTTGTAAATAATATAGCTATTCTCAGCAATACAATGATTCTAAGACAATTCCAAAAGACTTATAATAAAAATTGTTATCCACCTTCAGAGAAAAAACTGATGGAGTCTGAATGCAGATTTTTTTTTACTTTCTTTATTTTTCTTGTCTTTTTTTTGGTCTGTGTTTTCTTTTACAACATGGCTAATATGGAAATATGTTTTGCATGACTGAACATGTATAATTTGTATCAAATTGCTTGCCTTTTAAAGGACAGGGGAGGGGCAGGCAGGAGGAAAAGAATGTGGAACTCAAAATTTTAAGAAAATGAATGTTAAAAATTGTTTTTACATGTAACTGGAAAAAATATATAAAAAACTAATTTAAAAACAAAACAAAAAGAATGAGGGAGAGCAGATTTTAAAATATTCTGAGGGAGGATATGTAAGATATCATGTACTAAATTTCTACAGAGGAAGATAGCCCAGAAGGGATGGAAAACTTTCAGAAATGAAGTCCTAACGATACGAAGGAAAACAATTTCTATGAAGAAGAAAGGGGGAAGTTGTATAAAAAAATCAATGTGAATACACAGGGAACTTGTTGACCAGCTTAGTTTTTTAAAATATATGTATCGAATGCAAGAAACAATCTAAGAATAAAGACATGTGAAAAGTAAAATAAAATAGCCCTTGCTCTCTGGTCCACTGTTTATAGTGAAAGTATAAGAAAATAAAAGCCACGCAGACAGCCCAATAAGATCCTTGAGTACAGGGTTGATTTTCACCTTTCTTTGTATACCCCCAAGACTTAGTGCAGTGCCTGGCTTATAATAAGAGCCGATTCATTGGTTGATTGTCAGCACTTTCCATGAGGGCAGAATCCAATATGCCTTCTCATCCTGGGTGATTGCTGTCCATGGTCTTCCATAAATCTTCCATAAAGGAATATATAAGGCACAAATATAAATACTGCAGCATTTCCTCTGCCGGGGCCAGCACTGAAAGTAGTAGGATGGTGTCATAGTAGAATGTCCAGAGAGGCGTGCATTCAGATCCCATCTCCAACACTTAGTAGCTGTGTGACTATGGGACATTACCTTTCTGGGTCTCAGCTTCATCATCTACAATATAGGGGTGGTGAGACCTGTTGCGCCTTCCTCAGGGAAGGATCAAGTGGGCTGTTGGGAAGATCAAGTGAAGTAGTATTTATAAAGTGTTATTTAAAATGTCAATTATTATTATTATCATTATTAGAAGGGAGTTGGGTCGCAGACCTGCCATGCACACACTCTCCTCCCTGTGTTCCCCCCCAAAAAAGCACTCATTGTTTGCATACATCAGGCACACACATTAAATAGTATGGACAATATAATCAGCACTGGACTTGGTATTAGGAAAACATGGGTTTTGATCTGGACTCAGATAGGGTTGTGTAACCCTGGACACTTGACCTTTCTGAGCCTCAATGCCCTCATCTGTAAAATGCAGATAATGATAACACCTGCCTTATAATGCACAGGTAGATGATTGTTGGGAGGAGCAAATGAGATAATGTCTCTCAAGCACTTTGCAAACATTAAAAGAATATATAAATGTGTACTATTAATATTCTTATGCTGTTGTGATAGTTTCTATTCAAACATGAATTTAATTTTTTATACCCTGCCATGTCCGTGGGCATGAGAAATGAGAAGGCATGGTATAAAAATGCCAAAAACCTAATCTCATCTCTGCAGGCTCTTTCCTAATCATAACTATGTCTATTATCTTATCAGTAAGCTGAGAGAAGAAAGCATCGTTTGTAATCAGAGGCTTTTAGAAAGTACTCATAAATGCCAGGTACAGCATACTAATGTTATTTTATAATAAAGATGATGATAATAACTTTCAGTTAGCCAATAAAAAGAAGAAATATCTTATATAATCCCTTTGGGGTATGTGTATTTGGAGAAAGGGGGGGGAGAAAGAGAGAGAGAGAGAGAATGTGCATTTGCATATATATACATATGTATGTATATATATATATTAGCATTGACGATTTCTTTTATACCATAGGTATAAATGGTATAATAGGTATGCCTATTTATGCTTCTCACAAGCATATTTCTCATCCTGCAAGTTTTTTAGATCTTGGATAGATAAATTACAGAAAGGGACTTCTAAAAAGTTGTAGTTTACTTTGGAAACAGCAAAAGAGCTCATGACTGTAACAGTTACAGCAAAGTAATCTATCTTCTTCTTTTTCATTCTAAAGTATAATATAATTCTAGGAGGGTGGTAAATGAATCTCTGGTCCCTTCCAATGCTGTAATTCTGTGGTTCTATAATTATTTCTATTTGTTCCACTATTTTCCAACTTGTACATTGATAGTTGAAAATTTTTTGCTTTCTGACGCCCAGATAACTTTTCATAGACAAAACAAAAATGGAAGATGGCCTTGGAGTCAGAAAGCACTGGCTTCAGATCTTTCCTCTGATGCATACCAGCTATGTAACCATGGGCAATCCTTTAACCTCTAAGTGCCTCAGACAACTTTCCAAGAGCGTACTTTATAGCTGAATTGCCATGGATAAAATCACGGGTCTGGACCAAACCAAAAATCCAAACAGTATGGTATTTCAAATTTTGGTTTTGCATAACAGCATTAAAAAGATAGCTGTCTAGAGACCTGGGGTCACAGTTGGACACAACTGAACAACATTTGGTGTTCTCTTGGCAAAGATATTGGAGTGGTTTGCCATTTCCTTTTGTAGCTCATTTTGCAGACAAGGAGACTGAATCGAACAGGGTTAAGTGACTTGTCCAGGGACACACAACTAGTAAGTGTCTAAGGTTGGATTTGAACTCAGAAAGATGAGCCTTTCTGACTCCAAGCTTGGTGCTTTATCTTCCGTGCCACCTAGCTGCCCTTTGTCATTTGTTCTTATATTTATTATCCCTAAAAACACCCTTGCCAGGTATTCTTTCTATCTTGGACATGACTGAGGTGCCATGGAATAGACCAACTGAATCACTCCATAAAGAGAGACTAAGCTACTGAAAAAAGCCTGGAAGGCCTTTGCTGACTTCCAGGGCTCGAATCAAAGCATGCTGCTTTCAGTGTCCTACCCCTGAATCCCAATAAATACAACAGATTCCAATTCATTAGCTGGAAAAGATGAATGGATGACCAGCAAAGTGTTTCCCTAATGATCCAGCAGCCTGTTGGTGGAGTCCAGCTTTTCAGCTTTATTTTTCTTGCGCATTTGAGTTAAGAGCACAAAAGTCACTGTTCAGTAAGTAGGCACCCTGGAAAAGACAAAGATCTCCAAACATCTAAACAAATAGCTAAGATCACCTGGCTCCTCACAAAGGGAAGGCAAGAGATTAGGTGGTACCAGAGACTTTACCAGGGCTTTCAGCTTGATGCAAAGATCAAAGGAATTCCTTCCTCATTTCTGCTTTCTAAATTATTAGATTTAATACTGATCTCAAATCTGTAACTACAAATAACAGAACAGTTCTGTATTGTTTTGGCCAGAGTTAAAGGAGTATACAAACACACCCCATTTACTATTTACATCAGTGCAGAAGCAATATGGGATAGAGAAGAGAATCCATCGGTGAAGATCTTTAAGCAAGCACCTATTGGCTTGGCCTAGACATCTCTCCAGTCTCTCCTAACTCAAAAACTCTAGGGATTCTTTACCTCCATCATCTATAGGGTCAGGGTCACTAGAGTCACAAGAGACTGAAAGATGTGATTGGCTTTTGGCATGATGTCCTTCTACTCCATTAAAAGAGCTAATGGCTAAGCAGAACCAAGTAGAGATTTCTGTAATCCCCCAACTAAATTCTACTAATCAACTCCTTTCTTAACATCAGTCCACACTGCATAGTAACAAGTATCAAATGGATTCACAGGAACAGCCTCGACTCTCTGCTTAGACAATTAACCACATGTCCATAGGATAGACATGAGATGACCGTCTGTAATGACTGTACCAAGTTAGAATACTTTCTGATCTGCAAATGATAAGACATTTTGATTCTGCTGCTCTGATCTTCAGTGGACTGGAACTGGGCAGGGATTACACAGTGAGCATCTGAACAAGCTTGCAGTTAGAAATAGGATTTGAGGTATTAGGCTAAAATGCTTTGCCCTTAAAAATAAAGTCACTTGGGGGGCAGAGTCAAGGTGGTGGAGTCAAAGCAGTGACGTGCTTGAGCTCTCCCCCAAACCCCTCCAAATACCTGTAAAAATGGCTCTAAACAAATTCTAGAGCAGCAGAACCCACAAAAAGACAGAATGAAACAAATTTCCAGTCCAAGACAGCCTGGATGGTTGACAGGAAAGGTCTGTTTTGCCAGGCTGGGAGAGGAGTGCAGTTCCGCATGGGCCACGTATGCAAAGACCAGGCCTCAGCAAAACCTGCAGCAGGCCTCAGGGGACTGAATCACAGGCAACCGTGGTGGTTTCTAGACTTCTCAACCTACAAATTCCAAAGACAACTTAGAAGGTCAGTGGGAAACGTCTGTCAGACCTGAGTGAGAGAGGAACACCTGTTCACAGCCCTGGTGCAACACCAGACGGCAGTGGGGGCAGCTGCTTCTGGAGCTCTAAGCCCACATAAGGTGGGGGTATCAAGTGGCTGATCAGAGGGGGACTGCAGGGATCTCTTTGCTGGTGCTGAGGCAGGATTCTCTTGCTTTGCTTGTGCTTGGATCTGGGTCGCAGTCCTAGGGGGCAGACCAGGGGCAAGGAGGAGTGCTGGCTTGGAGGAGTTTGTGGCAGCAGTGAAGAAGGAATCCTCCTCACAGTTCCAAGGCAGAAAAGAGTGTTTGTGGTCATTCACAGACCAGAGCACAGGCCAGAAAAGGAATAAACACATCTCCTTCGATCATACCATCTTGGAAGAACTGAAAATTTGCAGGTTCTTAGAAGTACCTCTGAAAATAGCTGCACAAAACCCCTGAAGCTTGGGACAGTACACACTCCACACTGGAAGCAGAGCCCTACCTTAACAAAGAATTTAAAAGTCAAGTAATTGGCTAGGAACATGAGCCAACAGCATAAAAAAACTCAGACTATAGAATCTTACTTTGGTCACAAAGAAGATCAAAACATACAACCAAAAGAAGACAACAAAGTCAAAGCTCCTACATCCAAAGCCTCCAAGAAAAATATGAATTATTCTCAGGCCATGGAAGAGCTCAAAAAGGATTTTGAAAAGCAAGTAAGAGAAGTAGAGGAAAAACTGAAAGTGACGCAAGAAAATCATGAAAAACAAGTCAACAGCTTGCTAAAGGAGACCCAAAAAAATACTAAAGAAAATAGCACCTTAAAAAACAGACTAACCCAAATGTCAAAAGAGGTCCAGAAAGCAAATAAGGAGAAAAATGCCTTCAAAAACAGAATTGGTCAAATGGAAAAGGAAGTCCAAAAGCTTACTGAAGAAAATACTTCCTTAAAAATTAGAATGGAACAAATGGAAGGTAGTGACTTTATGAGAAATCAAGAAATGAAAAACAGAAGGCAATGTGAAATATCTTATTGGAAAAACAACTGATCTGGAAAATAGATCCAGAAGAAATAATTTAAAAATTATCGGACTACCTGAAAATGAAAAAAGATCCTAGACATCATCTTTCCAGAAATTATCCATGAAAACTGCCCTGATATTCTAGAACTAGAAGATAAAATAGAAATTGAAATAATCCACTGATCAATTCCTGAAAGAGATCCCCGAAGGAAAACTCCCAGGAATATTATAGCCAAATTCCAGAGTTCCCAGGTCAAGGAGAAAATATTGCAAGCAGCCAGAAAGAAACAATTCAAATATTGTGGAAACATAATCAGCATAACACAAGATTTAGCAGTTTCTACATTAAGGGATCAGAGGGTTTGGAATATAATATTCCGGAGGGCAAAGGAGATAGGATTACAACCAAGAATCACCTACCCAGCAAAATTAAGTATAATCCTTCAAGGGGAAAAATGGATATTCAATGAAATAGAGGACTTTCAAGCATTCTTGATGAAAAGACCAGAACTGAATAGAAAATTTGACTTTCAAATACAAGACTCAAGAGAAGCATGAAAAGGTAAACAAGAAAGAGAAATCATAAGAGATTTATTAAAGTTGAATTGTTTACATTCCTACATGGAAAGATGATATTTGTAACTCATGAGACCTTTCTCAGTACTTGTGTAGTTGGAAGGAATATACGTAGACAGAGGGCACAGGGTGAGTTGAATATGAAGCGATGATATGTAAAAAATAAAATTAAGGAGTAAGAGAGAATTATACTGGGAGGAAGAGAAAGGGAGAGGTAGAATGGGGTAAATTATTTCACATAAAAGAGGCAAGAAAAAGCTTTTACAGTGGAGAGGAAGAGGGAGGAGGTGAGAGGGAATGAATGAATCTTACTCTCATCAGATTTGGCTTAAAGAGGGAATAACACACACTCAATGGGGTATGGAAGTCTATCTTACCCTTCAGGAAAACCGGGGGGAAGGGGATAAGAGAGGGAGGACAATAGAAGGGAGGGCAAATTGGGGTAGGGGGTAATCAGAAGCAAACACTTTTGAGAATGGACAGGGTCAAAGGAAAGAATAGAAGAAATGGGGGGCAGGATAGGATAAAGGGAAATATAGTTAGTTTTTCACAACATGACTATTATGGAAGTGTTTTGCATGACTACACATGTATAACCTATATTGAGTTGCTTGCCTTCTCAATGAGGGTAGGTAGGGAAGGAGGAAGGGAGAGAATTTGGAACCCAAAGTTTTAAAAACAAATGTTAAAAATTGTTTTTACATGCAACTGGGAAATAAAATATAGGTGATGAGGTATAGAAATCTATCCTGCCCTACAGGAAAATAGAAGGGGAAGGGGATAAGAGAACAGGGGGCATGATAGAAGGAAGGGCAGATTGGGGGGAGGCGTATTCAGAATCCACGCCATGTTGGGGTGGGGGAGGGGAGAGATGAGAAGAAAATTTGGAACTCAAAATCTTGTGGAAGTGAATGTTGAAAACTAAAAATAAATAAGTTAATTTTAAAAATAAATAAATATAATTTTTGCCAAAAAAAATAAAATGACTGGGGTTCTTCCCAGTGTATACAGAAAAATAAATAAACTCACTTATTGAGGTCCTCCACTCAATGCTGCTGGGCAGTCAGACAGCATGCCCCAAAGGATACAATCACAGAGAAAGCAGGGATAGAAGAAAGCCACTTGGAGAAGAAGGAGAAACACAAGCTAAAAGCTTCACCACTCCCCAGATTTTTTTATTTCTATCTTGATTGAAGCCCTATATGGAAGAAATGACACTTGTTCCAAAAGAATTCCGTGTTCCTGGAAAATTCTAGGATCTGGCTATAAACAAGATAATTAAACTGTATAGATCCAGAGACAAATCAAACCTCTCTGACACTGGTCATAAAAAATGTTTTACTGAAAACCTATTTCATCAAAGCTCAGGTAAATCTATTGTTTTCCCAGCATTTAACAACTGCCAAAAATACAGAAAAAGGAAAGACAATAAAACTTGGAGGGGAGGTGGGAGTACTTATAACTGGCATCCTCTCTATCAGTGGTTTAAACTAAAGAGTTTACCTTTACTATATTCCTAAGACACAGGTCAGGCCACATCACTCTATGCTAAAAATTCTTCAGTGACTTTTTATTGCTTTTAGGATAAAATGCCAGCCTGGCATTTAAGATTCTCAATTATCTAGACCTCCCCACCTACCTTTCAGACTTATTCCATAGTGCTTCTCTTCACATGCTCTATGTTCCAGCCAAACTAGATGACTAGTTTTTCCCTGAATTTGATATGCTAAGTCCCATCCCTGTACCTTTGTACATGCTATTCATCCTTTGTGAATCTTATCTACATCCTGTGATAAGTTCAAGACAGGAGATTCACCATTGCAATGTCTTCTTTGGGTGATGTTCAGTTTCAATCCTTTGGAGACTCTAGTGCCATGTGACTTCAGTTATGTAACACACTGGAAAAATACTGTCATTAAAATTCTGAGCCTTTGTTTCAGGAAGAAACTTGGAGATGTTAAAAGAACTTCTCAATTTTCCATAGGCAACCCAGGCCCATTCTTCTTCTGTTCAATTTTGGGCCCAACTCACTGCGTATTTGCTGTATCAAAGATAGAAGGATAGACAGACAGACAGACAGATAGATAAGCAGATAGAAATAATATACATACATGTTATATATATACACATATATACACACACGTAGTTATATAGAGATATATGTCTAGGTAGAGACTATCTATGGGTTTATGACATTATTGCAGACCACATCTTTATCTAGACATATCTCTCTATCTACCTATCCTGACTATGTCAGTGCTAACTCTCCTTGCTGCAACTAGGTGGGACAGTGGATAGAGTGGCTTGGAGTCAAGAAGACTCATCTTTCTGAGTTCAGATTTGGCCTCAGACACTTACTCAGCTATATGACCCTAGGCAGGCCATCACCAGTCGTCCTGATTTATATCCTGCCACTGGACCCAGATGGCTTCTGAGGAGAAAGTGAGGCTAGTGACTTTGCACAGCCCTCCTTCACTTAAATCCAATTCACTTGCAAATCATGGCATCACCTTTCTGATGCCGTGGTCCTCTTTGAGAATGAAAGACAAACAACAACCTGTGAGTAGTATGGGCTGCTCCACTGGGGACCCAACTGGCCAGTTCCAGTAGGGCAACAAAGTTCCTGCCTCCCGTCCTTTCTTCTTTCTTCCCTTCCCTTCCCTTCCCTTCCCTTCCCTTCCCTTCCCTTCCCTTCCCTTTCCTTTCCTTTTCCTCTTCTCTTTCCTCTCCCTCTGTCCACATAGGGTAGCATACCTTTACCTTGGGGTGCTCTGCCCAAAGGAATGTAAATTTTGATCACTGAAACCTCACAAGATATCTTAGGGTTTATGGGCTTGCAAGTCATGGCACCACCTTCCTGATGCCACGGTCCTCTTCTAGAGCAAAGAACAAACAACAACAACAATCACCAGTTTAGAAGTTCAGTTCTCCTGCTAATCACTGTTCTAGTCTTGCCTCAAGGAACTCTGTTGTCCTTGAGGGATGCAGGTAGAAACCAGGGAGTCTGGTCCAACATCTAACCTCACAAATGGATTCAAACAATGAATATTTCTTAATCACAGGACTTCAACTTCCCCTCTGAGTAGTTAAAAGAAAATGTGTTATCCCGCATACCTTCAGCTCCCAGATAATCCCGTGATGTATTTTCTATCTTTGAAGGCTTACAAGCTGACTTGGTACATTTCCACAATATATATTGTCCATCCTTGCTGGTCCTTGTACAATTTTTTTTATAAATAAATTTATTTATTTTTAGTTTTCAACAATTATTTCCATAAGGTTATGAGTTCCAAATTTTCTCCCCATCTCTCCCCTCCCCCCAGTCCAAGATGGCATGTAAATTGATATAGGTTCAACATATACATTCATATTAACCCTATTTTCACATTAGTCACATTGTAAAGAAGAATTAGAACCAATGGGATAAACCATGAAAAAGAAGAAACAAAAAAAGAGAGAGAAAGCAAATAATTGCTTTGATCTGCATTTAGACTCCATAGTTCTTTTTCTGGGTGTGGAAGGAATTTTCCATCATGAGTCTTTTGGAGTTGTCTTAGATCCTTGAATTGCTGAGAAGAGCTAAGTCTATCAAAGTTAGTCATCACACAATGTGGCAATTACTGTGTACAATGTTTTCCTGATTCTGCTTACTTCATTCAACATCAGATCATATAAGTCTTTCCAGGTTTTTCTGAAGTTGGCCTGCTCATCATTTCTTACAGCACAATAGTATTCCATTATGTTCATATACCACAACTTGTTCAGCCATTTCCCAAATGATGGACATCCCCTCAGTTTCCAACTCTTTGCCACCACAAAAAGAGCTGCTATAAATATTTTTGTATATGTGGGCCTTTTTTCCATTTTTATGATCTCTTTGGGATACAGCTCTAGAAGTGCTATTGCTGGGTCACAGAGTATGCACAGTTTTATAGCCCTTTCTCCATAGTTCCAAATTGCTCTCCAGAATGGTTGGATCAGTTCACAACTTCACCAACAATGCATTAGTGTTCCAATTTTCCCACATCTTCTCTATTATTTATCATTTTCCTGGTTTGTCATGTTAGCCAATCCTGACGGGTGTAATGTGGTACCTCAGAGTTGTTTTGATTTGCATTTCTCAAATCAATAGTGATTTAGAACATTTTTTCATATGACTATAGATAGCTTTAATTTCTTTATCTGAAAACTTCCTGTTCCTATCCTTTGACCATTTACCAATTGGCGAATGTCTGTCCTTGTACAATTAAAGAGGGTCTTATCTCCCTCATAGGAGCCATGGAATCTGTTATCTCTGGTCCACTTTCAATGGCCTCAGGATGCAAATGGGTCCCATAAATCAACCAAGCATTCTTCTAAGACAGAGAGAAGGGTAGTTGTTAGCCCCACATGGGTGCTAGTTTGCTCTTCTTAATGTAACCAATCATGTCACCCCCATCATGCTGTCAACCCTATAACCAATATTATTTTCTTTACCTAGTCAATTCTGTTCTTTATTCTATGCTTATAAAAAGGAGCTGTACTTCCTCCTCTGGGTCATTGGCCTATCTGAGGTAGCCATTTGACTATTTAATTAACAGGTTTACACCCTGCTAATAAACTGATAAAGCTCAGAATTTTGTGCCTTAATTTATCTTTATTAAGTTCTATGGAGACATTAATAGGCATTTGTTTTAAAAAACACCTTCCCAGGGTTAGTACAGATTAAATTCCATCTTCTATACTTCCCACATTAATTCTTGTATTTGAGATCTGGTATTCAGCATCATGACCTAGAGGTGCTGAAAAATTGTCACTATTATAAAGATGTGGGAGAAGCCTTTTCAGAAAAAATTTTCAACAAGAGCTGAAACAAAGAGATTCTTACTTTTAAACCTTGGCTTATATTATTTCTATCCCATTGCCCTTTCTCTTTCTTTCCATCTATTTAGATCCTACCTGTCCTTCAGCTCAATTGGTCCCATGAAATCTTCCAGGCCTAATGCAAGCCACTCAGTCAATGGCCTAAGAGGCCACATAGTACAATCTATATTTGTATAGAAATTATCTCCACAACATACTAAATAGTTTCACAGTCTTTGCTTGAAGATTTCTAGTGAGGGTGGAACACATTATTCTATGCTACTTCTTATCTTTTGGCTACCTCTAATCATTAATCTTTCCCCTACATAGCTCTAGGGCTGGAATACACTTCCTCCTGTTTTTTCTCATAAAAACTTTAGCTTCTTTTAATGTTCCACTCAGGAACGATGCATAGAAGACTATCCTAGTTGTTAGTTTTCTTTCCCTCCTCAAATTACATTAGATTATTTATCATGTTGTAAACCCCAGCAGAATATAAAATTCTTGAAAGCAAAGACTATTTTTTGGTTTTATATTCACAATGCCCAGAACAATGTCTTTAAGAACTTAATAAATATTTGTTGAATTTTCACTTTATTCCCATGACACTCATTTTAGCACTTTAATTTTATGTATTGTTTTATAATGCCTTTAACTTTTTAATGGGTGAATGTCCTGTCTCACCAACAAAATCTAAAGTTGAGGCTCTTGCCTCCATTGTTTAATCTATAAACTCAACTCAGCAAATATTTAAGTGCCTTCTGAGTGAAACCATTGGTCTAGGAACTGTGAGAAACAGAATTTTGATAAGATCTCTGCTTCTGGAGCTTGCAGTATAGGAAGCGCCTATGATTCCCTACTAGGCTTCAGCAAAACAGCTGACAAAATCTTTCATGACATCTTTTTGGACAAGATAGAGAAATAAAAGTAGCGAGGAAGATTTTTTTAAAAGATATTTATTATTATTGTCCTTTTAAATTTAAATTTTCTCTTTTATTATGAACTTAATAGTCATCAATAAACATGAAGATATCAGCATACAAAGAAGAAATGCATATGATCCTGGGCTTACAAAGCCCTTCTTTGTAATGATCAAGCAAAAACAATCCAATGCATTAGTTATATCTAAAAATGTCTTATTCTGTACTACTAGTACATCATCTCTGCTAATACTTTGTTTTCACTTTACCTTCATTACATGAGTATATCCCCCCTTGCATCTTGTGAGTCATTCCTTGTAACAAAGTTTTAAAAAAGAGAAAAATAAAGCAGTTCAGCAAAATTAACTAATATATCAACAGAAATTGTAATGTCCTAATAGGCTCTAGTTCTCCCCTGCAAAGAAAAGAGGGAACTGGATGTTCTCTTTTCTGGGACCAAGTTTAGTTATTATGATTACTAATTATTCAGTTTTGTTATTTTCCTTTCCTTTTACATTGTTGTAGTCATTGTGCATATTACGTAGATTCTTAACTTCTTGAATGACTGTACCCAAAGACTTGTCATTAATGGCTTGTAGTTAACTTGGTTCATAGTACCCCAGGGATCTATGCTTGGCCCTGATTTACATTTTTATCCATGACAGATAAATGAATAGATAGCATGATTATCAAATTTGTGGATGACAAAGTTAGAAGAATAGCTAAAGTGATGGATGACAGAATTCAGGTTTCAAAAAGATCTCAACAGGCTAGAACAGGGGTGGGGAACCTGTTGTGACCTCAAGGCCACATATGGCCCTCTAGGTCCTCAGGTTCCCCACCCCTGGGCTAGAACAACAACCTAAGAGTTTGAAGTTTGATAGGGATACATGTAAAGTTCTATATTTGGATTCAGATAACTAGCTTCACAAATACAAGGTGGAGGAAGTGTAGTTAGATAATACTTCGTTTGAAAAAAATCTGGGCATTTTAGTAGACTGCAAGTTCAATGAATCAACAGTACAACTTGGCAGACAAAAATCAAAATAGAATCTAAGTGAATCCTAGACTGCATTGAAGGACACAATGTCCTACCCAGGATTAGGGAAGTGATATTATACTTTGCCCTGGTCAGACCACCTACAACTAGAATAGTGTATTCATTAAACATTTATTAAGTTCCTGCTATGTACTAGGCACTACCAAACTAAAAGCTTTGCAAAGGATGTTCCAACTAAAATATCCTTTGAAAGGAGGTGGGCATTTTAAAAGGCGGTATAAGGTGGGAATGCATTCCAGGCATGGGGATAGTCCCTAGGTTCAAAAGCATGGAAGTGGCAGATGGTAAGTTTTTAGGAAAAAGTCAATAGGCCAAAATGACTGGGGTACATTGTATATGGAAGTAATATGAAATAAGAGGAGAAAAGCAGGTAGGGCCCATCTTATAGAAGGCTTTAAATGCCAGGCTGAGTTTATGTTGTCTTTGTCACAATTGAAATGTAACAAAAAAGGTAAACCAAGGCATATTCTCTCCAAGCAAGATAACATTTATTAACAGTGATGGGTATAGCTATGTATACAACAGTATGCCTCAGTTTATGCCAAAGATCCTAAGCAAAAGGATGGCTCCCCTTTTATGTATTTTTGGGGTATACAAAACAAAGAACTGAACAGGGTTGGTGACATCATGGGATTAAGGACAATATGACTGGTTGGAAGTTTGGTAATGAGAGACTAGCAATGACCTCCTCCTTCTCTCCTGAGACTAAGTGTTCATTGTCTGAGTTCACCTGCGAGATAGTAGCCCAGACTTTTTGGACAGCAAACTAAATATCCTTGAAAGATAGCTTGGTGGTGTAAAGATATTAGGCTCCTCTCCTTTATGACAAATTGCATCCCCCAAGGACAACAAAATTCCTTGATTCAAGAATAGAACAATGATTAGCAGGAGAGCTGGATTTTTAAACTTAACCCATTATAGGCCAGCTGAGTTCTGAACTAAGTTCAGAGACAGAGAACTATGACTTACACAGTTGAAGGACAAAATCAATTAATTGTAAATAGAATCAATAAGAAAATTATACAGGACTGCTTTTAATTTTTCTCAGTCCTACAGGCAAAAGGGAGCCCCTGAAGATTTTTTTAGAAGGGTAATGGCATGGTCAGATCTATGTTTTTAGGAATATAAATTTGACAGCTGTGTAGAAGATAGATTGGAGAGGAGAGATCACCTAGCCTCTGCTTTGATGACCTCTAGAGAAGAGGAATCTACCACCTGTAAGTCAGTCCATTCTGCATTAGGATAGCTCTGATTGTTGGGTGACATCTCTAGTTGTCCTGATCTATATCTTGCAACTGGACTGGTGACTTTGCATAGCCCTCTCTCACTGAAATCCAATTCACTTGCAAATCATGGCATCATTGTCCTGATGTCATGGTCCTCTTTGAGAACAAAGGATAAACAACAGCTCTAATTGTTAGAAAGTTTTTCCTTATGTAGATCTAAATTTAGAGGTAGCTAGATTGCACAGTGGATAGTCTTGGACTTGGAGTCAGGAAGACTCAAGTTTAAATTTTGCTTCAGGCACTTACTAGCTGTGTAATCCTGGGTAAGTTACTTAACTTCTGACTGTCTCAGTTTCCTCATGTATAAAATGGGGATAATAATAGCATCTATCTCCCAGGATTGTTGTAAGGATAAAATAATATTTGTAAAGCAATAAGAAGGGCCTGCCTGGCACAAAGCACACCCTTAATAAATGCTTGTTAGACAGAAAATCCAAAGTACAGCTTGGAGATGAATGAATATACAGAAAACTCAAAATTGATTGGACATTCCTAATATGAAGAAGTCAAGATTTCTACCCTGATGGTAAAAGTTTTCTTTCTAAATGTATAAACAGGCAGGATTGAAGGCAGAAATCAAAAAGAATTTTTGATAGAGTACTACATAAAAAGAAGTGAGAACCAGGTTTCCCAAGAACTAAGCATTTATTGTGTCAAGTCTCCAAAGGATGAACAAGAAAGAGAAAATTTTGAGATCCGAGAAAAGAAGTTTTACAGTGGAGGAAGAGTTTGAAAAAAGCATCTCTTCACAATCTGTTTGCTGCCCAAACAGATTCTGCTGAATTAAATTGTGATTCACAGACATATATACCTTATGAAAAACACATTTATGAAAGAAAACACCAAAGAATAAATAGATAATTAAATAAATAAATGAATAAATGAATGAATAAATAAATAAATGAATGCTCGTTGGAAGAAATCTGCCACTATAATTTCCACCCGTGACTCCTACTTTTTTTGTTCTCTTGTACCAAATAGACAAAGCTTAATTGCCTCATATACATGGAAGTCTACTTTGGCACCTGTGTGGAAAAGGGATTAGAAAAGGGAGAAACTGGAGATAAGAGAGACCTAGGCTATTTCAGTAGTCCAGGTGAAGATCTGTGTGGATGTAGACCCTTGGATGTCAGTACCTCTGAGACTCAATGTCCTCATCTGAACACTGTAAAATATGGGAAATAATACTTTATTTATTTATTTCACATGGGTGTTATGGGCAAGGAAATCTGTAAACCTTAGAGGACTTTATGAATGTGCATTGTTATTTTTTTCTGTTATTTTGTTTTTCTCAATTACATGTGAAAAAAATTTAACATTCTTTTTTCTAAAATTTTGAGTTCCAAATTCTCTCCCTTTGTTATTCCCCATCTCTCTCCCTGAGATGGCAAGTGGTTTGATAAAGATTATACATGTGCAGTCATGCAAAACATTTCCATATTAGCCATGTTGCAAAAGAAAACACAGACCCCTCCTCAAAAGAAAAAGAAAAGAAAAATTTTTTAAAGTATGCTTCGATTTGTACTCAGAGTTCATTATTTCTCTCTCTGAAGGTGGATGGCATTTTTCATCACAAGTCTTTCAGAACTGTCTTAGACCACTGTATTGCTGATAATAGCTAAGTCATTAATGCTGTTACTGTGTACAGTGTTCTCCTGGTTCTGCTCACTTCACTTTGTATCAGTTCATATAAGTCTTTCTAGTTGGCTCATCATTCTTAGAGCACAATAGTATTCCATCACAATCACATACCACAACTTGTTCAGCCATTCCCCAATTGATGGACATCCCTTCAATTTCCAATTCTTTGCCACTACAAAAAGAGCTGCTATAAATAGTTTAGTACATAAAGGTACTTTAGCTTTTATCTCTTTGACACACAGATCTACTTGTGGTATTACTGGGTCAAAGTTTTGCAAAGTTCCAAATTGCTCTCCAGAATACTTGGATCAATTTACAACTCCACCAGCAGTGCATTAGTGTCCCTATTTTTCCACATCTCCTCTAACATTTGTCATTTTTATTTTCTGTCATTTTAGCCAAATTAGGTGTGAAGTGGTACCTCAGAGTTGTTTTAATTTGCATTTCTCTAATCAATAGTGATTTAGGGGGCAGCTAGGTGGTATAATGGATGGAGCACCAGCCTTGGAGTCAGAAGGACCTGAGTTCAAATACAGCCTCAGACACTTGACACTAGCTGTGGGACCCTGGACAAGTCACTTAACCCTGATTGCCTTGCCAAAAAAAAAAAATACCATCTAAATCTATCTCCTCCACTTCCTCTCCTCTCCTTCACTTCTCAAACCTTTCAAGTCTGGCTTCTAACCTCATCACTTATTTGAAATTGCTCTCTCCCAAGTTACCAACAAAAGGATTCTAATATACAGCAACAAATTTCCATTTTAAGAAAGCCTATATAATAAATACTACACATTGTGTTCAGAGCTGTCTTTGCTTCCTTTTAAGTTTTCTTTTGTTCTCTGCTGTGCACTTTTTACTTTGTTCTTTCTCCCCCCTTCCTTCCCCTCCCCATTCCCCAAGAAGGCCCTAATTGAGTATACATACATATATACACACACATATATTTTATACACATATGTATGTATGTATATGTATATACACACATATATGTGCATGTACATGTGTGTATATACATACACATATCTACACACAAACATATCTACATACCTACACATACATATACTTAAATATCTATAATCATACTTATATAGACATATACATTCATATGCATCTATGTAAGACCATACTATACTTGTTTTTCCTATTTCTCTGAGGGTAGATAACATCTTCCTTCATAAGTCCAAGTCTTTCCATGTTTTTCTAAGTCCACTAACTCATTTCCTATACCACAGCAATATTCCAACTTTATACTGTCAAGGTATTTTAAATAGTCTAAAATAATATTAATTAATATGGCTGACACGTAGTATAGTTTCCCTATTTTTCTCTTTTGATTAAATCTATTTTAGCTTTAACTTTGTCTGAGATCATGATTACTACCCCTGCTTTTTTTCCCTAATAAATTCTACTGCTGATCTTTGTTTTATGTTTGTATCTCTTATTTCCTATCCCTCCTAACCCCTCTACTTTATTTCTACCTGCTACCTTGCCCTATTACTTAACCTGCTCCCCCTCCAAAGATCCTTCCCTTATCCTCTCTCCCCCTTCCCCTCGTTTCTATGAGTTTAGAAGACCTTTATAGCCTTCCAAATATGTTATTCCCTCTTATCCCATTCTCATTAATCTAGACACCCTTCTATACCCCCCTTATCCTATTCCCTCACTCTTTTATTTCTTTATAAATCAGAAGACTTTTATTCCCTTCTAGATGTATGTATTGTTCTCTCTTGAACCCATTCCCAGTGAGAGCAGGGTTCCAGAACTACCAGCCCTCCTCCCCCATCTAATTCCTCTGCGGCAGTTCTTCCTCCTTCACCTCATTTATGTAAGATTACTCTTTTTCTCTTTTCCTAAAGAGTTTTACTTTTTAGAATCACACCATACTCAGGTCTACCCCAATGCTTCTTTCGAACTATTAGACATCAGTTTTACATTTCCTCCTATAAAAAGCAAACAGTCTATCCTTATTGAATCCCTCGTAGTTAGTCTTTGATGTGTACCTTATATTTCTCCTGGATCTTGTATGTCAAATTTTCTATGAAGTTCAGGTTTTGGGGTTTGTTTTTTGTTTTTTTTTAAACAAAATCTTAAAAGTGTGACAATTTATTGAACATCGATTTTTTTTTCATTCAGGATTATGCTTAATTTTGCTAGATATGATCTTTTCAGCCACAACCTCAGTTCTTTAGCTCTTTGATATATAATAATCCAAGACCTGTCTTAATAAAATGGATGGGCCGGAGCAGTTGGAAAAACAGATTCTGACAATGAAGAAGAAAGTAGATTTCAAGGAGAATCTCATTACACCCCCCCATCTTAGAGTAAGGGCTGGGGGAGGATTAAGAAGTTGTGCCCATGAACCCATTAGAAATGTTGCCTTTGGAGCCCTCCTACTGCTGACCCCACAATCATGAATGAAACTATAAAGGAATGAAAATTGACCTGTAGGTTTTCCTCATAGGATCTCTTTAAGTGGTGATCAGTGGATTTTTTCTATTTCTACTTTTTCCTTTTGTTCTAACACTGCAGGACAATTTTCTTTAATTATTTCTTGTATTATTGCACCACGATTCTTTTTTTTTTATTGTAGCTTTTAGGTAGTCTGATTTTTCTTATATTTCCTCTTCTTGATCTGTTCTCTAGATCAGTTGTTTTTCTTATGAAATGTTTCATATTCTCTTCTATTTTTTCATTCTTTATATTTTATTATTTCTTGGTCTCTTATGACTTCTCTTGCCTAATTCTAATTTTCAAAGAGTCATTTTCTTCCTTAAGATTCTGAATCTCCTTTTCCAATTGTTGGAGTTTCTTTTCATAATCTTATTATTCTTGGATTGTGTTGTTTTTTTTTTAATTTTTCCTCAATCTCTGTCATTTGATTTTTAAAGTCTTTTTAAAGTTCTTCTATGAATTATTTTTGGGCAGGTGACCATGTGACATTACTCTTTGGGGTAAGAGAGGCTTTTTTGTTTCAATATCCTCCTCTGAAAATGAACCCCAGTCTTCTCTATTTCCGTGGTAACTTTCTATAGTTGGGTTCTTTCTCCTTGCCTACTTTTTTTTTTTATTTGTAGCAGCTTATTACTGTAATCACCTCTAGTTCTGGGGTACGGTGGATGGTGCCTTTAACATCAGATTCTCCTTCATTTCTCCCCTCTGGCCTGGAACCAAAACCAAGAACTCTACCCTCCTGTAAGTGCCCACAGCCAGTGGTGTCCCTGCCCTACTGCATCTGCACTCAGTGGGCATGTGCTGGTTCTTTCTTGCCCAGGGCAGTGTCTTGGCAGCACAGCTGGGTCTGGCATCCTTTATCAGCAGAGGTTCTCCCAATCTTCCTCCACTCGGATGCCTGACTCCCCACACTGTCTAAGAGGTGAAAATTTCTGTGGCTGGGGCTGAGGCTACCTCCCAACCCAGCTAGCCCCAGGGCTCATTGCTGGCTGTTTCAGGAGAACTAGCCTGGAGGTGTTTGTACTTCACAGGGACCAAACATTGTTCTTGGGATTTTTCTTTAGATCTTCTCCAGTTGTCCCAGGAGGACCACTGTTCTGCCCCAACTCTTGTTTATTTTTATGACTCTATGGTTGATCTGAGGTGCTATTTTGACTTGTTTGTGGTAGAAATCTGGTGAGCTTGGAATTTTCTGATCTACCCCACCACCTTCCCAGAATCCTCTCCCACCACTATATTTCTTAGCCAGTATCAGATTATTTTCATAATTACCACTTTGTCATACAGCTTGAGATCTGGAACTACTAGGCCACCTTCCTTCAAAATTTTTTTTCATTAATTCCCTTGACATTATTAACTTTTTTGTTCTTCCAGATGAATGTTATTATTTTTTCTACCTCTGTAAAATAATTTTTGGTAGTCTGATTAGGATGGCACTGAATAAATTAATTTAGGTAGAATTGTCATTTTTATTATATTGGCTTGGCCTACCCATGAACAGTTAATATTTCTCCAATTATTTAAAGCTGACTTTGTGTGAAAAGTGTGTTGTAATTGTGTTCATATGGTTCCTGGGTTTATCTTGGAAGGTAGATTCTCAAGTATTTTTTATTGTCTGCAGTTATATTGAATTGTAGTTCTCTTTTTATCCCTTCTTGCTGGACTTTGTTGATAATGTGTAGGAAATGCTGATGATTTATGTGGCATTATTTTATATCCTGCAACTCTGCTAAAGTAGTTAATTATTTCAACTAGTTTTAGTTGATTCTCTAGGATTATCTAAGTATTGCATCATATCATCTGCAAAGAGTGATAGTTTTGTTTCCTCATTCTCTATTTTAATTCCTTCAATCTCTTGTTCTTCTCTTATTGCTATAGCGAGCATTTCTAGTACAGTATTGAATGACAGTGGCAATAATGGACATCCTTGCTTCACCCCTGATCATAATGAAAAGGCTTCTAGTTTATACCAATTACAGAAAATACCTGCTAATGGTTCCACATGGATACTACTTATCATTTTAAGGAAAGTTGTTTATTCATATGCTTTCTAGTGTTTTTAATAGGAATGAGTGTTATATGTTGTCAAAAACTTTTTTTGCATCTATTGAGATATGATTTTGTTGCTTTTGTTACTGATATGGTCAATTCTACCAATAATTTTCCTAATATTTAACCAACCCTCTATTCCTGGTACAAATTTCACCTGGTCATAGTGTATGATCTTTGTGATATGTTGCTGTAATCTCCTTGCTAGTGTTTTATTTAAGATTTTTGCATTAGTATTCATTAGGGAAATAGGTCTAGAGTTTTCTTTTTTTGTTTTTGCTCTTCCTGATTTAGGTATCAGTACTATATTTGTGTCATAAAAGGAATTTGGTAGGACTCCTTCTTTGCCTATTTTCCCAAATAGTTTATATAGTATTGGAATTAATTGTTCTTTAAAGAATTCATTTGTGAATCCGTCTGGTCCTGGGGATTTTTTCTTAGGGAGCTCATTGATGGCTTGTTAATTTCTTTTTCTAATATAGAGTTATTTAAGTTTTCTATTTCTTCTGGGCAGTTTACATTTTTGTAAATGTTCATCAGTTTCACTTTGATTGTTAGATTTATTGGCATATAATTAAGCAAAATAGCTCCTAATAATTGTTTTAATTTCCCCTTCGTTGGTGGTGAATTCACTCTTTTCATTTTTGATCCTTGTAATTCTGTTTTTTCAATCAAGTTAACCAATAGTTTCTCTATTTATTATCTAGTTTTATTTATTAGTTCAATGATCGTTTTATTTTCGGTTTTATTAATCTCTCCTTTGATTTTCAGGATTTCCAATTTGGTGTTTAAATGGGGATTTTTAATTTGTTCTTTTTCTGGTGGTTTTTTTTTTAGTTGCATGCCTTATTTATTGATCAGCTTTCTCTATTTTATTGATATAAGAATTTAGAGCAATAAATTTCCACTAAATATCGTTTTTGATGCAGTCAATAAATTTTATTATGTTGTCTCATTGTTGTCAATCTCTTTAATGAAATTGTTTTGTTCTTTAATCCACTCATTTTTTAGCATTTGACTAGTTTCCAATTAACTTTTAATCTATGTTTTCAAGGCCCTTTATTGAATGTAATTTTTTATTGCAGTATGGTGTGAAAAGGATGCATTTAATATTTCTGCTTCTCTGCATGTGGTTGTGAGATTTTTATGTCCTACTACGTGGCCAATTTTTGTGAAAGAAAAATTATACTCCTTTCTATTCCCATTCAATTTTCTCCAGAGGTCTAGTACATGTAACTTTTCTAAAATTCTATTTACCACCTTAACTTCTTTCTTGTTTATTTTACAGTTAGATTTATCTAGTTCTGAGAATGTAAAAATTGAGGTCCCCCACTAGTATAGTTTTTCTCCTATAACTCATTTAATTTTCCTTTAAGAATTTGGATGCTATACCATTTGGTGCATATGTTTAATATTGATATTACTTTATTTTCTATGGTACATTTTAATAAAATGTAGTTTCCCCATTTATCTCTTTAAATTAAATCTATTTTACCTTTGTCTGAGGTCATGATTGCTACCCTTCCTTTTTTCTTATTTCAGCTCAAGCATAATAAATTCTGCTCCAGCACCTTATTTTTATTCTGTGTGTCTCTCTGTTTCAGGTGTGTTTCTGGTAAACAATATATTGCTGGATTCTGGTTTTTAATCTATTACTTTATCCAATTCTATTTTATGAGTGAGGTCATCTCATTCATATTCACAGTTATGACTATTTCCTTCCATCATATTTTTCCCTGTTTATCCTTCTCTATCTTTTTACCCTGCTCCCTCTCAAAAGTCTGTTTTGCTTCTGACCACTGCCTCCCTTAATTCACCCTCCTTTTGACCATTCCCTCCTCCCTTTACCACTCCTTCCTCTCCCACTCTTATTCCCTTCTTCTCCTACTTCCCTGTCGGCTAAGATCGATTTCGATGCCCAACTAATTGTGTATGTTACTCCTTCTCTGAGCCAATTCCATAAAAGCTGCCCACCACTGCTGTTCATCTTTCCCTCCATTGTAAAAGAACTTTTCACGCCTCTTTTATGTGAGAAAATTATCCCCATTTTACCTCTCCCTTCCCCCTTCTCCCATTGTATCCCTCGTTCTTACCCCTTTATTTTTTTAAATTATCCCATCACAATTAACCCACGTCCAAACCCTCTATCTATATACACTCCTTCTAACTGCCCTAACTATAGTTCTTAGCAGTTACAAATATTACCTTTCCATATAGGAATATAAACAGTTTAACCTTATCGAATCCCTTATGATTTCTCTTTCCTCTTTACTTTTTTACGCTTCTCTTGAGTCTTGTATTTGAAAGTTAAATTTTCTATTCAGCTCTGGTCTTTTCATCAGAATGCTTGTACATCCTCTATTTCATTAAATATCCATTTTTTCCCCTGAAGGATTATACTCAGTTTTGCTGGGTAGGTTATTCTTGGTTGTAACCCTAGCACCTTTGCCATCCAGAATACCATATTTCAAGTCTTTAATTTAATCCTTGCATGTAGAAGCTGCTAAATTTTGTGTCATTCTATAGGTCTATTATATTTGAATTGTTTCTTTCTGGCTGCTTGCAACATTTTATCCTTAACCTAAGAGTGCTGCAATTTGGCTATGATATTCCTGGGAGTTTTCATTTTGGGATCTCTTTCGGGAGGTGATCGGTGAATTCTTTTAATTTTTATTTTACCCTTTGGTTCTAGGATATTGGGGCAGTTTTCCTTGATAATTTCTTGAAAGATAATGTCTAGGCTCATTTTTTTTGGTCATGACTTTTAGGTAGTCCAATAATTCTTAAATTATCTCTCTTCAATCTATTTTCCAGTTCTAGTTATTCCACTGAGGTATTTCAATGTGCATTATTATTAATGAATATTTTCCCTCCTCTTCTAAAAAACATACTCCAACTTACTACAGTGGAGTGCAAGTGAGTAATGGTAGTACAGGGATTTTTAACCTGGTGTCTGTGAACTTCTTAAAAAATATTTTTATAAAAAAATAGACGGCCTCTAACATACTTTTTCACTCAAGATCTAGGATCCTATGACTTATCAAAGTCACACAGCTGGTAAGTGTTAGAGATAGGATTTCAACTCAGGTCTTTCATGAGGCCAGGCCCTAACCTCTGAATCATAAATTAGAAGAGACTTTAATATATGATTTTCTAAAATAATAATATAAATTTATTATTTTCTTTTACATTCTTTGTTTTAAATTTTGAGTTCCAAATTCTCTCCCACTCTCCCATGCCTCCCCCACTTATCGAGAAGGCAAGAAATGTGACTCAACTGTACATGTGAAATCATGCAAAACCTATTTCCATATTAGCCATGTTACAAAGAAAGCAAGAAAAATAAGGTGAGAAAAATTATGCTTCAAAGATATTTTATAACTGCATTTTAATATAATTATTTAAACATCAGAGGTCAGCTACATGGTACAATGAATACAGCACCTACTCTGGAGTCAGGAGGACCTGAATTCAAATCCAGCCTCAGACACATACTACCGGTGTGACCTGGACAAGTCACTTAACCCCAACTGCTTCCTAAAAATATATATAAAAAAGAAAAATAAATAAGAAACATTATTCTGAGGCTTCATTAGATTGCCAAAGGGAGGTCCATTTTAAAAAAAAAAAAGGTAAGAACACCTGTACTAGATTCTCAAAAGCATCTACATCAATAGAGAGAGCACAAACTCTAGGATGTTTAATTATGATGAAAAAGTTCTATATATGTGCTTATATCCACCCAAGGCACAGCCTAAAATAGAAGTTAATCTTCTGATAGTCACCAAAGGATACATTTATTTTTCTCCTTCAGAAACTTTGTGCCTCTTCTTTCCCCTTCTGCCTGGAAAGTATCCAATAATCCATGAGAGATATCATGGTACAGTGGAAAATTCTGCTGGAACTGGAATCAAAAGAAACAAGTTTAAATCCTGGCTTAGCCATGTACTACTTGTTCCACCTTGGGCAATCTATCCAATGGCATTTACTTAACACCAGTATGTAGATTCTGATAATCATTTAGGATAATGTGAACCCCAATTAGGGCCAAAGCCTGAACTAATCAACCACAAGCACTCCAACAAAACAGACATGCTTTTGTTTGTTCTCTCAGTGAACTCAAAATGCCCCTTTCTCTGTCAGCAACTTCAGGACCAGATGAAGCTGACCAGAATTCTTCTGTTCATGACCCCCTAAGGTGCCTTAGACCTGGACCCTACCTCCAATGGTGGAACTTTTCTTATCTATGTTAAACCCATTTATCCTGAATCTATAATATCAACTGACACTTTAACATTCTCCCATTTCATTGTATTTACAACCTATTCAATTAAGAAAATTCCTTTCTCATGCCGTGGTTAAGCACCTATAGAGACCATGAATCTGAGTAACCCAGACATCCTGAGTCAGAGTTTAAATGTCCTCCCTAAAACTGCTTGGGTCAGTCAGAGTTAAAGCTCTGGCTCCATGTAAGGGAGTAATACGAATTTACTTGTCACCCAGCTTGTTGGCTCTTTAACCAACTTTCAGGTCGACAATTAGATGACAGAAACGAAAGAATCTCTGCCCTCAAGAGGCCGACACTCTATCGATAAAGTTATTAATCTGTAAAATGTGGGGCCTGGATTGGATGGCCTCTCTTCTAGGGATTACTCTATGATCTAGAATTAAAGTAATAAAGTTTGGGAAAGGTTTGCGCAGGGCATTTTCTAAGAGAGGGCTGAAACATAGACACCGCTGGGTCACAAATGGGAAAACTGAGAGACTTCTGGGGGCCCTCGGGGTCTGGGAGTGACCAGTGCGGCCTCCCAGGCCTAGGCATCGTCGTCCATTTTTTCCTCTCTCTTGGGCAAACCACTAACGCAGCAAATCTAACCGAAGGCCCAAGCCTCAGCCCCCGCCCCACGGGCAGCGCAGCGAAGGCCAACGTAGCAGGAGACCAGAGACGGCGGCGGCCGCCAGGACGGCGCTGACGCCACCCCGTCGTGGGCGTGGCGCGCGGGGGGAGAGGCGCGCTGGGGGCGCTGCCTTTGGCGTAGACACAGTCTGAGCCGCGGTGATCCTGGTCCCGTTGCTGGCTGGTCATGGCGACCGTAAAGAGGCCTTATACCTTTGTGGTCCTTGGAGCCTCCGGCTTCACCGGCCAGTACGTGGTTCAGGAGGTGGCCCGGCAGCAGATGAACCCGGAGCTACGAGGCTCCGCGTTTACCTGGGCCGTGGCCGGCCGGAGTCGGGAGAAGCTGCTGCAGGTGTTGGAGAAGGCAGCGCAGAAATTGGGTAAAATGGGGGCGGGGCCTTTGTGGGGAAGAGACGGACCCCCGGGGAATTAGGACCCTCCTCGGCCCCCGTCTTTTTCCGCTTCTTCCACCCTTGAGTTTCAACATGCTCGCGCATGCTCCGTGCGGATGGTGGCCCCCTCACCCCCAAATCCTGCTCTCCCAGGGCGAGGGGGAGGAGGAGGGGGTGGGAGTGGCCTCCTTCCTGGGTTCGGTTTTTTTCCGTCTCCGCACGGTTTAAATTCCTACCGTCCTTTCTGAAGGATCTGAGGTATTGCCTTAGTTTCCCCCATTGTCATATCCGTAGACTAAATAACTGGGGGTACCCCTCCTGGGGGATGTGTGGTGAGCTCGGGAGGGTCTTTTGTTTTCCCTTTGTCAGGAAAGGGTGAGAAAACAAGTCAAGGTCAGCTAATCAGCAAGCATTTATTAAGTTCCTGCTGTATACCAGGCGCTGTGCCAAGAGAAGAGGACCAGAGAGGCAAAGCGAGCAAACACAATCCGCGCCCCGAAGGAGCAGCATCCTTTGGAGGGGGCGGTAGAGACGAGGCGCTAAGGTTAAGGAGGCCGGAGGAAGGGTTCCTGCAAAAGGGATTTTATCTGAGGCTTGGATGGAAGCCAGGAGACGAGACGAGAAAGGACAGAGAGTGCAAGGCCTCGGGGACAGCCAGGGAAAGAAACCTGATAGACAATGCAAACTTAAAAAAAATGTTTTTATTAAAAACTTAGTAATAGAAAAAACGAGATTGTGCACAAAATCCTAAACCTAAACTGTTTAGTTGCCTAAAAGGGGGGAAATGTAAACTTTAAAAAACATCTTTGTATGTTGTGGTATTCCCTTCTGATATGTTTTCTATTTGCGGATTCGAGTTTAGTTATTTTTATTTGGTGGTAGCCACTGTGTTTTCTGAGTCGGAATGGCTTGTTTTACATCATGACTTAAAATTTTGAACTATTTTAAAGTAATTTTCTATAGTGCAACCAGAGTTTATTTGAGCCATCTTCCACATAGCTGAACATACCAATTTCTAGTTTTTCACTATTGCAAATAAAGCTACAATAAACTTTTTTTTATAAAACAGCTTGTTCAGTTTTTTCCAGTTGTGTACGATTCTCTGTGACCCCATTTGGGGTTTTCTTGGCAAAGATACTGGAGTGGTTTGCCATTTCTTTCTCCAGCTCATTTGACAGATGAGGAAACAGAGGCAGACAGGGTTAAGTGATTTGCCCAGGGTCACACAGCTAGTGGCTTAAGTTAAATTTGAACTCAGGTCTTCCTGACTCAGACCCAGTGTTCTGTCCACTGCGCTATCTAGCATCTGGATTGTGAGGAAACAGGAAAAATATTCTGTTGCTGAAACAATGTGAAATGATGCAATCTTTGTGAAGAGCAACATGCAAAGCTCATGACCTTCGACCTAGTGATCCCATAAGACTAAGAATATTATTTAAGGAAAAGCAAAGATAGGATTCACATTGTTTAAGCAACGGAATATTTTTCCTGTTTCCTCATAATTGGTACAATATTTAAATTTTAATGCTCTGAACTATTTGAAAATTTGGATATTAGGTGGTAGTAGGGTTTCTTGACTTATAGTGCATAGATCCTGGAAATGGAAAGATTTCAGGGGGTCTGTGAGATTGGTTGAAAAAAAATTACATCTTTATTTCTAATACAGCTGATTTCCTTTATAATCCTACATATTTTATTTTATGCATTTAAAAGTATTCTGAGAAAGATTCTGTAGAGTTCACCAAATTGTCAGAAAGGTTCTTTGACAAAAAAGGATCAGCCCCTGCTTAACATTTTAATTTACATATTCTCTGATTATTACAGAATTTATATGATTAATAACCCATTGTTTTTCTGATTCAGAACTGAAATGGTTCATATCCTTTGACCATTTATCTATTGAGGAATACATGGGTTTTACTTTTGTAAGTGGTTATCAGTTGTTTATAGATCCTGTTTGATGAGTTTTTATAAGCAATGTTTGGAAATACATACTTTCTGGTTAAAATAAAACCTTAGGTTAGGCTGTCTAGTGTCTTCATTGCATGTGGTAATGGTTGTGCATTTTTTCCCTCTTTCCTAGTTTTTAATAAGTTAGGCATTCCCCCAATATGTTGCTGAGTTGAGATTTGTGACACCCGGTATTAGGGGGCAAGCTTCCAATTGTGAAAGCTAAATTTAGCTCTCGCCTTCATTGTCTTCTCCATTCCTTTTATCTTTTTTCAAGTTAATTTTCATTTTGAGTTGTGTTCAGTTTTTTAGTTGATAGGAGAGTAGATTGGAAAACCAGATTTAATTTTTGTTGTGTAATCTCTCAGTGCCCCTAGGCAACTCTCTAAGACTAAATTGCAGAGCAGGTGCTGCTTTGCTTGTGGGTAGAAGGAATTGCCTCTTTGAGAGTTCTTTATACCAATGAAATCACAAGTTTGATCCAGCCCTAAAGCCATTACTCTCCTCCCCACCCCCAACTGTGGAGACTTCTCTTCATAGAAAGTTAATAATCAAATCTGTTCAGCCACCTGAGCTCCCTTACAAAGTTGTCATATTATTTAGGTGATAGATCACACTTGGTTATGCTAGGTGTTTTTTTTTTATTATTAGTGATATTTTGTACTTATCCTTTTATTTTTTTAAACAATTATTAATATGAACATTGTTTCCTCTAAATATTTAAGAGATCTAAAATGTGAAACTCAAGAGACCTTAAGTCTTCCTTACTATTTGGTGAAAGATGTTAATAAAACAACTATGTTTTTTAAGGGTAAAGCAGAAGTTTTATGTGTGTTAAAAGGTGGAGAGTGTGACTTCTGAGTCCCTTTAGCCAAACTAGCCTACTAAGCTCATCCCTGAACTTGGCATTCCATTTTTCATCTAAACTTGACCAGTGCTGGGAATACTCTTTCTTCACCACCACGCCTCTTAAAATCTTTGAAGGCTCTGCTTAGATGCCATCTCCAAGGCCAACAGTCATTGGTGATCTCACTGCGCATTAGTGTGACTTTTTTTTTTATCTGTTTACCTGTTGCATCCTTCTAGTGGATAGTTAAGATCTTTGAGGTCGAGCCGTTTCATTTTGTCTTTGTATTCTTATTGCCTAGCATAGTGCCCTGAAAGTAGTAGGTACTTAATAAATGTTTGTTGATTTAGATTGTTTATTTTAGCTAATATTGTTTTAAAAGATCCAGAGGATCTAATGTTATACTATGTCTCTTTTGTAATTTTCTTTTCATTTCTAGAAAGACCTACACTTCCAGATGAAGTTGGTATAATAATCTGTGATATCATTAATTCAGACTCTCTTGATGAAATGGCTAAACAAGCAACTGTTGTTCTCAATTGTATAGGACCAGTAAGTAATCAGCCCTTGTATTCATTGGAACAAACAGCACATTCTTTTCTAGCAAAATTGCTACTTTGTATTCTAAAGGAACATAAGGTAGGAAGAAGGGAGGCAGCTCAGTTGGCATGGGGGACCTTAACCCTGTATCAGACAATTGCAAGGCCGGAGGAGAAGGGAAATGATGTGTTCCCAGGGATTCTTTTCTCTACTGTATGTAGTGTTGGTTCATACTATTTAACTCCATTTGAGAGTAACATTGCACGCTTAATTCTCATACTGTGCAGCAGCATTAAAGAGAGAATTTCTTTTTCAATACTATAGACTAATTTAAGCCTGGCCATCAATGTTCTCACAAAAGCAAGATTATTGGTCATGAGGGGGATCAAGTGAAAGTGTGGATAGTTCAGTGAAAACATATAATTACTGCTATGGAGAGAGTGCAAGAACCCAAGCTCTACAGATGGTATATCATTAGTGCTTTGCTAAAACACAGCATTAGATCATCATTATAGTATCGTCTTATTAACCAGAAGAAATGTTTCTTTTCCTCTAACAATTTCCATTGTTAGGTAAGATTGAGAGCATTTACTTTATTTTAACTGACTGAAAAGATAATTTATGTATTTTTTTATTTCCTGAGTATCGATTTTATGGGGAACCTGTGGTCAAAGCATGTATTGAAAATGGAGCTAGCTGTATTGACATCTCTGGGGAACCACAGGTATGTAAAATATAAAAGATTTAAGATAAAGTACAATTAGCATAATTTGTGAACGTTCAGTATTGTTTATAAGTTGGGAGGGAATCAAGTCAAAAAGCATTTATTAAATACTTCCTAAGTACCAGGTACTATGCTAAACACTGAAAATATCAACAAAAAGAAAGAATTCACTGTTCTCATGGAGTTCACATTCTAATGGGGGAAAACAACACAGGAAAGGGAGCTGAAGAGTGAGTGGGTAAGGGAGAGAGTAGAGAAATCCAGAGTGTCCTGAGCAGAGGTGGGAGAGGAGTGAGTGTGGCTGGCCTGGGCACTTCTTTCCTTTGAAGGATTCTGTAGGAACTCCCAAGGAAGGGGAGGAGATGATGGTAGTGGTGGTGGCGGTGGAGACAAAAAAATCTTCCAGGTTGAGATTGCTGCTTGAACATGGTGGGGAAGTCTGGAGAGTTCAGAGGGCTGGAAAAGGGAGCTTTAACTCATTTTTTACAAATAGCATAGTGATCTGGAGTCAGGAGGACCTGAGTTCAGATCCAGCATTTGACACTTAATAGCTGTGTGACCCTGGGCAAGTCACTTAACCCCATTGCCTAGCCAAAAAACCCCCAAAAACAAACAATCAAATAACTTAGTGAAATTTTAGCAATCCAATCAGTCTCTCGTTTAGTCCCCTTCTAAACAGTGACATGACTTCGACATCATTTTATAAGAGGTTAGTTATATATTTAATTTCAAATATAGTTATATTTGAAAATGAGTGACAGTTAAATAAACATAAGTTTAGAGAGAAATACAATCAGGTCAGCTTTGAGTATTGAATTTATTAAAGATCTTTTTTCTTTTCTTATTTTTATCTTACTTTTTCTTTTTTTTTAATCTTTTATCTTTTTTTTCTTGTTATCACTATCTCCCCCTCCTCCCTAAATCTTCCCCTCCCATGAAAAAAAGGAAAACACAGTCCTTGTTAAGAAATATGCATAGTCAAGCAAGGCAAAGCCATACATTTGCCATGTCCAAAAGTATATATCTCATTTTACATGTTGGGTCTGTTATCCTTATGCCAGAAGGTAGGCAGCTTGCCTTATTATTGGTTTTCAGTTGTGCTTGGTCACTGCTTTGATCAGGGTTCTTAAGTCCTTCAAAGTTTTTTCTTTACAATGTTGTTCTTACCATATACAACATTTTCTTGGTTCAGCTTACTCTGTTTTGCATCAGTTCATACAAGTCTTCCCATACTTTTCTAAAACCATTCCTTTTGTCATTTCTTAAGGTACAATTTAATATTTCATTACATTTTTAGACCTTAATTTTTTTTAAGCCATTCTTCAATTGCTAGGTACCCTCTTTGTTTCCAGTTCTTTGCTACAACAAAAAGTTTAAAGCTATGTCTACAAACCTAGATGACTAAATGGAAATCTGTGAAAGAAGCACTCATCTATACTTTCAAAACAAAGTGACAAACAAGTATTATGTGCATAAATAAGGCTCTAAAAAAGATGTCCCTAAAACTGAAAATGCCTAGGGCCAGTGCAGATAAGTTTGTAAAGTAAATCGTAAAATTGTTAAGTTACATCAGCAGTAGAGGTAAGTTTCCACTACTGAAGCTTTGTTGGTGTTAAAAGTTTCATTTTAAAAACAGTTCCATCATCTATAACCACTCTACATAGTTAACACTTTATGTTAAATATTATATTCTTACATTTTTCAGTTTTTGGAAGAAATGTATTGGAAGTATCATGAAAAAGCTGAAGAGAAAGGGGTATATATTGTTGGAAGCAGTGGTTTTGATTGCATTCCAGCTGATCTAGGAGTATTATATACCAGAAATAAATTGAAAGGTAATTATTGATAAGCAACAATTCATTGAAGTAGCATAGAAGTTTGATATATGTGATTAGTTTGATGACTAATGTAAAGATATACCTTGTTTAGATACAGATGTAATGATGAATTGTCAAATTTTGTTTTGAGACTTGAAAACTGTTTTTAATAATGAGTCAGAACTCATTGCATAATTTAGTTATGATTAAAAAATGTAAAATTTCCTAAATTTTGAAGCTGTGGAGAACTTTTTTTTTAATGGGGGGAGAGTGGAATATCTGAGGAAAAATTTCTAAAAAAAGCATTTATCCCTAAGCTTTCCTAATTTAAATTCAAGAGGCACTGTGGCATAGTGAATTGAGGGCTAGCCTTAGAGTTAAGAAGACGTGGGTTCAGTCTGCCTCTGACACACAGTAATTGTTTAACCAAGGTTGGAGTCAGTGACAATTGTGCTTCGGAGAATTAAGCTGTAAGTTACACATGAATTGCTGATCTCCGTCCATGGGGGGGTGTTCCTACGCCTGAGAATTCCCTGCGCCATTGACATCACGGGTCTGGACAAAGAATTCCAAAGTCACTTTTATCTTCCACAAGAACTTTATTGATGTTGACAGTTTGAAATTTTCAGGCTTCTTGTCTAAAAATAAAGCTAGTGAGAATTTTTTTTTTTTAACATGGAGCTGCTTATATTATTTAGTTTTTTGTCGTGTCGATTGGGTAGCATTTAAAGAGAAAGCTGATGTGACAGAAGCTACACCAGGAACAATGGCAAGCTCACTGGCTGGTGGATCAAGGGCCCTGAAGAGTGTGTTATCAGCCATGCGGCATTGGTCATGTCCTGTAAACTTTGGTGAGGGGCTTTCGTTTTCCTCATCTGTAAAATGAGGAGTTTAGACTGGATAGTACTTAAAGTTTAATGACTTTTGGACCAAAAAATTAGAGTGTGTTCACTTTCTTTTCCACTTAACCTAGGAATGATTTTAAAATTTCTTCAGGATACTTTTTACATACAGGTGTATTAGGTAATCTTAAGTAATATTTGGAAATGAATTCTTCAGTTGATAATATTTGCAGATTGTACACTAAGCTACCACATATACAAGTGGTTGAATATACCTAGTCAGTTAATTAGGAGGCCTTCCAGCACCTTCAGCTCTGTAGGCCTGAACTTATTCCTGAAGTTAAATAGGAGGATGATAACAACTAACCATTTATTGCCGTTTAAAGTTTATAAAGCACGTTACGTATATCTCTGTTTTACAGAGGGTAGGATAGAGGTACGTAGAGTGTTGGACTTGGAATCCGGAAGACCTGCATTCGAATCCCATTTCTGGCCCTTAGTAGCTGTGAGACCACAGGGAATATGCGTAACCTTGCTCAGCCTCAGTTTCTTAATCTGCAAAATGGGGATAATAATACCTGTAAATGCCTGTTTGTTAGGGTTATTGTGAGGCTCAAATAAGATGATGTATGTAAAGGTCTTTGCAAATGTCAGTCGTTATTACAGATGGGAAAACTGAGGCTTTGGGAGGCTAAATGATATGCCATGGTCACAGTTAAAGGTGGGATTTGAACTCTGGTCTTCCTGACTTCAAGTTCATCACTATCCACTATCTCATGTTAATGACACTGTAATTCAATAGGTGAAATAGTGGGGTCCAGTCATGGTTTACATGGGTTATTAAAAATATTGCAAACTGCCCGAAATATGGCTTGTCATTCTTAAGTCAATTTAATCTTCTATATTTCAATTAAAAAAGAGCCTTTTCAGCTCTTTTGTTGATCTTTATATCATCCAGCCAAAAAGAGGCAGGCTGCAACTATCTTCAAATTCTCAAACCTTTAGATTTGTGTTTACTCTTCTTTGTGTTTAGACTGTTGGTCTACTGTCTTGGTTTAACAGTAGTAATGTTTTTGTGTAATGTGTTTAATTTTGCAAAGCACTTTTCTATCTGTGATCACAGTTCTTTTTTTTTTAATAATATTTTTAATATTTTTTTTCCCAATTGCATGTAAAGAAAGTTTTCACCATTCAGTTTTATAAGTTTCAAACTTTTTTCTCCCTTCCTTCCCTCCCCTCTCCCCAAGATGGCAAGCAGTCTGATTTGGTTATACATGTACAATGTGATCACTGTTCTTACAACAATTCTGTGAGATAGGTATGGTCTAATCATTACCAAATGATAATGAACTTAAGGACTTCTCCAAGGCCATCTAGTCATTTTAACATTTTAGTATTCCTACCCTGCCTATATGCACAAAAAGATTTGCAGTGGCTTACAAAATTAAACAGTATAAAATTGGGCAATTAAAACAGAATGAGACCATCAAAAAAACTGAGTTGAGTTAATGAGTACAGTTGGGCACTAAATTTGTCTCTGTAATTCTTGGCACCTAGGGTGAAAATGGAATTTTATCAGAATACTGAAGTAACGTGGTCTACGTAGGTTGCTTTCTTATCTAACTTAATACTAATAAAGAGTTTAGGATATGGATGGCTCATGGACAGTACATATCCATTGGGTTGCCTCTCAAATGGCTCTTTGCCAGGTGTTAAATTTGTAGTCAATTCAGGGTTGAATTCTTTGAATACCTAAGGTACTGTTTCCTTGGCTGTTTAAAAAGTGATCTGTGTATGAGGTAGAGTTATTACTTGGTCATGAAAATGTAGGAGCCTGACTTAGGTTCATGCCCAGATGGAGGACATGGGCCAAGGTGAGGCCTGAAGGTAGGACTGATTCTTTCCTCTAAAAAGGGGTCGAAAGTCTAAATTATTTAGATAACACTTGGTTGAGATCTGAGAGTTGCTTGTCATAGAACATAGAAGAGAATGTTTTTGTCCTGAAAAAAATGTGAAAGCAGGTGGCCTGCCTCAGAATGTAGTCTGTAGAACTAATGCTTTTGAGTAGAACTGCATATTAATGCGGCCTCCGAAGCAAGTTAGCTACAGTGTTTTCTCCTCCCCCACCCCCATGGTTAAATGATGGGGTTTTTAGTATTGCCTCTTAAATGCTGGAGAAACCAAATAAAGTTATTTTATCCTTATATGATTTATGCTGAACTGCTTTCTGACAATAAACACATTCCTTGCTAGAGGTAGTAAAATTATAGCATCGGCATCGGGAAGAATGTTTTCTGTTATCATGTATTTAATTGGTACATAGCTGAGACTAAAGTCCAGGACTTATAGCTCTCAGCCTCAGTATCAGACTGTTGATACTAAAATTGGGCCAAGGGTAAGGAGGAGTAAATGAGAAATTGAATCTCTCATGGATGATTGAATTTTGTTTTTTGATGCGTTAACTGTTTTCTCCACTTTTAAAGGTACTCTGACTGCTGTTGAAAGTTTCCTGACAATGAATTCAGGACCTGAGGTTAGTGTTGTGAGCTCCTTAACATGTTAAACACATCCAGAAAAAGATTGTGTGCTCATGCTGCTATTATGCCCAGTGCTCCAAAAAGGAATTCTCACTCTTCTCCTCCCTTCTGTTGTCATGTCCTTCCTTCTCCCAGCTCTAGTTTATTTATTTCCAAAACACATCAATCTCTTTATTGGTAGAATTTCAGTCAATATAAGGGAGATATTTTTGGCCTTCTCAAAACCACACTACTCACCTTACCTTTATTTAAGTGTAGCTTTTTCCTTCCTGCCTCTGTGCTGGTCAAAAGAAACAACCAGTGCCCTACTTCTGCCTCCTGATCTTGAGGTCCTGACAGCCTAATCTTTGGCCTATCGGTAGGAAGGGAAATTGCTCTCACAAAGAGAACATTTTGCCCTTCCTTAAGTAAAGTACAGCTCCAAGCTCTCCTATCCTTCCCCAAATTTGGGAGTATGAACACTTGTCAGCACAAGGATCCTGGATTATGAGTTCCCCTGCCAGAAAATTTGGGGAAGCTTAACACCCTGGATTCTTTTGGGTAACAAATCGAGGGGTCTTCAGAGGGAGACGAGTGAGCAAGGTGGTCTGGACAGGTCGCTGGAAACAGTGGCTTGATTTTTACTGTGGGTTTATTTCCCCCCCCACCCCACCCCACCCCATTAACCTTAGAAATAGTTTCTCTAGGCCTTCTCTTTGCAGACCCAGCCTCAGGCCCTCAAATCTTTTTTTTTTCTCCTTTGAATTTTTCCAAGCATCAAACTGTTCCATACAAGCTCAGGGTTTCTATTTTCCAGGGTATCAAACTTAAACTCTGGCAAAAATTATCTCTCACTCCCAAAGTCTGGGTTGTCCTTCGAACGCTGCTCAATCTGCTCCTTGGTAGGTGGGGTGGGATCAGAATAGCTAGTTGTTGACTGGGCTGGCTCCTAGGTAAAATAGAAAGTAAATGAAATTTATCTTTGGGCTTTCTGACCTCTAGTGTTATTTATACCTAATTATTATTCAGTACAACGTCAATTTTTGTTGATTGTCTATCTCATATGTCATATTAACTTTGTTGTCAGGTTTATGTGATTTATTGATTTACTTGATTACCAAACTGCACCTTAGAGGATGATATGACTATCAAATAATACTTTTTAACTTATAACTTAAGCAGGTAAATGAATGTTCTTTGAGGAGGATTATGAAAAAATCGGAGGTGGGGGATATGGTCTGAGAGGTCTCTACAGTTGGCAGTAGGGTTAGATTTAGGCAATAAATTCTACTTTACAGGAAGGAATATGATTTGGTGATAAAGGGATGGAGTGGTACAGCATTTCTGGAAAGAACATGAATAGTGGCTGTCAGGGATACAGACAGGTTGTCCTATGCCAGAGAGGGAATGTAACAGTAAATGTATTGAAGCTAGTGAATTCTGGTGTAAGCCAACCAATTATGAAAGTCTGTCTTTGCTACTCTGTTAGATAACTGATAGTATCTCAAACACCTTGATTTCAGTTAACACAGTTAAATATGCACTGAAATAATGCATAATGAAAAAAAGGTTGTGTGTGTAGGATTTGCCACTTCTGAAGTATTTTATCACTTGCGATATTTCTTCAGGGAATGTGTATTCATGATGGCACTTGGAAGTCAGCTGTTCATGGTTTTGGTGACCAGAAGCATTTAAGAAACCTACGAAAACAATCAAATATGAAACCTGTTCCAGTTGTTGGTTCGAAATTGAAAAGAAGGTATGTAATCTTAAGATCTGTTAATAAGACACCTCTTATTCTAAGCATATTATTGCTCACTGGAATATTATTATAATTTGTGAAGGAACGGATTGCAGTGTACTAATTAGAGCAACTGTAGAATGTGTGGGATCTGGGATCAGTGTTATCAATTAAAGTAAAAAGAAAAAAAAAAAGAAACTTGAAGTTATAATTCAGATCACCCTAAAAAGGAATATTCTGTGTATAATAGTATATTTAGAGCCTGGGAGTAAAAGTAATTTTGTAGCAAATTTTATTACCCAATGTCAAATTTAAATGTGAATCATCTTAATATATGATACTCTTGTCTGCTCTGCTGTGTCTTATTGATAGCTTTTTTTTGTTGTGGGAAAAAATATAATCCTGAAGCCATGAAGCCTGTTGGTACAAACTACCTTGTACTTTCAGGATTTGCCTATAGAAATGTGGGTTCTTTAATCTAGAATTTGTTTGCCTTCGAAGGCTTTTGACAAAAAGAAATTTATTTTTTGCTAGGCAGTGGGGTTAAGTGACTTGCCCAAGGTCACACAGCTAGCGAATGTTATGTGTCTGAACAAAAAGAAATTATGGCATAGATCTTTAGTGCCCTCTGTGTGCAGAGCATGCTTTCGTCACTCCGGAATTTCTCATCATGGAGACAGGAAGTAAAGAGAGGAGAACGAAGCTGACTTGAGAGCAGATCTCAGCCTTCATGTCGTTATTGCTGTTAGAGGATCACCACATTTTTCTCTGATTTTTTTTTTAAAGACATTGTTTCTAAGCTTTTGTTGTGTTGGAAGCAGGAAAGAGGGAAGCCCTCATTTTGGATTTCTCTTTCAGATGGCCTGTTTCTTACTGTAGTGAATTGCGGGAATATTCTATCCCATTCCTGGGAGCTGATGTCTCTGTTGTGAAACGGACACAGCGGTTCTTGTATGAAGACTTGCAGGAATCACCAGTATGTTTATATGTTTGAAGTTTGTCAATGACTGAGCATTCTTTAGTATATTTTCCCTTATTAGTTTCTCCTAAATAGAAATCTGTTGTTTTTAAAGCAACAAAATAAAAGAGCTAAACAATGCTCATTTCATTATTTGGATGTAAACCAGAATCTTTAAGTAGGGTAGGACCAGATGGTTCCCAAGGAACATATTTTGTTTTTATTAGTTTTTTTATTTTAGCTACATGACTTTGGATTCTATATCACAACAGTGGTGGCTGGCCACTTGTCCATTTCTGTGGCCATGGAATAGCCCTTTCTCATATGTGGTACACCTGGACAGCTCCTTCCCTTCTTACTCTTTTGCTGTAACCTTCTGCTGCTTGAGACTTCTTGTCTCAAGCCAGGGCTGCATCTGGGGGATATCTGGTGCCCCAAATTGGAACTGGGAACAAATTCACGTAGAAACAGTGTTATTCAAGGTGGTGCTGCATACAGTTCTGTGATATTATGGGTTAAAATGAGTTTTCCTGGCCTGTCCTAGGAACTTAAACATTTATAACATTATTTCTACCGAATTCTCCCCCTACCCCCGAGTCCATACGTAAGAACTAAGGACCTAATCTCGGTGTTAATTAGTACAGCCAGAATGTAGAACATCCCATAACAGCTTGGTGCTCTTTATTTAGGTTCAGTATGCTGCTTATGTGACTGTTGGAGGCCTTACTTCCGTTATTAAGCTGATGTTTGCAGGACTTTTCTTTTTACTCTTTGTGAAGTTTAGCATTGGAAGACAACTTCTGGTCAAAGTAAGTATGGCTGTCAGTGTTTGTTTTAAAAGAAGCATTTGTCCACTTGTTCTCTTAAAATTCACTCTAGGTGTTTTTTTCTTTAGTTTCCGTGGTTTTTCTCCTTTGGGTATTTCTCACAACAAGGACCAACACAGAAACAGGTAATCCTTTTCTGTTTATAAAGCATTTTCTCAAAATTGTTTTAGATCAAACTTAATGGTAAGAGGCATTGTAACTCTTAGTTTTTTCCCAACACATTTGTAAGCTGTCCCTTCCACAGCCCTTCTGCCCCATTGAATAACAACAGAAAAATGAAAAATTAAACCCTCATCTTAAATATATAGTGAGCCTTTAGTTTTTGATTGTTTTAAAAACATCTTTCATCTTTGGTTTTTATTTTAATTGTATTGTGTCCCTAGATCTTTGACATTTGGGTGACTGGGGGGCAGCTAGGTGGCGTGATAGAGTGCTGGGCCTCTAGGAGGACTCGCCTTCCTGAGGTGAAATCCAGCCTCAGACACTTACTAACTATGTGACCCTGGGCAAGTCACTTAACCCTGTTTGCCTCAGTTTCCTCATCTGTATAATGAGCTGGAGAAGGAAATGGCAAACTACTCCAGTAGCTTTGTCAAGAAAACCCCAAATGGGGTCATGAAGAGTTGGACACAGTTGAAAAACGACTGAAAAATAAGCTTAAATAGAAAAATCATCTTTGACCCTTCTCTTATCTTTATTCCTCACTAAGACCAAGGCCTGTTTGATATCCTTACACTTAAAAAGGTCATTTCAGGTTCATATTCAGTCTGTTGTATTCATGTCCCAGTTTGAGAACTTTTAGCCTTTTTTTTGTGTGTGTGTCATGGACCCCTGTGGCAGTCAGGAGAAACCTGTCTTTTCTCAGCATAATTTTTTTAGATGCATAAAATAAGATACATAGAATTACAAAGGAAACATTTATTTTGAAATAATTATCAAAATATTTACCCCAAAACTCCACAGATTGAAAGATACCAGATTAAGAACCCCTGTCTTAAGTGATTTCCCTCTGTTCACTCTACATACCATGTCAAATTAGTCTTCCTAAACCTTCCTTTTGATTGTGTTGCTCCCAGACTCTAAACCTCTCTTGGCTGCTTGTGACCCTCAGGATAAAATCCAGCAGCCATCGGTCATAATTGTAAATCCTTCCTGTCTGCCCACAGCCTCCTTTCCAGTTACTGTCGCACACAATTGCTCTACACAAATCTTTCAAGTTAGGCAGATTGCTTGATTTACTTAGCATATTATGAACATCTTTTTTGCCTCTTGACCTGATAAAATCCACCTTTTTTTTTTTTGGCTAGGCATGGGGTTGAGTGACTTGCCCAGGGCCACACAGCTAGTAAGTGTTACATGTCTGAGGCCGGATTTGAACTCAGATCTTCCTGAATCCAGGGCTGGTATCCTATCCATTGCACCACCCAGCTGCCCCAAATCCACCTTATTCTTCAAGAGCCTTTTCAGATTGCATCTCCCAGGAAGCTTTCTCTTTCTACCTTAACCAGAAGAACACTCTGTTTTTTGAATTCCCTTGGTACTTTCTGTCTTTACCATTCGTGTGCACATTAACTTTGTGTAACAATTATGCGCTTGTGTGCAAGTATATATTTGTAGATACACCTATGTACAGCTATGTGAGCATACACATTTGTGCTCACACCTGTATGTGCATATATGTATACACATGGTGTGTGTGTATTTATCTACCCAACTAGATTGTAAAGTCTTAGAGGGAAAGGACTAAGGCTTATATTTTCTTTGAATCTCACAATCATTCTGCACACATGCTTGATAAATAATTCTTGAATGGTCTGGTATCTTTTAGGGGCATGTAACATTTTCTTAACGGAAGAAGGTGTGGAGGCAGTGAGGTGGCGCAGTGTATAGAGCACTGACCTTGGAGTCAGGAAGACCCGAGTTCAACTCTGGCCTCAGGCCACCACACTTAGTAGCTGTGTGACTCTGGCCGAGTCACCATTGCCTCACCAAAACAAAACAAATAAAAACAAACAAACAAAAAAAAAAAAGGTGCAGGGGAGGCAGAACTGTTATGTAGAACTGAAAGAAATACAGTATGAGAATATTAATGGGATGAATGGACTTTTAGGTGTTTTTTAATCTTTCTGAAATAAGAACTAAGCAGATTTGATGTACTAATAAGAAATTTTTATTTGGGTAATCACTTTGAAAATTGGAAATATCAAAGAAGCTAGAATTTTTCTTGCCCAAAGGATTGATATGACTTATCAAGTTGAATCTTGGTTTTCATGTTCTGAAAATGAGAATTTTATGACTTAGGGAGTAACAGGCATTCCTATGGTCAAAGAAGAAATATATATTAAGTAAATGTCTCTTTATTTTGTCTTTTGTAGATGGATGATGCGTCATTTACACTTACATTCTTTGGTCAAGGATATAGTCAGGACCATACTACAAAACATGGCAAACCCAATATTAAAATTTGCACTCAAGTGAAAGGACCAGGTATGTTTGTAATTTAGGGACATTGAGCTTTTCTTCTTGTGGCTTTGGGATATATACATTCTACAGTCATTTTAAAATAGAAGTTGATTCCTCTCAGCTTCAGGGATCCATGATTCAGCTCATTTGGGCACTTCCTTTACTTATCCCAATCCCAAACCTGCCCTACCATCAGAGAGATTTGAATTTTTTTTGGCCATAGCAACTCATTTATTATGTAGAGACCAATCCTTTGATGATGAATCTCTCCAAATTTAGCTAGGCTGGTCTAGTTTGTCTAGCTAGACTTCTGGTTTGGTGCTAGATTTGTATTCGAGGCTTTTTCAGTTTTTATACTCCCTGCTTGAGTTTATACTATGCTTTCAAGAATCCAGGATAACCTCCACAATGAGGCATTGGATTAAAGTGGAGGAGAAGTTGAATCATATTTGCATAAATTACATGAATCAAGTTGAAATGAGGGATACTGAGAGAATAAATGCATTTACAATAACATCCATCACAGTGGATTTCTTTAGTAAAATCAATTATTTAGCTTTATTAATTCCGCTTTGGGAAAAGTTGGGGCTAAAGTTAGCACTTGCATTTGAAAAGGGATGGTTGGCTTATAAATATTGATTATAGTATCAGAAGTCTGAATATAGAGAGAGAACTACAGAGACACAGTAGCATTTGTAAAACATGTAAACTTTTTTTTTTTATCAGTCAAGCCAAATTACTATAACTGGGCATCATTTTCAGATTCTCAAATGATTTTCTAAAGTGGATTGGTTTTTAGTCTCATATGACAGTCTGTCATCTGTTTGACTTTTATTGCTTTTTTTAAAGGACGAAGAGAGAGAGGAAAGCAGACTTATGATTTCATAGGTGTAGGAGTGATCACTGATTATATATCCTGTTGCAAGGTTAATAACCATAAGTAGCTATTTTTCCCTTTTGTAAGAAATAGAATAACTAAGTTTTTGAAAGTAGAACATAGAAAAACAGATAGCATCCAGTTTCGTTACTCTTTGTGGCATAGTGAATAAAGGGCTGGTCTTAGAGTCCAGAAGACCTGTTCAGGTCCTGTCTCTGACACATACTGACTGTGTGACTTCCCTGCGTCTTGGAACATCCTCAAAGACTTTTAAGACTCATCAGCTGCTGATCTGTTTCGATGGAGGGAGTTTCATACATCTATGAAATCATAACTCTGATTTTCTCCCCAACTCTCCAAATGAAAAAAAAAATCAAAGGCCCCAAACCTAGATTATTGGGCTTCATAAATAGGTTAGGTTTTAAAAGTTCTGTATGCAAAGTGACAAAAAAAAATTGTATTTGGATTATGTGACCTTGAATAAATAGTGTTTTAATTTTTTTTTCTTTCAATAAAATGTTTTCTGTAGAGGCTGGTTATGTGGCTACACCCATAGCAATGGTTCAGGCAGCTGTGACTCTTTTAAAAGATACTTCTGAGCTTCCTAAGGGGTGAGTTGGTTTTCTTATATTTAGAAGAATTAGCCCATGTATAGCTGTCAGACTTTTGCCTTTTTTGTGATGGTTCTCAGTATTTTCAGTTCCATTGTCCAAAGATACAGGGATATTTAAATTATTTTATCAACTGGTTATTTCTATTAACTACTTGTTTTTAAAAATGGACATGGATCCCAGGGTTAGGGAAAAAGTCTTAACTATACATGCCTAAGATGAAATCATTGCCCAGTAATCAGTCCTGAGCTGTATACTGTTGATAATGAAAGTATTTACATTTAAGAAGGAATGGGATAGTTTGTCCTAAGCTAGATATTCATTTATTAAACTATGTTAATGGAGAATTGAACTGTTACTTTAACAGTAGGACAACCCTGCAAAGTAATTTGAGACTACAGGCTTTTAGAGTCTATAAAAAGAAATTAGGCAGGGCCTAAAACAATTAGCCAATAGGCATTAAGTGCTGGAGATTGGAGTGAGACAACATACGTATAAGTTGGTACATAGAAGACAAAATACAGCATTTGGAAGCTCACCTTGGGATGGGAGGTACCAGGAAAGTCCTCTTGGAGGAGATGGTGTTTGAGCTGGATCTTAGAGAAGTGAGAGATTCTGCCTTGAGGTTAGGAAGGTGAGGCATCTTAGGTGAGGAATAACAGGACAGGACTATGGAGCGGGTGTGAAGAGGAGTGTTAAGAGTGTTAAAAGACTGGAGAGCAGGGTCAGGTCCTAAAGAACTTTAAATACCAGAGACATTTCATTTTTGATCCTAGAGGTAAATAGAGAACCAGTGGAGTTTACTAAATAGGAGAAAAACTAGGGCTGGATAGATTTGGTCATCATCTGCTTAGAGAGAATAATTTAACCAGGGAAATCAAAGGATGTGTAGAGAGTTCTTAGACAGTCAACCATATGCCCTTTCCAGAAGAAAGGTTTTAATTGAGTTAATTACTGTATATTTGGGGGGGAGGGGGGAGGGAGTTGGTGGCGGTGTGGCCCCACCCTAGAGTGAGAGTCCCAAACTGGAATAGTTTAGGTCCCCTGGGGCTGTGGTGTCAGGGTACTTAACTGATCCAGATGAGAAGCCCAGTGACGGTGCAGATGGCATGAGCTTTCCTTCAGGATGATAGGTGTTGATTTAAATAATTAAGAGTGTGGAAATGATAATGATTATAAGAAAAAAAAGTATCCTTCAGAGTTTAAGAATTGTGATTTTTTGATTCTGCTGTAACCTACATGTTTGTTGGAAGCAATCTGCGAAATAATTCTGCAGCATGTTAAAGGGATCAGGACTTGGATACTTTGTCTTAACGTTCTAATTTATCTTGTTTTCCAGAGGTGGTGTCTTTACACCAGGAGCTGCTTTCTCCAAAACCAAGCTGATTGAAAGACTCAACCGATGTGGCATTGAATTTAGTGTCATTAGCAGCTCTGAAGTCTAAAAATTAGAAATATTTATAAAATTGCATGAATTAATAGCTTCTTCATTTGACGCTTGAAATTCTTGTGGTAATTCCTTGTGATCAGGGCAAAAAAGCTTTCATAAAAAGCAGTTTGTGCTTGGCACACATGCGCTAAGTTGCTATTCTTAACTTGGTATCATTGCTTGTCAGAGCATGAGATATTTCCCTTACATAGATGTGAAGTGGCTGGTCAGGTGGGAGGAGTGAGCTTTGAAACATGGAGGGCAACTTTGCAGTGAGTTTCCCTGATGCTTTTATGTGCCTTTGCTATTCGAGCTTGATTCTCACTACCCTCTAACTAGCTTTGGTTATTTAGTGAGATGAAGACAAAGTACAGGTGCCATCGAGGTGATTGCTTGTGTGCTGACTTGCCTCTCATAGTTACGCAGGAGTATGAATGTGCTTCTCGTGCCCTGACTTACCTGCTAATGATACTTAGGGAGTCTTTCTTCTTCTGGCTGCATTTTTAAAGACTATACTTGAGTGTGCTGATAAAGATTTTTCTTTGATTTTCAGTGCTCAAAGTAAGTTTTTTCCTATTCACCTTTTAGGCCAAAACTGGGTTCTCCGTTGAAGTATGTTGTCCTTCATGAAAGCTGTATGTGGGTTTTTTAAAACATTAAACATGTGCCATATAGCCTTAGAGTGTCTTCTAAGAAATTATCAGATATCTTTGTATTTGTGCTATCTGCCCTTGGGAAAAGCCTCTGTGGCATGCAGTTGATTCATTTGTAGGATGTGAGGGAGTAGACCAACTTTTTCAAAGTCCATTCTGGTTTGTGCTGCTTTCTCAGACCCCAAGCGCTTATCATGCTGTCTCATTCAGAATTAAACTCTGAGTACACATAAAATAGTACAGTCTTTTAAAACATCCTCAGTGTGGTCACTGGAAATAGCTTTTCCTTTAATGAGTTTCCTTAGATAATTATTATACACACAAAGTAAATAAATGGTTCAAATGATAGCATATAATTAAAAAATTTAGGGTTTTAAGCCATTTACAGTTTGTCCTCGGTACCTACAGATTTCATTTTCAAACTACAGATAATTTTTTGATCAGTAATTAACTCATTCAGCCTCTTTTATAAAACATAAGTATTTAGTAAACCAGCATTAATATTAACAAGTTAATCAAAGTGAATTTTAAATGTTTTATGGGAAGCTGGAGCCTCGATATTTGGTGTGCACTAAACTCTCTCTCTTCTTCTTAACTATGAGAGCAACATCATTTTTCAGTTTCCACAGGCTGGCTTCGAGTAGTTCACCAATGTCCTTTAAGAGATGTGACTGTCTTAGTGTAAAAGGACGTAACATTTGATCGTCTTCCTGAAAAATAAATGAACCAAAATGAGTAAGAGTGGTCATGTCTTCTTTCTTTTTTTTGGAATAATGTAATACTTAAGGAGGCCTGGCTTTGTCACATAGAGCTCAGCCGAGAAACATATTCTGTACCTCATTTCTACTGTTACCTACAGAAGTTAACTCTTTACATTTTGATAGGCAAAAGAAGTTTAGTGACTAATACCTCCCAGGATGCTGCTAAATGTGTTGGAAAGAAAATCCATTTACCCATAGAAGATGGAAGTAGCTGGTTACTTACAGGAGGCCTGTTATGTCTTAGCTTGAGAAACTGTCCTCTTACTATGTTCATACCTTGATAGAAGACCTTAAGAGCTTTGGCAAAGTCAGCATCATTGCTGATCCGAGGAGTGTGCATCTGGGGAGTGTCTTTTTGTGATGCTGCCTGTGCAGTTATTCTGGATGCACTAGATAGTTTATGATCTGGAAGACAGGGGGGTTTCTTGGGTTGTTTTTTTTCAGGGTTACTCAAAAAGTAGGCATAGTCTCCCTGAAATAATTGATAGGGAAACATGTGTTTGCAAAACTTTTACCATCCTGTTAAGTGAAACATTTCAGTAATACTGTAGAATTACCCGGCAGAGCAGCAAATAGATTGTCCTTCCTTGGCTTAGTAGTTATATCAGAAACATTCTAATTAGAAGCCTATGATTGATAGCTTAACATAATCAAGGTTTAAGTGCATCACTGACCTTGTCCAGGACCACATCCCTTTAGTGAATCCTTGAGAAGTACGTTCTCTTCTTTTAGGGCTCTGTTAATGTTTCTCAGCAGTTCTGTTTCCTGTTCTAACTTCAGTAGCTTCAAATAAAGTTCTGCCATTTGGTTTGATGCAGCCTATAAAGTAATTCCAGCATGTAGTAACTTATTCTAGCCTCTTTTCATAGATTGCCTAGCTATCATCTTTTCTGGAGATTGTTACTTTTAGCATAATGTGAAAAGTACTTCTGAAGAGGCAGGAGCAAATGAGAGTCATATTGATTAAGGTGAAAAGAAAACCACTAATAACCGAAGTAAGTGTAATCATTTTCTATTTCATGTATCATTTGAACACACTTACCTGGTTGGCGTCTGGAGCTGTTAATGTTTTCGTATTGTCTACCAAAATGTTGCCTTCCCGTGTGATAAGGTCTTTCTGAGTATAGTTCAGTTCAGTACAGCCTTCTGTGGTAGGGCACAGATTGTAAAAAAAGAATTCAAGTTTCCCTTCTTAGCTCACTGGAGCAGACTACTACTAAGCATATACTAGTCACATTCTGGATTAGGAGCTAGGAACCCCTGTGAATATGAACAAAGACTGAAAAAGTTACTCTTCTATTCCCTTTATTACCGCAGATAGACAAACTTGTTATCTAAAAAGATGATTCTCAAAAGAAAATGAAAGAGATACCTTGAAGACCCCATAAGTCAACATTTAGAGCATTTTTCTGTAAGTAATTCAAGAACTCATGAGATGCATTTAAGGCCACAAAATGGACTGTCTCTTCAATTTTGGCATTCGTGTTTTTCCAGACAGGCTTTGTGTACAAAGTGATTGGAAGGTCATAGACTTTGTAGCTGAAAAAAAGAAGCCAAAGTAGGCATTAAGACTATGGAGGCATTGTCATGAATAAGGACAAGATTTATAGCCATGTTTACTTTGAAGTGTGGCCTTATGATTGCCCACTGTAGCACTTCAGAAGCAGCTAGAAGTTGCTATCATAATCTTATTAAGGATGCCTTGAAATTGTTGTTCTGTATCTCTTGAGGAAATCAGTGCTTTAGGGGCAGCTAGGTGGCGCAGTGGATAGACCTCCAATCTTGGAGTCAGGAAGACCTGAGTTCAAATGTGGTCTCAGACACTTTACACTTACTAGCTGTGTGACCCTGGGCAAGTCACTTAACCCCAGTTGCCTCACCAAAAAAACAAAAAAGAAATCATTGCTTTATATGTTTGCCTCCTGTATAGAACTTAAAATATTACTTTTTCCAGTAGATGGATGTTTTTAAGTCTTGACATTTTGTAATGTGTAATGAATAGTTCCAGGCATATTTAAAAACATAAATACATGCCCAGAGTGTTAGATGGTAATGTTCTCTTCCCAGTTCATTAGGAAAATATACTACTGTTCATATTAGATAATGCTGGAAAACAGATAAATAGGCTTTTAAACGTCATGTTTCTTCAAAATAATATTAGAACACCACTACCAGCCAGTTTTTTATCTTAGACTTGGCTCATACCACATAAACCTTGGTGATATTTAGGAGAGATTCTCAATGAACCTAAAATGGTGGTAGACTGGTTTAGTGGAAAGAGCTCATGGCTGTTAAATTACATGTGGTATGTGGGTATATATGTATGTGTATGCATATGCATGCACATGCGTATGGATGTGCATGCAGATAGATTATGCAGTTGAAGAAAAAGAAACTAGAAAAAATACAACTAAAAATTGGAGCGTCCTCATATCTAGACTACCAAGTTAACAAATAACATAGTTGTGTAAGGAGCTAACAGAGCACAATACCCAATTTGTATGCCCCTCCTTGCATCTTCTTTGAGCCATTTAACACCAAGGCACTGTGCAATCTGAATCTGGAAATCAATCCTCTTGCCAAGTAGCTCTAAAGGGTCGATAACCACATCGTCCTCACCATAAGCCCTGTAAAACAGGAGAGGGAAATGCATAGTCTGCTGAGATATTGACTGTTGCCCTGAGGCTTCCTTAGTGGATGAGGGGAAGAAGATGTACCACTAGGTCTATGGTGACATTTGTGAGTCACCAACAACCTTAAAGTCGGTTATCATCACCTCACCCCCAGTGGTCTCCAAACCTTTTTGATCACTTCCCCCTCCCCCCACTTGGCACAGTGCCTAGCACATAGTGATTGCTTAATAAATGCATAGTCATTCAAATACATGTATACTTAATTATAAATTATACGTACTACTACTACATTGATGATTATATACATTATAAAACACATAGAAATTTTAAAAGGATGAGATGAAGATGAAATAATACTTGATCCTTGAGGAGATAGGAAACCACTAGCACTTACTGATCTGAATCAGGGTGGTAGCTGTGTGAGTGAAAAGAAGGGGAATGGATGGAAGAGCTATGGAGGTAGCGTCTGTAATACTTGACAATTGATTGGCAATGGGACATAAAGGAAAGTGAGGAATTGAGGATGACGCCCGGCTTGTTAGTGTAGATGACAGGAAGGTTAATGGTGCTCTAAATAGAAGTAGAGAAGCTGAAGTTTTGAGTTCCAAATGATATCCCTCTGCCCAGGAGTACAGAACCTTCTGAAGCCACAAAGTGATCTGGGGAGTAAGGCATGGGTACATTAAGGAGCAGGGTGTGAATTTTGCATGCACAGTTGCTGGTGCAGTCGCACAGATTATTGTTAGGTTATAATTGCTCTGAGAGTTAACTCCCAGAGCAGCAGGGGCCATGCTGAAAGCTTGCGGAGCCATGAGAGATGGCACAAGAAGCACTCGTAGAGATGGTGGGATGCTGCTTCTCAATCAGTCGCCCACTGGGGTCACACCATGGCCTTCCCAGGTTGTAGTGCCCTCATTTTGGAGACAGATGAACTAGACCACAGCTAACTCCATTCAGTAGGCCAGAACAGGTTATAGCTTGTGCCAGAGACATGGTATAAGAGGCATCCAAGACAAGCATGACTAAATACAGAGGTGGACTGATGGAAGCAGTTGGTTTGGTTGAATGCTACATTGGTGTCCCTAGAATACTACAAGAGTCAGAGGAAGCCTTCCATAACATTGGAAAGATCCTCTATAGATCATTTATTTTAAAAAATGGAAAGAATTACAGAGGGGTATTGGGTAAATCCTCTATGGGAAATTTGTGATAAAACATGGACCAGTTTCCCAGGATGAGGTAAGGATGGGTAGACAGGGTCTCTGGGTCTTGTGAAAGTAGCACCTCTACTGATTAGTAGCATTGGTAGCAAACATGCTAACAGATGAAGTCAAGGCTCCCTCAAAGTATAAAGGTCATTCTTGTTGTTTTAAAATGCCTGTACTGATGTAGCATTGGGACACAAGGCACTTGTATATGACTATTCCCTCATGCCATGGGTGTGCTTGTTGGCTATGAAGGAGAGACGAGTTCGATCTTCAACTTCCCAGGATATTACTAATTGTTAGATTGCTACAGCTCTGGACGTGTAGAGCCAAAATCACTGGTGGGACTTTAAAATCACGTGGCTATTGTTTTAACTTGAAGAACTCAACAGCTTTTTTGTGGTGCAGAAATAAGGAAAACCAATAACAATAGCATTCTGGATTTATGTAAGCATTTTTCACTGCTACTGATAAGACATCTCAGTCCTCACTGACCTTTCTTCCTATCCATCAAACAGTTGGTAAGGAAATATTATCCTATTGTGCCCTCTGTTGACAAGGAAATGGAGTCATAGATGTTACTTGATGGATCCAAAGTCATCTAATAAGTTAAAACAAGTATTTTTACTTCTTTGGGGCAGCTAGGTGTCATGGTAATGTGCTTGGCCTGGAGTCAGGAAGACTTGAGTTCATATCTGGCCTCAAACTTCCTAGCTGTGTGACCCTGGGCAAGTCACTTAACCCTGTTTGCCTCAGTTTGCTCATCTGTAAGATGAGCTGGAGAAGGAAATGGCACATCAGTATCTTTTCCAAGAAAACCCCAAATAGGGTCACAAAGAATCAGACATGACTGAAAAATGACTGAACAACATCCCCCAAAGTTTCTAGCCCAGTACCATCTCAGGTGCTCAGTTACATGATTAAACACGGCTCTAAGTTCAGCATCTTTAGCAATAGACCATACTGCCTCCTGTGAATTTTCCAAATATTATTAGAACAGTTTCAAAAGAAGGAAAGAAGCAAAGGAGGAAGAAACCTACTCTCCTGTTCTTGAACATGGAATTATGTTGATGAGTACAACAGCCTCTTCCAGCCCTTCAGAGTTCAAAAGTTCTGCCTGCTCTTCGAGTTTCATGGAATAAGCAAGAGACTGGAGCCAGACATGAGCGGATCCCAGGTGAATGGCCTCAGTGGGATCCCAGAATGGGTCATCTTCTTGAGCTACCTGGATATCTTCTCCATCTAAAAAGTGCTGGTAAATTTCCTCCATTAGATATTTCCTGTTAATGAACTTGGCTTTATCCCATATCCATACCTGGAAATGCAAAGTAAGATCAGCGACATTTTAATGATTTTTTTTATCTCTTAGGATTAAATTGTTTTTATTCTAACTGGATGAATGTTGTGTTCTCAGGTAATTGGGCCTGAGAGTTGTTGTTAAGTCATTCAGTTACGTCCAACTCTTCTTCACCTCGTGGTTCATACTGTCTGTGGGTATTATTTCCTTCTCAAACAAAGGTTAAGTGACCTGCCCAGGGTCACAGAGCTAGTAAGTGTCTGAGGCTGGATTTGCACACAGGTCTTCTTGACTCCTAGGCCAGCTCTCTTAGCAACTGTGCCACCTAACTGCCTCTGATAGGCACTTCCTAATATTTGTTAAGTTCAGTTAAATGAGTCAGATATTACAATAGAATGGGCAATCAGGTTACAAAGCTCAAGCTGCTGTTGCAAGGTCGTAAATAGGAAGTGTGCTGTGCTGTGAGTCAACTTAATTTCTTTCACCTGCCTGATGATGACTGGCCAGGCTTAGGGTACAGTCTGTTACCACTAAGGGAAGGCCACAGGGTTCAGAACCTTGATCTTGCATCATTCCCATGATGTCCAGGCAACTGAACTCACACCCACATTTGGAAAACACTCACAATTTGAGATAAACACATCTCAAAACATACTTACATCTGGAAATGAAAAAGCTCAAGGGTTAACCATCTCAATCCCAGACCATTTCCCCTAATCCTTCCAACAGGCCTGAGCTTGGGCAAAACTTCCCACAGATGTGGAGCAGGAGAGCAGCAGAAAATTCATAGAAGCCACCAGTCATTTGGGAACTGCAATGTTGTATTTGCAACTCAGAAGAAAATGTTTAGAACTTTAGGAGTTCAGCAGTTTAGGAGTTGGACACGACTGAAAAACAACCCAACAATAACCTTTCAAATAGACAAAAGAATAGGAACTTAGGTAAAAAAAATTTGCTCCCAGGAAAGCATTTTCCTTTCTTTTTCCTGTTTTGTTTTGTTTTGTTTGCGGGGCTGGGGAAGGGTGGATAGCTTCCTTTCTTTACTGGTTTCCTCAGAGATAGGGATTAAACTCATGTTGGTACTCCTTGCTTGGTCTTCCAAATCAGTCCCATTGTTCTGAATTACACGGGCCATGGTTCCTTTACCTTTGGAGTACATTTTTCAGTTTTGTCTTTTTGTCACCTTTTGCTCACTGACATTTGTTCTGTTCTCTGCTTCCATGGATGAGGGAAAACATTTTCAAATGAAGCATGTCGCCTACAAATGAATGTTCATGCCTTCCCCATGCAGCCTCACCTCCTGAGTCTCTCTGTTGGTCACCTTCACTATGACTTCCTTTTGCAGATCATAACCTTTAGAATCGGATGATGCCAAATTCTTCACTTTTAGCTCCAATTTAAGCCCCTAGAAAAGGAAATACTTCTCAGATGGCTGTTCTAACTCCATCAGGCTTCAGGATATATTCTCTATCATCTTACCTTTTCACACACAGCTAAGAAACAAACTTTGTGAAGTGTGCTGGCCTAAACATTTTATTCCTGCTCAAGGGAATAAAGGGGGTGCATACAAACAGGTCAAACCAAAAATGCAGCAAATCATTCATGTTAGCCCAATTCATAAGGATAGATCAGTCAGGTTCTACTTCTTGCTCTGACACAAATTGGCTGCATGACAATTTCTAGGGCCATGTTTCTTCTTTAAAATGAGAGATTCTGTTAAATGACCACTAGGGTCTCTTCCAGCTATAAATATATGACTTAAATATATGACTTTATTGACTCAAGGATGCTATTTTAATACCAACTCTAGTTTTATTTTATTTTTTGAGGCTGGGTTTCCCTATTTTACCCAGGCTGGAATCACAATGGCTGGGACCACTGCTGACCATCATGGAAGCTTGGAGTCACTCCCTTCCTGATCTGAGCAGTTCACCTATTCTTAGGGGCAGCCTGGTGGCCCTCTCCCCACCTCCCTAGAGTCTCTTAGCCCTGCTGCTGCTCAGACCACCTGAATTCGATTCTATGCTTCTGTGAGGGCAGCAGTCATGACACTGTCTTGAATCTCTGAGGTGTCTGTTTAAATTTAAAATATGGCTCCATGCTCAGTTCACTCCAGCCCATGTGGTTTTGAGTTGTCTTCTTTTTGGAGAGAGGAATCTCTATGGATTTCACAGAATTACAGATTTAGAGACAGAAAGGGATCTTAGAAGCAATTAAACTCAAACTCCCTAATTTTATACGTGAGGAGACTGAGGCTGATCAAGGTTAAGTGACTGGTCCAGGGTCACCCAGATAGTAAATATTTGAGGCAGGATTTGAACTCAGGTCTTCTGATTAAAAACCCAGTGCTGCTTTACCCTCTGTGGCACCTAACTGCCTACATCTAAGGGAGGGTGTGTAAACAAAAGGCACATCCAGAAAAGGACTAATGAAATTAAGAGTACAGGATATTTGAGGGGAAGTGAAGGGACACTGGCTGGGCTATACCAGCATTGCTAATTACCTTCATCAGCTCTTCACTCATTTGATTTGCTTCTGCAACCAAAGGTATCAATTTGATATAATCCTGGAATACAGCCAGAACACTGGGATCAACTTTCCCATCTTTATTATTTATAGCACCTTTTAAGAAACAGAAATTAGAAGAAAATTAAATGAACTTTCACTTATTTTTTAAAATTTTTAATAGTTTTTCAGCTATTACATGTCAAGACAACTTGGCATTCATTATTACAAAATTCTGAGTTTCAGATTTTTCTTCCTCCTTCCCTCCCCTCCCATCTTCTGAAAATAGGAGGCAATTTGATACAGGTTACACATGTGCTGTCATGTAAAACATATGTCCCTATTTGTCACAATTGTGAAAGAAGAAACAGATAAAAATAAAAAAAAACACTAAAAAGAATAAAGTAAGTGAAAAAAGTATGCTTTGATATGTATTCAGAGTCCATCAGTTCTTTATCTGGATGTGGATATAGCATTTTCCTTCATGAGTCCTTTGAATTAGTCTTGGATCAGTGTGTTGACAAGAGGGGCTGAGTCATTCATAGCTGATTATCACACAATGTTGCTGATACTGTGTACAATGTTTTCCTGGTTCTACTCATTCCACTTTGCATTAGTTCGTACAAGTCATTCCAGGTTTTTCTGAAATCTGCCTGTTGATCATTTCTGATAACACAATAGTATTCCATTACATTCATATACTACAACTTGTTCAGCCATTCCCCAATTGACAGGCATCCCCTCAATTTCCAATTTTTTGCCATCACAAAAGGAGTTACTATAAATATTTTTGTACATGTGGGTCCTTTTCCTTTTTTTATGATCTCTTTGGGATACAGACCTAGTGGTGATATTTCTGGATCAAAGGTATGCAGTTTTTTTTGCCCTTTGGGTGTAGTTTCAAATTGCTCTCCAGAATGGTTGGATCACTTCACAATTCCACCAACAGTGCATTAGTATCCCAGTTTTCCCATATCCTTTCCAACATTTGTCATTTTCCTTTTTTGTCATATTAGCCAATCTGATAGGTGTGAGGTGGTACCTCAGAATTGTTTTAATTTGCATTTCTTTAATCAAAAGTGATTTAGAGCACTTCCTTCTATTATAGATAGCTTTGATTTCTTCATCTGAAAACTACTTGTTCATATCCTTTGACCATTTATCAAATGGGGAATGGCTTGTATTCTTATAAATTTGACCCAGTTCTTTATATATTTGAGAAATGAGGCCTTTGTCAGAGACACTTGCTGTAAATACTGTTTCACAGCTTTCTGCTTTCCTTCTAATCTTGGTTGCATTGATTTTGTTTGTGCAAAAGCTTTTTAATTTAACATAATCAAAATTATCTTTTATATTTCATAATGCTCTCTATCTCTTGTTTGGTCATGAACCTGTAACTCACTTAACTTCTCCTTTAAGAATTTGGATGCTAATGATCGAAAACAATTCCAAAAGACTCATGATGGAAAATGCTATCGACATCCAGAGAAAGAACTATGGAGTCTGAATGCAGATCAAAGTATATTATTTCCCCCCCTTTTTTTTTCTTTCTCGTGGTTTTTCCTTTTGGTTTTAATTCTTCTTTACAGCATGACTAAAGTGAAAATATGTTTAATATGATTGTACATGTGTGACCTATATCAGATTGCATGCTGTCTTGGAGAGTGGGGAGGGGGAGAAAATTTAAAACTCAAAATCTTATAAAAATGAATATTGAAAACTAAAACTAAATATTAAAAATAATTTGGATGCTATACCACTTGGTGCATATATGTTTAGTATTGTTATTCATTGTCTGTGGTACCATTTAGCAACATGTAGTTTCCTTGCTTAGCTCTTTTAATTAAGTCTATTTTTGCTTTTTCTTTGTCTGAGATCAGGATTGCTGTCCTTGATTTTTTTACTTCAGCTGAAGCATAATAGATTCTGCTCTGGCCCCTTACCTTTACTCTGTGTGTGTCTGTCTGCTTCAAGTAGTTATCAATATATTGTTATCAATATATTGTAGGATTCTGGTTTTTGATCCACTTACGTTTTATGGGAGAGTTCATCCCATTCACATTCACAGCTATAATTACTAACTGATTTTACCTCCATCGTATTTTTCCTCCTGTTTGTCCTCTCCCTCCTTCTACCTTTTCCCTCCTTGACAGTGTTTTGATTCTGTCTACTGCCTCACCCATCTACTCTCCTTTCTGTCAGTCCTGCCCCACCCCCTACCTAATGTCCCCAACTAATTTCCTGTCGGGTAAGATAGACTTATGTATTCAACTAATTGTGTATATTATTCCCTCTTTGCGCCAGTACTGATTAGAATAAGGTTCAAGCAATGCCCATCGCCCACCCTCCCATCTTTACTTCTATCATAATAGGTTTTTTACTCCTTTTCACTAATTTACCCTGTTCTACCTCTCCCTTCCTTCTGCACCCAGTGTACTCTTCTTTCTAATCCCTTAACTATTTTTTTAATGTCATTCCCTCAAATTCCCCTTATACCTGTATCCTCTGTCTATGTATATTCCTTCTAGCTGTACTATTAGTGGTATAATTTTTGAGAATTACAAGTGTCATCTTCCCATGTAGGGATGTAAACAGTTCAGCTCCATTGAATCCCTTATGTTTTATTTTACCTTTTTACCTTTTTTAGGCTCCTCTTGGGTCTTGATATTGGAGATCAAATTTTTTGTTCAGTTCTGGTCTTCCCCTAATGAAAGCTTGAAATCTTTCTATTTCATTGAATGACTGTTTTCCCCCTTGATGTATTATGTTTAATTTCGCTGGGTAGATGATTTTGGGTCATAGTCCTAGCTCCTTTGCCTTCCAGAATATCATGCTTCCTGACCTCCAATCTTTTAATGTTGCAGCTGTTAAGTCCTATTAATCCTGATTGTGGCTCCCTGATATTTGAATTGTTTCTTTTGGTCACTTGCAGTACTTTTTCCTTGACCTGATAGTTCTGCAATTTGGCTATGATGTTCCTTGGAGTTTTTATTTGGAGATCTATTTCCTGAAGTGATCAGTGAAGTCTTCCAATGCCTGTTTTGCCCTTGGGTTCCAGGATACCAGGGCAGTTTTCCTTGATAATTTCTTGAAAGATGCTGTTTAGGCCCTCCTTTTGGTTATGGCTTCCAGGTAGTCTGATGATTCTGACATTGTTTCTCCTGGATCTGTTTTCCACGTCAATTATTTTTTCCATGAAGTATTTTACATTCTTCTATTTTTTTTTCATTCTTTTGAATTTATTTGATTATTGATGTCTCATAGAGTCATTAGCTTTCATGTGCCCAAATCTAACTTTTAAGAAGTAGTTTCCCTCAATTAGCTTTTGTACTTTTTTTCTACTTGGCCAATTGTACTTTTAAAGGAGTTTTTTTCTTCAATGGATTTTTGTATCTCCTTTTCCATTTAAACATTTGTTTTCTTTTTCCAAGCTGTTGACTCTTTTTTCATTAGAGAATTATAAAATTATGAATCACTCTCATTTCTTTTCCCAACTTTCCTTCTACCTCTAAGTTCCTTTTTGAGCACTTCCATGAGTTCTTTCTGGGCTTGAGACCACTTCCATTTTTCTTTGGAGTTTTGCCCATAGGTGTTTTGACATTGTTGCCCTCTTGTGAGTTTGTGTCTTGATCTTAGCTGTCACCATAATAACTTTCTGTGGTCATATTATTTTTTGTTGTTTCTTGCTCATGTTTTTGGGCCTTTTCCCTTTCTTTTAAATTTGAGCTCTGCTCTTGGGGTAGAATTGGCACCGTCTCAGGCTTCTTGTGCCAGAGGCTGCAGGCCCTGGCTGTTTCCCTGGTGCTGCACTGTTGCTCTGAAGCCCATGGGGACCCTTGTATCTGGTGCTGTACTGAGGGGGTGGGGTAGCTGGCACTGCTGGAGGCTGTAGGGGTCTGGCAGCTTACCTGGTGCTGAGCTGGGGTTCTAGTGCTCATGTCTGGCATGTGTTGAGGCTGATGGGGTGTTTCTGCATTTCCCTAGGGACACACTGAAGCACTGGGTGGTCTGGCCTCTGGAGGCTGCCTGTTTGCCCAGGGCTATGCTGAAGCACATGGCAGGGGCCCAGTGATGGTAGCTGCCTGTTTGCTTAGGCAAGGGACTCCTCCTAGAAATGCTGCCTCAACAGGGCTTCTCAGAGCACTGTATTTTCCAATGGTAAAGGGATCAGCCATGCAGAGACTGGAGAAAACTGGAGGTGTGTGTTGGGGTGGGGGTGGGGGGCAGGATGGCTTTACAGACAGGGCTAAGGAAGACCAAAAAAGGAGATGGAGGGTAGTGGTCACAGTCAGAAGTTTGCAGTTTTTTCAGAGACAGCCCACAGTGTGGGCTGCCAAGTTCTAGGGTACAGTCTGGGGAGAAGATGTATGACTTTTCCTCCAAGCTGCCTGTGTCTGTGCTCCTGTTCATAGGGGAAGCTCCCAGTTGCTCCTAGGGAACTCTCAGTGATGAGGGAGAAGTCGTACTTAGGCGGATTGTACTATACCCAATCCCTCCTTTTCAGGATACAAAGGGAAAGCTCGTGTCCCTGGCTGGAAGGCTCTTCCTTCTCTGTGACTTCAGAGCAGAGAACTCCTCAGAGATGATGTGCTTCAAAAAACTGAATCAGAAGAAGAAAATCTCTCCTTCGCTGAGTCGAAACTACCAACATGTGTCCAAAGAGAAACCAGTCATAGGCCACAGTCAGATCGAGGATCTTATCAGACTTCAGGGCTGCATGGATCAGCCCATCTGCCCACAAGGAAAGGAGTAGGAAAGAGATGAAGAGAGGTATTTGGCACCTATACGGTTGGCATCTACCTGTTTGCCTGGGGCTACACTGAAGCACATGAAGGTCTGGCCACTGGAGCATGGCAGTTCTCAAGAGCTAGTCTTCCAGTTCCACTGGCTATGCTGAGGCAGGTGGGGGATCCTGGTGTTGGCATTTTCCTACTCCACCAGCTTGCTGCTGGCTTGCTGGGACATGTCCTGTCTTAGACTGAGTTCCTCTTTTACTTGAGTGAGACACACTTTTCCTTCCAATCTTCCAAGTTTCTTGGACTCAAAGATTGTTTCATCTGACTTTTTCTTGGTTCTGCTGTTCCAGGATTTGTTTTGGGGCACCATGTTATGGTTGTTTGGAGGTGAATATGGGAGTGTTACAGTGATTTACTGCTTACTCCACCATCTTGGCTCCCAGAAATCAATGAACTTTCATTTAGCAAGTATCAGAGTTCAAAAGACTTTTTCATTCATTCATTCATTCATGTATACCAAGAGTACCTGCCAAGTAAAAGACTCTCTGCTAAATACTCTCTGAGAGACAAAGATGCCTAAAGTACTGGTCCTGTGTTCAAGGAGTCTACTGTTTTTTCTGATCAAGATACCATATACTTCCTCGGTTTTAATGAAAATAGCAGCTCCTCAATATATAAGGCCAAAAAAACATCCCTGCCCTCAAAAGTTTACATTCTGATGAGGGGCATTATATGTAAACAGAGAAGTAAATATAAGACAAGTCTAAGACAGAGAGAGCATGGCAAAGGGGGATCATCAAAGGCTTCCTGTAGTGGAGATGATACCTGAGCTGAGTCCTAGAGGTCAGAAGGGAGGTCATGGCAGGAAAGGCATGACCTGTGGAAGATGGAATGCTGAGTTCATGGATTGACAAGTAGCATAGTTGATGTGGAATATAAAGCATGTGTCCACTCTGTTATTCATTACCCCAGGAGAAGGCCCAGAGAGAAGCAAAGATAAATCAGATTATTTTGCCAAAGAAAAGCATTTGAAGGTAGGAGGGAGAAATTATTTTGAATGACTTATGAATATTCTTTATCTGATAAGCATGTTATCTCTATTATTCATGACCATGGGTAGCACCATTTTACCAGGCAAACTTAATGTTTATCTTCTTTTATGAAGGAGAGGCAGCCTACAACGTAATATAAAAAGTTCTGGATTTGAAGTGAAAATACATGTTCAAATCCTGGTGTCCTTAGACACCTCACTTAATTTTTCAGGGCCTCAGTTTCCTCATCTATAAAAAGAGAGTTTGGACTACATCAGGGCTATGGAGCATTTCTCAGAGAGAATCATCTTTTTTTTTGTTTGTTTTTGGTTTTTTTTTTAGGCAGTTGGGGTTAAGTGACTTGCCCAGAGTCACACAGCTAGTAACTGTCACGTGTTTGATCTGAGGCCAGATTTGAACTCAGGTCCTCCTGACTTTAGGGCCAGTGCTCTATCCACTTTGCCACATAGCTGCCCCGAGAATCGTATTTTTTAATGCATAAAATATAATACATAGGATTACAAAGAAACTAAAAGTAAGTGAAAGTAAAGGTGTAATTTTTCCCCCATCTAAGCTCATAAACACCACAAAATCTAAAGAGCCTATGTATGGTGTGCAAATCTTCCTCCATTCTAGAAGAGACACACAATGGAGGGGACAATTGTTGGAGATGAGATACAGATATTTGTAACACAGGTCAGCACACAGGAAACATCAGAAATAAGACACACAGGCTATGCTTACCAAGCTTATCCACACTTACTCCCTCTGCTGCTGCAAGTTCGGACTGAAAAAAGTCATAATCAAACCTGGCCAAGTCGTCATTGCTACGTTCAGAAGGAAATCCAACGTAGAGGTAGGCACTGTTGGATCCCAAAATTACTCGGTCCTAAGGAAAAGACAGTGGATTTAAGGATCCCAACATTCCTTCTGATACTAAATATCACTGTTTTGAGAAGGAATTGTCATCTGCCACAGGCTGGGAGCAGGGTATGAGTCCACAGCATAGGAGTAGGGATGGAAGTCCTGATTTTATTGATATAGGAAACTCCCAGATGGGGAAACACCCTCCACTGATGTAAGCTGGCACCTTCCCTGTAATTTATAGTCTTAGAGAATTGACTAGAGCACTGAAACATTAAGTGATTTATCCAGGGTCACACAGTAAGTGTGGAAGAGAGGCAGGGTGGTATAATGGATAGAGAGCCAGCACTAGAACCATGAAGATCAGGAAGTCCTGTGTCAGATATACTTGAATGTCAGCGTTATATAGGAGAATAAGAACAAACTTCTCACAAACTAAGAGGACGATAATAATATGACTAAAGATAATAAGTAGGTCAGGTCACCCCTTTATAAGAATGTGCCACTTAATCCCAGAAGAATCTGTGCTTGTAAAAATAATAACTTGCATTTGCACAGCACTTCCAAGTTTTACAAAGCACTTTTTAGAATCTCCCCCTGCCCCCACACTACCTTCAAAGAAGTCCCATCTTGGATCTGACGCACCACCAAACTTTTGAGTTGGAAGGAATTTCAAGAGCATCTAATCCAACTCCCAGAGAGATGAAGTGATACATGGAGAAGCAGGTGATAGGAAATGCAGAGCTAGAACTCAAGTCCTCTTTCAAGGCTCTTTCTATTACATCGTTGTGTCTCTTTTTATTTCTCTTAACCCATTACAATCTAGTTTTCGACCTTATCATTCCACTGAAACTGCTCTCTCCAAAGTTACTAAGGATTTCTTAGTCACCAGATCTCTAATGGCCTTTTCTCAGTCCTCATTCTCCTTGATCTCTCTGTAGCCTTTGACACTGTTGATCACCCTCTCCTCCTTCGTACTCTCTTCTCTCTGGGTTTTTGCGACACCACCCTCTGGTTCTCCTCCTACCTGTCTGACTGCTCCTGCTGTCTCCTTTGCTGGATCCTCCTCCAGATCATGCCTTCTAATCAGAGATGTCCCCCAGGATTCTCTTCTGGACCCCCTTCTCTTGCTTCACGTGGTGATGTCTTCATCTTCCACGGATTTAATGACCATCTCTATGCTGATAATACTCACACCTGCCTACACTACTCTGCTGGCCTCCATTCTCACATCTCCAACTGTGTTTCAGACATCTTGAACTGAATGTCTAGTAAACATCTGAAACTCAATGTGTCCAAAAACCAAACTCATTGCCTTTTGCCCTAAACCACCCTTCCCTCTTACCTTCCCTATTACTGTAGAGGGCAAGACCATCCTCACAGTCCCTCAGGTTCACAACACAGGAGTCATCCTGGATTCCTTTCTATCTCCCCCCCCACCCCCATGTCCAAGTTGTTGCCAGGGCCTGTTGATTTCACCTTTGCAGTATCTCTTTTCTTTGCCCCCTTTTCTCCTCTTACACTGACCCCATCCTGGTACAGCCCTTATCACCTAACACCTGGACTACTGCAGTAGCCTTTTTGGTGGGTCTGCCTGCCTCAAATCTTCCCCCACTCCAATCCATCCTCTGTTCTGCCACCAAGGTAATTTTCCTAACGCAAAGGACTGACCACATTACCCACTATTCAGTAAACTCCAGCAGCTTCCTCTTGCCTCCAGAATTGAATACAAAACCCTCTGCTTGGTATTCAAAGCCCTTCATAACTGAATGCCCTCCTACCTTTTCAGTCTTCTTACACCCTCCTGCCTGCCATGTACTCTTTGATCCAGTGATGCTGGCTTCCTTGCTGTTCCATGAACAACACACTCCATTTTGTGGCTCTGGGAATTTTCTCTCACTGCTCCATCCTTAAAATGCTCTCCCTCCTCATCTTCATGTCCTGGTTTCCCTGGCTTCCTTCAAGTCCCAACTAAAATCCCATCTTCTACAGGAAGCCTTTCCCAATCTTTCTCAATTCTAATGTCTTCCCTTTGTTAATTATTTCCTATTTATGTTTCCTATATATGTTTAATACATATTTCTTTGCTTGCTGTCTCCTCTATTAGACCATGAGCTCCTTAAGGGCAGAGACTGTCTTTTGCCTCTTTTTGTCTCCCCAGTGCTTAGGCACATAGTTGGTGCTCAATAAACACTTATTGACTGAATAACCAATAGAGGAATGAGTCAGTCAATAAGCAGTAAGTCACTAAGTAAATAAAGTGCCTACTATGTGCCAATTCTTACATTACAGCTAAGGAAAATGAAGCTTAGCTGGGACCTGACCTTATCCAAGATCACCTGAAGAGTAGAGATGAGGGAAAGACTAAGACCTCCTCATTTACATCAGGTCTACAAATAAGAATGACCCTACTACTGGCACCTCACACCCCACTTTTTAAAAAATAATATTTTAACTCAGACATTTGACACTTACTAGCTATGTGACCCTGGGCAAGTCACTTAACCCCAATGGCCTCACCCAAAAGCAAAAAAAAAAATTTATTTTCCCCAATTACATGTTAAAACAATTCTTAACATTTGGGTTTTTTTAAGTTTTGAGTTCTAAATTCTATCTCTTCCTCTATCCCCTCCCTCCCCTTAGATTGCAAGCAATCCTCACACCCCACTTAAACAATTCCCTATAAAATTCATGATGTACATCTCAAAAGAATAAAATTAATTCTTATGTGGTTAAGGTCTTCCTTTGCTAAACACTCCAAGATCAATCAATACGTTAAAATACTTTTACAAAATGAAACCCCTGTAAGTCAGAATGATAGAAAGCCTCAAGACTTGACTCAGGGTCAAGAAAATTTAAGTTTGAGTCCCAACTCTGTCACTTACTAGTTGTATATGAACCCTACAAGAGATGGTCATCACTCCTCAACCAGCTCGTTGACTTGCTACTATTTTCATTCTCATCATTCTCAAGTTCTATGGTTATAGAAGGGTGTATTTGGATATTTCCTAAGTAGGGACTAAAATGATAACATGTATTTTATTTAAACAATTAGCTTGGAGCCCCCAGTCTGGGTTATTAAATATTTAACAAACTGGAGAAACTTCTTTTCTCAGAAGGAGTTTCTCATTTTTATTTTTCACTACATATCAAAAATTTAATCTATTAATTAGGCTTAAACAAATATCAAAGTTGCTAGCTATACAATTCATTAATAATGTAAGCAATAACAACACAAAACATAATTCTTTACATTTTGTCTGTGAGAAAGGTCACAGTTGGAGTTACCTCAAACTATAACATTTTGACTTCTTATTTCTGAGACACAGTCTCATCATTCAGTGTCTCTAGATAGCACCCCAAGTTTCTCAAGCATGCTTTTCTTATTTATTCATAATATAAGGGTGAAACTTAATCCTCTCTTATCAGGCATCATCTCTAATGGTCTCTCTAGAACAAGGGTTTCTGGTCTCTCTAGAACAAGGGTTTCTAGTCTCTCTAGAACAAAGGATCTGTGGACCCCTAAATGACCAGTGGATAGATTTCATGAGGGTCAATGAATATTTTTTTCATGCTCTGAAACATTTATTGAAATTGTTTTTCAGTATAATTGGATTCCTTTGAAATCCTATGCATTTTATTTTATGTATCTAAACACATTATTCTGAAGGGGTCCATGTGTGTCACCAGACTGCCAAAGGGGTCCACAACACAAAAAAAGTTAAGAACTACTCTAAAACAATAGTTAAAACTTCTGGTCTCCCACAAATTCCTCCAAGAAGGACAGTTAAACTGTAACTGGTCAAGATCCAAGTTCTCTTAAAGAGACAATAACAATTTCTAGATTCTGTAGGAGATAAAATGAAGCTGGTGTCACATATAACTGGGTCACTTCATCTCCCTGGCCTTCAGTTCTTCATCTTTGAAACACAGCTTACATCACCATCCACCTTAAAGGGTCTAAGAAGCAAATATAATATGATCTACCTAAAAACAATATACCTAAATAATAAGACTAAAAGTATACCTAAAAGATAACATATCTAAAGTAGAAATACCAGAGAGATGTAGTCATGTATGCCAGGAAACTAGGTGGCATAATGGATAGAGTACTGAACTTGGAGCTTGAGTTCAAACCCAGCCTCAGACACTTATTAGCTGGGTGACCCTGGCAAGTTACTTAACTTCCCTCAGCCTCAGTTTTCTCATCTGTAAAATGGAGTTCTACCTCCCAGGGTAGATAAAATGAGATATCATTTGTAAAGTGCTTAGCAGACCTTGAAGCTGCTCCTGCTCTTACACAGCACCTCTCTTTTGGGGACAGAAGACATGTTAACCTGGAACCTTATATATTTAGGTTTATTTGTCTAATTTCCTCATTTATTTATTCATCTGTCTATTATCTCTCCATTCATTTCTTTATTCATCTATCTACCTGCCCGTTTGTTCATTTATTTACTTATCCGCAGATAGCTAGGTTACCAAATGCTGTAGCTTTGTCTTTGTAACTGTTGGCACACCGTTGACAAGAACTCTGCACTTGTTCTGAGGCCTCACGGTCACTTCTCCATCCACGTTGGTGAATGTGGCATGTTTATCAGAAATTCTGCAAGGACAGAAGAAGATTTATGGGTCACTAATAAGTTATCATTAAAAACATAAGAAAGAGTGTCTTTCTTTTCCATTCCTCGGAGCAAAAAAAAAAAGCCTACATGTTAGGAGGAAGGTCAAATGAGGATGGAACAATAACAACAGCTAGCATTTAAGGTTTGCAAAAGCACTTTACAAAGATCACTTCATTTTATCCTCACAACTGTGGGAGGTAGGTACTATTATTAACCTTATTTTACTGATGAGGAAACTGAGGCAGATTGAGAGGTAAGTTACTTGCCCAGGATCACACAGCTAGAAAGTGTCTGAGACCAAATTTGAACTCAGATCTTTCTGACTTCAGGGCCAACTCTCCATCCATTGTGTCACCTACTTGCCTACAATGTATTTTATTCTGTGATCCCTGAGGGTAAAGATTAACACTTGCACACATAGAAGAATGGTGCATATTATAAAGTGGAAGGATCTGATATAAACAGATACTAGTTATGGGAGTAGAGGTTTTTCAGTCTTAAGAAAAGGGAGGGGGGCAGCTAGGTGTAGCAGTGGATAGAGCACCAGTCCTGAAGTCAGGAGGACCTGAGTTCAAATCTGACCTCAGACACTTGACACTAGCTGTGTGACCCTGGGCAAGTCACTTAACCTCAATTGCCTCACCCCCCCCCAAAAAAAGGGGAGAGAAACGGGAAGCAGACCCGTGATTTCAGTGGTCCAGGGAACTCCCATATGAGGAAATTATTTCTACTGATGTAGGTTTGCCCCTTCTTTGCTATTTAGCCTCTCAGACAACTGAGAGGTTCAATGATTGCCCAGGGCCATAAACCTAGGTCTTACTGGCTTCAAAGTTAGTTCTCTACTGGGCTACATTGCCTCTCCTTGCTTTGATATTTCTATTGTATATAAAATTTAGTCTTTCTCAGAGTCAGTATTTCAAAGTCTTTTTAGCTGGATAGGAATGGTGAATACCAACTGTACTGGCATAACCATTGAGAATCTAAGTTACTTCCACAATGAAATCTCTGAGGACTTTTATGGAGAATATGTGTGTGTTTGTGTGTGTGCATGTATGTGTATATGAAATTCTGCAATACAGGGGATGGTGACTAGCTTTTTCCATCTTCATAGAAGACAGATAAATTCCATCAGGGTGGATTTCTTTTTTTTTAATGTACATTTATTTTTTTCTCTTTTTTTAATTTTAAATTTTTAAATTTATTTATTTTTAGTTCTCAACATTTACTTCCACAAGATTTTGAGTTCCAAATTTTCACCCTATTTCGCCCCTCCCCCCACCCCAAGATGGCATGCATTCTGAATACCCCTTCCCCTAGTCTGCCCTCCCTTCTATCTTTCCCCCCCTTCTCTTATCCCCTTCCCCTTCTATTTTTCTGAAGGGCAGGATAGATTTCTGTACCACATTTCCCGTATTTCTTATTTCCCAGTTGCCTGTGAAAACATTTTTTTAAACATGTGTTTTTAAAACTTTGGGTTCCAAATTTTCTCCCTTCCTCCCTCTGCACCCACCCTCATTGAAAAGGCAAGCAACTAAATATAGGTTATATATGTGCAGTTATGCAAAACACTTCCATAGTAGACATGCTGTGAAAAACTAACTCTATTTCCCTTTATCCTATCCCGCCTCCCCCATTTATTCTATTCTTTCTTTTGACCCTATCCCTCCTCAGAAGTGTTTGCTTCTGATTACCCCCTTTCCCAATCTGCCCTCCTCTCTAACATTCCCCTGTTCTCTTGTCCCCTTCTCCCACTATTTTCCTGTAGGGTAAGACATATTTCCATACCCAATTGAGTGTGTATGTTATTCCCTCCTTAAGCCAAATCCTATGAGAATAAGATTCACTCATTCCCTCTCACCTTCCCCTCTTTCCCCTCCACTGTAAGAGCTTTTTCTTTTGTTTTTTTTTTGTGAGATAAATTACCCCATTCTACCTCTCCTTTTCTCTTTCTCCCAGTATAATCCTCTCACCCCTTAATTTTGTTCTCCAGATATGACCCCTTCATCTTCAACTCACCTTGTGCCCTCTATGTATGTATGTATGTATCTATCTATCTATCTATATACATATATATAATTTTTTCCCTCCAACTACCCTAATACTGACAAAGGACTCATGAGTTACAAATATTGTCTTTTCATGCAGGAACGTAAATAGTTCAACGTTAATAAGTCTCTTTTGATTTCTCTTTCCTGTTTACCTCTTCATGTTCCACTTGAGTCTTGTATTTGAAAGTCAAATTTTCTATTCAGCTCTGGTCTTTTCATCAAGAATGCTTGAAAGTCCTCTGTTTCACTGAATGACCATTTTTTTCCCCTGAAGGATTATACTCAGTTTTGCTGGGTAGGTGATTCTTGGTTGTAATCCTATCTCCTTTGCCCTCTGGAATATTATGCCCTGTGGTCCCTTAATGTAGAAGCTGCTAAATCTTGTGTTATCCTGATTGTGTTTCCACAGTACTTGAATTGTTTCTTTCTGGTTGCTTGTAATATTTTCTCTTTGACTTGGGAACTCTGGAATTTGGCTACAATATTCCTCAGAGTTTTCCTTTGGGGATCTCTTTCAGGAGGTGATTGGTGGATTCTTTCAATTTCTGTTTTGCCCTCTGGTTCTAAAATATCAGGGTAGTTTTCCTTGATAATTTCTTGAAGAATGATGTCTAGGGTCTTTTTTTGATTTTCAGGTAGTCTAATAATTTTTAAAATATCTCTCCTGGATCTATTTTCCAAGTCAGTTGTTTTTCCAATGAGATATTTCATGTTGTTTTCTAATTTTTCATTCTTTTGGATTTGTTTTACAGTGTCTTGATTTCTCACAAAGTCACTAGCTTCCAATTGCTCTATTCTACTTTTTAAGGAAGTATTTTCTTCAGTAAGCTTTTGGATTTCCTTTTCCATTTGGCCAATTTTGCTTTTTAGGGCATTCCTCTCCTCATTGGCTTTTTGAACCTCTTTTGCCATTTGGGTTAGGTTATTTTTTAAGGTGTTATTTTCTTCAGTATTTTTTTGAGTCTCCTTTAGCATCACTTTCAGTTTTTCCTCTACTTCTCTTACTTGCTTCTCAAAATCCCTTTTGAGCTCTTCCAAGGCCTGGGACTGATTCATATTTTTCTTGGAGGGTTTGGATGTAGGAGCTTTGGCTTTATTGTCTTCTTCTGGTTGTATGTTTTGATCTTCTTTGTCACCAAAGTAAGATAATATAGTCTGACTTTTTTTGCGCTGCTTGCTCATGATCCCAGCCAATTACTTGAGTTATAAACTCTTTAAGGTGGGGGTCTGTTTCCAGTGTGGAGAATGTACTGTCCCAAGCTTTGGGGGTTTTGTGCAGCTGTTTTCAGAGATACTTCTAGGGACCTGTAAATTTTCAGTTCTTCCAAGGTTTTATGATCAAGGGTGATGTGTTTACTTCTTTCCTGGCCTGTGCTCTGGTCTATGAGTGACCACAAGCCCTGTTTTCTGTCTTGGAACTGTGAGGAGGATTTCCTCTCCACCACCAGTACAAGCTCCACCACACCAGCGCTGCTCCTCCTCGTCCCAGGACCACCCCTCAGAACTGTGACCCAGATCCAAGCCTGGGCAAAGCAAGAGATTCCTGCCTCAGCACTGGCACAGAGATCCCTGCAATCCCCCTCTGATCAGCCACTAGATTCCCCCTCAGTCTCTGGGCCAGAAGCTAAGGAAGCAGCCGCCGCCCCAAGGAATGGGGCTGAGACCCTGCACTCCTCTCCTTCCACCGTAGAAACAGACTTTTCCCACTGACCTTCTAAGTTGTCTCTGGCATTTGTGGATTGAGAAGTCTAGTAACCATCACAGCTACCTGTGATGCAGTCCTCTGAGGCCTGCTTCAGGATCGCTGTGGCCTGCGCGCCCACGCTGAACTGTGCTTCTCTCCCAGCCCTGCGAGATATACCTTTTTGATCAATCATCCAGGTTGTTTTGGACTGCTAATTTGTTTCACTTTGTCTTTTTGTGGGTTCTGCTGCTTTAGAATTTGTTTAGAGCTGTTTTCTACAGGTATTTGGAGGGGCTTGGGGGGAGAGCTCAAGCAAGTCATTGCTTTCACTCTGCTATGCCCCCTCAGGGTGAATTTCTGTTAGAGAAAAGGAACAACTTCCTGGTAGTTTGGGTTGGTAAGAATTGGAAGGGGTCATTAGGAAAGGGCATACAATCTCCTTCTTTGCAATTGTCCAGAAAGAGTTGGGTGGGACCTTGCTTGGGGGCAGAGAGATAGACAAGATAACTTCTCAGAGCCCCCATTTAGGCTGAGGAATTAATAACTCTGATACTGAATAAAGGTGTAGATTCATAGAAACTTACCCCAATCCTTGAAGGATAATTTTATTTGAAGCTGCTTGACCAACATCAGATGAACCTGAAAATATGAAAACATCCCATTTTAAAAATGATAGGGAACAAAGCAGAACCAAAAGAATATATTAGCACAACTGTGTGAAAAAAGATACTTTTGAGATGGCAACAATACTGAAGTAAATAATGGTATTTAAAAAGAATGAGAAGCTTGTTTTGTTATCATAAAACAACACCTATCTCTAGTCATCCTGATCCATATCTGGCCACTGGACCCAGATGGCTTGAAGGAGAAAGTGAGGCTGGTCACTTTGCACAGTCCTCTCTCACTTAAATCCATTTCACTTGCATGTCCAGGCATCACTTCGCTGATGTCATGGTTCTCTTCCAGAAGGAAGGACAAAACAACAGCAGCAGCAGCAGCAGCAGCAATCCTTTATTTTGACAACAACGGAACTGCTAAGGCATAAGGTTGTATATCTCCATGACTTTTTATGGTGCTGTTTTCAAGGTGTAAATTGTGAGGGAATCAAAAGTGATTATGCACATTGTAGAAACAAAGTTTATCAATAACATTTTTCAAAAGTAAAAAGAAAACCCAAATGGCTTATGGCAAGGCTTTTTTTTTTCTACCTACTTTTTTGGTTTTTAGATTTTTTTTTTTAGGGTTTGTTGTTGTTGTTGTTATTGTTTTTAGACTAGGTCTACCTATCTCACTCAGGTGAGGAATATAGCAGCCACTTAAAGCCAGGTCCTGATACCCATCAATATGGAAGCTTTAATCTGGGGCCCTCCTTGGGTAACCTGGTGTTTCTCTGCTCCAGGGGGCTCATCATATTGGTGCCAGTGTGGATACCTGATCAGGTTTAGGTGTACTATGCCTTATGACTCTTGAACTCAAGTGATCCAGCAGCATCTGGGACTCCCTAGCATATGCCCTTGTGCCTGGCTATTTTTTATCTTTTAAAAAGTTTTACTGATGATTTTTATTTTTCTTAATCACAGTCATTTGGAGCTTATCTCAGAGTATGATGTGATATGGTGTGAACTGTTGGTCTATACCTAGTTTCTGCCAGATTGCTTTCTGGTTTTTCTAGCATTTATTGTTGAATAGTAAGTTCATATCCTACCTGCTAGAATCATTGGGTTTATCAAAAACTATTATACTTGTTTGCTTCTGTATATTATATACTCAGCTTTTCCAACTGATTGACTTTAGTCAGTCATCCAACATTTATTTAGCACCTACTATGTTTCAGGCCCTGTTCTAAGTGCTGAGATACAAAAAAGACAATTCTGGCTCCCAAGGAGCTCACAGTCAAAAAGGGGTGACACCATTCAAACAAGTATATACTATATAAAGATATATACAAGATAAATTGGACATAATCAACATTTCTTTGTCTTTTCCTTTTTTAAACTGACAAAGAGGTAATTGTATTAGGGTGCAGATTGAAACATAAGTTTTTTGGACATGGCCAATGTGGGAATTTATCTTCCTGGACTATTGATTTTTTTTAACTAGGTGGGGAGGTGGAAGGATGAGTAAATAGTTTTTTGTCAACTGAAAAATAATTTAAGAACAGAGATGGGGCAGCTAGATGGCTCAGTGGATAGATCATTGGCTTTGAAGTCAGGAGGACCTGAGTTCAAATCCAACTTCAGACACATAACACTCACTAGCTGTGTGACTCTGGGCAAGTCACTTAACCCCAATTGCCTCACCAAAAAAAAAAAAAAAAAAAAAAAAAGAACAGAGATCATTGGCTGTTTTGTGGTGAACAGTTTCAGCTGAATGATGAGGTCTTAAGCCAGATGCCAAGAGTTTAGAAGCAAGTGAGAAAAGATGAAGTGGAGGCATCTAGTATAGGTAGCTTTCTCAAATTTACCTGAGAAGGGTAGGAGAAATATAGGATGACATTTAGTGATAATGATTAGATTAAGTGAGTACTTTTTAGGAGGGGTGAGATATTGGCACATGTATAGAAGGCAGCAGAGAAATAGTGAGGAGATAAGGAATGATGGAAGAGAGGGTAAGTATTCTTCTGGAAAATGATGCTCGAAAATGATGGGATCTCCTCATACCCCAAGGCCACACTTATTCTCCCCTCTCTCCAAGAAAATAGTCAATCTCATACAACTACTTCACCGAGGAAATCAAGGCTATCTGTCCTCAGCTTTTTCATCTTCCTGACATCATACCTCAAAACTCTTTTAAATAATGACTCATTCTCCCTACTTTGCTCTATACTGAGAAAGAAATGGTCTTTCTACTTGTGAAGGCCAAGGTCAAAATTTCTACTTCTGTCCTTGTTCTTATTTTCCTCCCATCTTTTCTGAAAGCCTGTCCTCTTAATCATTCCCTCCAATCTCTCCTTTTCTACTGGTTTCTTCCCTATTGCCTACAAACATGTCTAAGTCTCTTCTATTCTTAAAAATCTTTGACTTAATTCAGCTACAGACCCAAGCTATTATCCTTTTCCTCCTTCATACCATTGCTAAGTCCCTAGAAAGAGCTGCCCACTTACTTCCTATACTTCTCCATCACCCACTAATAATCAAGCTTCAGAACATACCACTTCACCAGTTGTTCTCTTCAAGATTACCAAACATCTCATAAATTCAATGGAGCTCTCAAATTCAGTGATTTGTTTTTTCCTTCATGATCCTTTTTTTTAGCTCTTCACACTGTTGACCACCCATTCCTCCTGGATATCCTCTTCCCTTGGCTCCATTTCTCCTCTTGGTTCTCCTCTTACCTGTACAACAACTCCCTTTCACTTTCCTTTGCTGATTCATCACCATTTTCCTTGTCCCTAAGCATGGGTGTTAGTCAAACTCCTATCCTGGGCCTTCTTCCATTCTCTTTCTAAACTTCTTCTTAGCATCTTTTGTCAGATAACTCCCAAATCTATATATCTAATTCCAATCTCCTGAACTCTAGCCCTACCCAGAATCACCATAATTCCATAAGTTTGTATTTTATCCTACAGGCAATAAGAAAACACCTAAGGTTTTTAAGTGGGTGAGACCTGTGTCATGGAAAGATTATTTTGGCAATGGTGTAAAATGAATATAGGCATAATCCTGGTACTTCAGACCTTCCACAAGTTGGTTCCAGCTCACTTTTCCATTATTTCTCATTGTTCTCTTTCACATACTCTATGTTTCAGTCACAACGTATCCTGCTCAAAATTGATATTCCATCTCTACACCTCATGTACTAAACATGATGGGGAGGGTTGTGGTGGAGAGGAAGACCGTAAGTCAACTATTAAACTCACAGATGAAGAATGAAATGAACAGAACCAGGAGAATAATTTGTACCACAACACTGTAAAACTAGCAACTTTGAGAGGTGTGACAACTGTGATTAATACATTCATGATTCCAGAGCACTAATGATGAAAAATGCTATCCGTGACAGAGCAGTGATGGATATAAGGCGTAGAGTGAGACATATATGTATACATATATACATACATACATATGCTTATATGTATATATACATACATATACTTGTATATATACACACGTGTGTATGTATGTGTGTATGTTTGGTTACAGCCATTGAGGTTGGGGAAATTTATTTTGCTTGACTATACATATTTGTTACAAGAAAATTTTTTTTCAATAGGATGGGGGGAAGGAGAAACAATTCTGTTAATTAAAAAAAATAGAAAGGAAGGGGAACGCTACAGAAGTGGAATGTTGCATGCATTTCAAGATGAGGCCACTGTATTACTAGTTTTACTTAATTGTTTTATAAGAGACTACTCATGGTGGGGGTAAGCTATAAATGAACGTAATATTAAAACAAGGCACACCAATAAAACTTCAAAAAAGAAAGAAAAGAGGACAAATGACCCCAAGTCCTGCAGATGCCAACAACAAGGATTTGGGTAAGGTAATATAGAGAAATGAAGTGAAATTTAGCTAACAATTAGGTGAAATAATATAGTTATTATTAATAGCTGCAGGAGTGAAGAACATTGAGTACCATAAGAAAAATATAAAGTAAGTTGAATACCAGCTTGAATGAAGTGCTTAAGAACTCCTGTGAGTTGTGGGTCCTCATTGACATTGAAGAGATAAGGGAAAGCCTTTGTCATTTGCCGTTCCTAGAAAGGAAGCCAGGGTTAGTAGTGCCATCAAGAACATATCAGAATCAGGCTTCCTTTTCCATATACTTCCCCTGAAAGTGATACTACTTATTGACCTTAGAGAACATAGGACAACACTACATCTTAACCAAATCCAGAAGACAGAGAAAGGGGAAAAAAGTTTAAAAAAAAATCGTGGTCCCTTTGGATAAGGAAACTTAGCATTATGCTCAGTAATTATAGTTTTTCCTTCGACTGTGATAAAAATTCAGACTCCACCAATGTGAAGCTTTTATCACTGGAACCACCCAGTTAGGGTTATTCCAAGACATTATCTGCTCCAGACAATCAGGAGTGGACACTGTTTGGTTGTAGGCTGGCATATGGAAATCCATTAAATTGGACAGTGATAAGTGATAATCTGGACTTCTTCACATAATCTTTTTATGACAAGATAGGGAGCTTTTATTGCCTCTACGATAAAATACAAACTCTCCAGTCTGGGATTCAAGGTTCTCCATAATCTCCTTCCAACCTACCTTTCTAGCCTCATCTCATATCACCCCGCATCCCTCTTCTCCTCCAGCCTCTGACAGCACACTCTTCAATCTCTGCATCACCTTGAAAATAGAATCCTTTTGCCAAGAGCTCTGTCTTATCCCTTATTTTATACCTTAGTATGTCTTGACATTGTCCCTGATTCTCTCCTTCTTTCCTCCAGATTCTGTCTCTGATCCTTCTCCTTGCACTTTTTTTTTTTTTTAGGCAATTGGGTTAAGTGACTCGCCCAGTGTCACACAGCTAGTGAGTGTTGAGTGTCGGAGGCCGCATTTGAACTCAGGTCCTCCTGACTTCAGGGCCGGTGCTCTATCCACTGCGCCACCTAGCTGCCCCACTCCTTGCACTTTTGATCAAATCTGTTCCCATCTCCTCTTTCTTCTAGCAGACTGTTCCAATGATGATGCCCTTTTTTAGCTAATCTTCACCTTTCCCTCTCTACTGCTTCCTTTATTGCTGCTTTCAGACATGCCCAGGGGGTAGAACATGAAAACATTTTGGGAAGGAGAGTTGAAGTCAAGTTTACCACGGGCTTACTCTGGCTCCTTATTTACTCAGAATTTTCCTCCCTCTTCTCCAGTTGTCCCCTTAGACTGGATTTTGCTGATGCCTCGGACCAAACAGGGGTTGGGAAATAGGCTAGCTCTTTGTCCCTCATTCGTTTCAAGGGTATTAGATGACCAACAGGCTAAATACAAGGTTAGGTTGCTTTGTGTCACCTCAGAAGCACCTATCTTCCTTTCTGCTTCCCTTTATCTCCAATTTGGCATTTCCTACAGCCTTGATGGTTTGTCTTTCAAGATGAACAGGTTATAGAAATTAGAGGTTTTTTTAAGGTCTCTATTGCTTTTTTTTTTTTTTTGTGAGAGGCAATCAGGATTAAGTGACTTGCCCAGGGTCACATAGTTTAGAGATTAGTCAAACCTACTACCTTGGCAGAGATGGAAACTGGGTCCAGGAAAGGAGAACTAACTTGGGATCATAGATGTTGAGAGGAAAGGGAGATTAGAAATTATCTAATCCAAGCCATGTGAAAATTTGACTCCACATTTCCATGTGGAGATGGTGGCAAGTCTAGAGCAGTTAAGTCACCTGCCCAGAGTCTCACAATAGCAGAAGCAGTGTTTGAACTCAGGTCCTCTGGATCCAAATCCAGTACTCTTAACAACTGTGCTAGGCTTCCCCCCTCCTACAACCAAAAGGTTACCTGATAACTCTGTGGCAAATCCAGTCTAAGGACCTCAGATTCCCAACTTCAGTGTCCTTTCTATATCTTGTTCAGTCATTTACAGTCATGTCTGACTCTTCATGACCCCATTTGGGGTTTTCTTGGCAGAGATACTGGTGTGGTTTGCCATTTCCTTCTCCAGCTCATTTTACAGATGAGGAAACTGAGGCAAACAAAGTTAAATTATTTGCCTAGGGTCACACAGCTAGTAAGTGTCTGAGGCTAGATTTGAACTCAGTGCCTCCTGACTCCAGGCCTGGCACTCCAGCCACTGCACCACCTAGCTGCCCCATTCTTTCCACTACCCTGTGTTTTCTCAGTATATACTGAGCAAAGACTTTAGGCTTTACTTCCTCCATCCATCAATAAACATGGATTTCTTAAGCACACATCATGCTTGTTCCCACTCCATAAGAATTTTAATTAGCCACCAAAAAAGCAAGCAACTGTACCATGATTGCTCCAGTCTGGGAGTAAGAAAATCTCAACATATCACAAAACTCTTTAGCTTCATGAAAGCTAGTGGGAGGTAAGTCCAATTAATTTCTAAGCCCTGAGGAATCAGAAGAAAGTTCACCTGCGTGATTGCATTATATTGTTCTTCCCATTCCTTTCGAGCCTCTTCCAACTGGTGTTCCCATGTAATCTGTATAGTCTGAAGGCGCAGTTGGTTTTTTGCCAGTAAATACTCCAGTTCCTCTGGAAGGAAGGTGATGTTTTAAAGATCAGATGTACAGCATCAATGACTATGGATAAAATAACCCCTCAATACCTTGACCCAATCTTCAAGGCATATTGAGCATTGTACACCTATGTATTGTGTGTACACACACACACACACACACACACACACACACATATGTATATAAGAATATAATGCATATAAGAATTCTATTCCAGAAAGATATTACAATTCACTTGTAAATGAATGATAGCATTTAACTGTCTTTTTTTTAATACCTCCAATATATTTGCTTATGTAGCATATTTACCCACTCAGATTGGGGCTGACCAGTACTATAAAAAGAGAACTTTTAATGCAACATTTCTCTGTTCAACATCCAACCCATTTGGTGAGCCTTTTGTGTAATGGAGAATGGCCAAAAGAGTCCAGTGTATATTGATTTTATTATTATTATTTTATTATTTAGCGCTGTTTATGAAGTGATTTCCAGTTGTTTTCTTTAAAGAAAGTTGGAACAGAGTGACTTGTCCTTTGAGAGAGAACGCTTTGCCAGGTGAGTTTTCCTTCATGATTCATGATTTGAACTCACCCTGAGGTACGCTAAGCAAAATAAACACAAGCAGGTTGCCTGCTGGTCCAAAATGTTGCCATTTCTGAAGAAGAAAAGCAGGGTGGGCTGATGTCTATTAAGAAGGATAATTCAGGAATATAGAAATGAAAAGGATTAGGTCCTAGGGTTAATATGTTCACCAGTGTGATCTGTGAAGATCTCCACCGGACATTACTACCAGATGAGGACAGGGCTGTGTCTTATAGTGATGTAAGGCTGTCATTGAAACATATTCTGGTATCATTAGTTCAGTAAGTTGGGGCACATCCTGAAAACAATCCTCTGCCATCTCAAATGAAATTATTGGGTGCAGGCAGAGGAGAGAGAATCATCTCTCTACCATAAATCAGCCATTCACTTGTTACTCTTCCTAGAGTCAGGCCCAGCACACACCCGGTACTCCACATGTAGCAGGTAGTCTAGTAAAGGTTTGTTGGCTCAATTCCAATCCTTGCTATTGGTTCCTATGTCTACTTTGGGGTCACTGCTTTTCTTTTTTTTCCACCGGACATTATGTTTTGTTTTTGTTTTAGGCAATTGGGGTTAAGTGACTTGCCCAGGGTCACACAGCTAGTAAGTGTCAAGTGTTTGCTCTGAGGCCGGATTTGAACTCAGGTCCTCCTGATTTCAGGGCCGGTGCTCTATCCACTGCACCACCTAGCTGCCCCTTCCACCGGACATTATGTCTGCTCCCTTGGGCAAAGCTCTCAGATCCAACTTTGGTGATGACTCTGCTTAAATGATCCCAAACAGGGCTTGCTAGGCAGGTTTCCTACCTCTGACACCATCCTCTCAATACTTAACACCTCTATTTCCCTTAGTCTATGTGACAGAGACCTGTGGTTTTAGTTGATAATACCTACTTGTTTTATCTGCTACTCTTTTCCCTGAATTTCCCAGTCCAGCAAGCCTAGACAACAGTCTGTTGTTTTCTGCCTTCAGTTCTTTTATCAACTTCTCGGTGGGGCTTGTATTTATCACAGCTTTATTCTTGATCTTTTTAGTTCTTTCTCAAGCCAAGGCCAACAACAAAACAAAACAAAACAAACAACAACAACAACAACAACAAAAAAACAACAAAACACCACACACATTCAGATACCCCATATCCTTTTATAAAAGCATTTAATAATGATTGCAAAGCAGTAGCTAGAAATTGACCCATTGTCTTTTCAAAATCCAACTAGACCTATTTTCTCTTTCACATGGCCCAGTATTCTATAATTTCAACTTCTAAACTCTGAATTTAAAATAAATTCCACTCTTTACCAATCAATGAGCCAGGGGGTTCTAATGGTAAATGAGTGAGCTGCTACCTAGGCCTGCTCAGCTGAATCAAAGAGTGAAACTTTCAAGGATGTGTCAAGTTGTTTTGTAGAAATAACAATTCTAGAGACTGTCACAGAGTATATTCTAAGATGTGGTTTACAAGTCACAGAAAGGGCTAGAAATGAATATTTCATGACTTCTGGAGGATAATTGGGTTACACCAAAGATGCTAGGAGGCCAGCATTTCCACAGTAGATTATTAACAAGTTCTTGTTTTAACAATTTATCACATATATAGCCAAGATGGCAGACAGCTCTCTCCAGCTCCTTCACAGAATGGTTTATGTCTCTCACTCTCACTCCTGTAAGATTCAATAACAATTCCTCTCCTTCCCAGCACTACTATTCCCTAGTATTCCAGAGGAAGAATACAGATATGCTATCAGCAAAAGATAGTCAACTCCTGAATGAATTGTTCCTCATCAAATATTTTTAGTACTGGTGTAACCAAACACTCCCATAGAATTTAGAATATGTTTCTTCTCCCAAATGGAGGTTTTCAGAGTATGATGAAAGAATGAATGGTCCTAGATTTCTCTCTATCTTAGCTTCTTTTTTCTCAGCTCCACTTCTCCCTTTTAGCCTAATAATCCTACCTTTTCCCCTTAAAAAGAAAAAAAAAAGTTCATTCAGGAGCTGTGATATTGCATGAACCTATCTGATTTAAAAATCTGGAACCACTAAAGTTAATAAGTATTCACAAAATTACCTTTCAGCGTATCTTAAAGTTGACAAAGTTTCTTCATAACAGATATCAGCAGGACTTATAGCAGCAATCTGTAAATAATATTCACCAAGTTTTCAGTTCCATCTATTGACTTTATAAAGAGTCCTTGCACCAGGTGCTACTGAAAGAGATTTGAATAAGAACTAAATATAAAATTTTACAGACTGAGAGGTAACATGGTATTGTAGGAGGAGGACATGATTTAGTCTTAGAAGACATGGGTTCAAATTTCAGCTCTGCCACTTACTACAGCTAGGTCTGGATTAATGGGAATAAGAAATACTCTGAAGTGGTCATATTACTCAAATTCACACTGTATATTTCCATTGCAATGGAATCAGTCACCATATTCTACTCAATTATGACTTCTATCACAGAATCAGTCATTCAACAGGCAGCAAGGTTACTCAATGACTAGAAAGCTGGACTTGGAAAAGAAGATCTGAATTCAAATCCAGCCTTAGACATTTACTGACTGTGTGAGTCACTTAATTTCTACCTGCCTCAGTTTCCTCAGTCATAAAATGGAAATAATAACAACAATACAGGGTTATTGTGAGGATCAAATGAGATAATATTTGTAAAGCACTTTGCAAAACGTTAAGTGCTATACATATGCCCGCTATTATAGTAAAAGTAATATCAAGTCAGTCAGTCAACAAGCATTTATTAATCACTTACTGTGTGCCAGGCACTATGCTAAGTACTGGGGCTAAAAAGAAAGGTAAAAAACAACCCTGCTCTCAAGAAGCTCATGGTCTAAAGGAGAGAAAACATGAAAACAACTATGTACAAACAAGATATATACAAGATAAACTGGAGACAATTAACAGTGGGAAGGCACTAACATTAAGGAGGAATTGGGAAAAGGCTTCTTATAGAAGGTGGAATTTTAGCTGCAACTTGATGGAAGCCAAGGAAGCCAGGAGGTAGAGAGGAGGGAAGAGAGAATTCCACGTATGCACAACAGCCAGTGAAAACACCTGGAGTTGAGAGATGAGGGAGAGTATGAAGGCCAGTGCCACTGGATCACAGCTGGGTTGTGGTGGTAGTGGTGGTGGTAGTGGTATAAGGTATAAGAAGACTGGAAAGACAGGAGGGGAGCAGGACTCAAAGAGCTTCCAATGCCAAACAGAGGATTTTCTATTTGATCCTAGAAATAATAGGGAGCTACTAAAGTTTACTGAAGGGAGGATGGCTGAATGACACGGTCAGACCTGAGCTTTAGGAAGATCAACTTGACAACTGAATAGAAGATGGACTGGAGCGGGGAGAGACTTGCGGTAAGGTGATGTGGGGATGAGGCCTCTACTGGGGTGGTAGCCGTATCAGAGGAGAGAAGGTAGAGAATCCAGGAGGTGTTACGATGGTAGAATGGATGAGACTTGGCCGCAGATTAGATGTGGAGCATGGGAGAGAGGGAGGAGTCAAGTCACAAATGTCAGAGATGGAAAGGATCTCAGAGTCTAAGGTGTCCATGATCAAGAATCCCCTCTACCACATTCCGAATAAATGGTCTTCCAGTCTCTGCTTCAAGATCTCCAGTGAGGGAGAATCAAATCATCCTAAAGCAACCCATTCCATTTTGGAATAGTACATTGTGAGAAAATCTTTCTTTACATAAGCTTAAACTTGCTCCTCTGAAAACTCTGTCCATAGTTTCAAGGTTCTCTCTTCTGGGAATGAACAGATCGAGGCTAATCTCTCTTCTTCATGACTACCTTTAGAAACTCAAAGAGCACTATCATAAATACTCAAATTCAATTTGTCCAACAAAACACAACTCATTATCTTCTCCCTTTCTACAATCCTGCTAGAATTTCTCTGACCTCCCTCTTCTCTAAACTTCCCTATTTCTGTTGAGGGCATAACTATTCTTCCAGTCATCCAGGTTCACAACCTCCAAGCCATTCTCAACTCCTCACCTTAAGAGATGATTTGTGAATAGACTCGATGGGTATCTATCGAGATCTCTTACATCTGTCCCCTTCCTATGGCCACTGCCCAAATTCAGATCTTCATTAACTCTCACCTAGACTACCTCAAGAGCAACAGTCCTATTTGGTCTACCCACCTCAAATCTCTCCCCTCTATAATCCATCCACAGCAGAACCACCAAAGTGATATCTGACCACATCACTCTTCTCCTCGATAAACTCCCTATTACATTTAGGATAAAACAAAAACTTCTTTGTTTGCATTTAAATTCCTCACTGCCTGGCTCCGGCCCATCTTTCCAATTTATTATATATGACTCCCCTTCATACTGTCTATGATTTAGCCAAACTGGCCTTTTTGCCCTTCTCCTGTTTCTGTTCTTTTACACACTCTGTCCTCCATATCTGGAATGCTCTCTCTCCCTCCCTCTTTATCTCTGCCTCTGAGAAACTCTACTTTCCTTAAAAACTCAGTTTCAGAGTAGTATCCTTTCATGAGGCCTTTCCTCATCCCATCAAATACAACCATGCCTCCCCAGTCCAAATTACCTTGTATTTACTTTGCATATATTTATATGTGGACACGGTTCACCTGATAGAATGTAAGCTGCTTTTGGGCAGGAACCATTTGGTTGTTATCTTTGTAACCTCAGAACTCGGTACAGTCTATGAATATAGTAGGCACTTACATTTTATTGATTGACTGATTGAGGAGGAAAAAAAGATAAGGCTGGTCATGTAGTAAGTAATAAGTAAAACCAGTGGATTGTCCATGCACTCCTTTGGTATCCATACAACGCGAAGAGAATAAGAGGAAGGTCTCCAGCACACTGGGTTCTATTTCCTGTAGAGTATTTACAGGAAGATAGGACAAGACTATTATAGGATAAGCAACCATGGATAGGCTGAGAGATGTATCACTGGCATGAGTACTCACACTGACAAGAGCACAAATGCATCAAATAAATGGCTTGAGATTCTTAACAAACTCAAATATCAATTTAAACTTATAAATACTTTTAAAAATCAGTACTTGGGAAGATCAGAAATTTCAGGAGTACACATACTATCTGCCCTCTCTTACATTATAGATAATAAAGCCATTTGGGATTCATGAGTTACCTTTGCTAAAGAAAAATTCACTAGCTGGTGGCCAATGTTTGGCAATAAGCCTTCTTAACTTAGACTGGCCTTTGGATGACAGACAGAGTCTATCTCTGGACTTGTATTTAAAGTTTTTCCAGCTTGCTAAGACCTGGTGCAGCTTATACTCCATTGGCATGGTCTTCTAGATCCCAGGGCTACCTCCTCTTCACTTTTGGAATGGACCTGGGTAGTGGGAGTCAGAGAAGCTATCACTTAAAATTTCATAGATCTTAGTAAAATTAATGAGAAAAAAATTATCAGGCCAAACTGCATAGTCAATAGTAATAGAATACAGAGATCAAGAGACTTTGAGCAACACAGAAGAATACCTTAGACCAGGAAATTTCTTTTCTAAAAAAAGAGACCCACATTTAGACTAAATTCCTCTTGTGGCAGAAGAGTCTTATGTTTCTCACATTTTGTCTTATGCATTCAAGGTAATTGGATGTAAAAAGCTTCAATTGAATGACCATTGTATTATTTTAGAACATGCAGAGCAACATTGATTTCAAATAATTTTAAAATTGCCTAAGAAATAAGAGAATTTTAGAATGAATAAAAGGTTTAGTCTTAGAGTGGAAATCATTCAAGTCAGATGAAATGATAAATAATCAATTTGCTTTTTTTTTAAATCTTGGGATATTTTTGGGGAAAAGAGCAAATGTTTAGTTTCAGTGACCTATCTTTCTCTCCTGGCCACATCAATAGACCAGCATTACCTGCATTTAGTAAGAGATCCAACTAAGAAACTCATGCCTCAACTCCCTTCTCTTTTTTATACCTCTGGTAACAAATTATGTTAGGACAGGAGCAACATCTTTTTATATAATAGGATGTAAGCTTCTTGAGAGAAATAATTGCTTCAGTTTTGTTTTTTCATCTCTAGTACCTAGAACAATGGCTTACACGTAAGAAGAACTTAATAATTTTGGGACTGAAACAATATTTTTGACATCCAGACAGTGGATAATGGGAAATGACTTTTCGAGTGAGACAAAGTAAAATTGTTTGTTCTATAAAAGGATTTTGCTATTAGAGCTGATAGACTGTTGTTTTCATTGCACATATGACCAATGTGACAAAGGGTAGTAAGAGACAAAATAGTTCAACAAAATACATTATTTTACCATAATAGTCTTACTGTTCCCACCCAAGGCTGACTGGAGGAGTCTGGTCAGAACAGAGTCTCTGTAAGGGATGTGCAGAACTCTTTTCCCCATGGCAACATCTGCAAGAGCACTACAATTAAAAGAACATACAATAGGAGAAAACAAAATAAATCTCTTCGTGAGTGACAAGGGAAAACATAATTGCCATCTGCCTTGGAGAGAAAAATCCAAGAAAAGTATGCAAGATGCATTGTTGTCATCAGATTCTTTTGATTAGTTGATTGGTTTTGCTCAATTTTTTTTCCTCCTTTAAAAAATAAATCTTTTTTATGACAGCTACCTGTTTGTTACCTGGGAACTTGTGTTGAATCAAAGATGGGAGACCAGTGTAGACTTAGTGTTTCTGGATTGCCCGTCACTGGCCAGATGAGCCAATCAGTATTGAATTCTCCAGCACATTCTAAGAGCCAATGAAAACAACTGCTGGAGGGCCTGAGGCTGAGTGACAGCTGAACCAGCCAATGACACTGGTGAACATAGAAAGATCCCTACGTTTTTATATACCCCATAATTTCTAATGCCCCATTAAATTAAAATTCCTGTTCATAGCCCTTCTTTAAATGGACAGTTGTCTGTTCAGAGAAAGTATATGAGTTGTCATTGTATATAGAAAGACATTGATTAACAAAATGGGCATTATTAAAAATGAAAACTGAAGAACAAAAGACCCACATCATCTGTTAATAACATTGTTAATGCCAACCTCCAGTACCCAAGATTGGCCCAAATGTTCTATGCTCCTTTTCATATACTCTGTGATCTGGCTACCTTGGTCTTCTTGCCCTGTGTACAACATTCCAATCTCCTGACTCTGTGTCATTATATAGGCTGGATTCCCCCCCCCCCCCCCCCCATGCCTGGAATGCTCTTTTTCCTTACCTCTACCTCTTGGCTCTCCTGGATTCCTCCAAGACTGAGCTCAAGTTTCACCTATGGGCGGCCTTTCTCTGTTTCCATCCTTCCCATCTCACTTTCCTCTGAGATTACCTTCCGTCTACTCTGTATATATCTTGTATGTACTTAGTTGATTGCATGTTCTCTCCCCCAATAGAATGTGAGTTCCTTGAAGGAGGGAACAATGTTTCTGCTTTTCTTTGTATTCCTAACATTCAACAGTGTACCTAGCACAGAATAAAGGTTTAATAAATACTTATTGATTGCCTGGTTCTCAGACATGCACCACAAATCTAAAGTGTGAAAAGCCAGTTTTTAGGTTGCTTTCCTAAAATATCAGTCTTCATTTGTATATTTTTTATAATTTGTTCATATTTTTTATAATACCTAATTCTAATGTTCAAAATAAATGGATTTAAAAAGTCTTAAAGAAAAAGCCACTTTGAATATCATCTAAAATTTATGTTACAAATGTTAGAAAGATGCTTCCTTCTTGATTCCATTACCTGATTACATTGCCCAGTGTGGTTAAACTCAAGGTAACACGTGACCCTTCTCTCAATCTGTCTCCTTCAGATGCAGAGGATTTTTGCCTTTCACTACCTGCCAAATCCACCAAATTAATAATGGATTGCTTGGTGAGGTCTCCATCAAGAAAAACCTATTTAAGAAAATGAAGCATCCATTACTTAAAAATTGTAGAAGGCCATGCATCCACCCACAAAAGCAGATCATTAAAAATATCCTTTCCAAATGAATCTTGCATCTGAAAGAAGAAAGGGAAATTGTTACTGTAGAAATCTCTTGATTAATATAGTAGAGATTATTAAAAATGAAAACTGAAGAATAAAGCAAAATGATAAATGCTTTCTACTCTGGAATTGACATTCTATAATATTTGATGGGAAAAACCACTGGGTTTTGAGACTAGAGGCTCTGATTAACTTCTCTAAGCTTCACATTGTTGAGGTCAGATTCAGGAGAGTGGTTTGGGCGTGAAAGAATTCACTTAGACATTTTCTTTAGCCATCAGGAGCTTTATTAATGTGAAAGCACATGGACCTGTACTGTATCAGTGAGGCTACAATTAAGATGGTTGGTATTTGGGGAAGCTAGGCTTGTATAGTAAAATTCTGACAGAAAGCCTGTAGCTGCTTCAGATGAGGATGAAGCTTTATGGTGGTTCAAGATAAGGACAGGATAAGGAAGATGGGGGGAATTTTATGATGATAAAAGAAACCAAAAGGAGATTGAGAAGAGATAATTTAAGAAATATTGGACTACCTAAAAACCATGTTCAAAGAAAGACACTAGACATCATTTTTTCAAAAAATCATAAAGGAAGATTGCCCCAATATCTTAGATCCATCTTATCATTATTAGGGCAGTTAGAAGGAGTCTGCATAGACAGAGGGCATGGGTGTGAGAGATGAGGGAGACAAGGAATTTTATGGTCCAGGATAAGGGAAGCAGAAGGAATTTTTTTTTTGGGTAATTTTATGGTACAAGGTAAGGAGAAGTTTTATGATGTTTGAAGATAAGGGGAAAAGGACTTTTAAGATGTTCTCAAGTTACAGAATGAGCTCAGGAAGTACTGGAAAAGCGGCCCTTAATATTCTCTTTAACCCCTAGGGTACCATATGCTGTATCTTCATCAACATTAGTCTTTAAAACCACAAACTAGGCATGGCCTCCCTCACAGGTGTTCCTAACCTGAGGACTGCACACTGGTTTTCGGCTTTTTGAAAAATGTCTGTCAAGATAATTGCTTTCTTTTGTAATTATGTGTATTTTATTTTATGTACTTAAAAACATTATTCTGATTAGGAGTCCATTGGTTTTATTAGACTGCCAACAAATGCCCTTGATTTAAACTCATTTTTTAGGCTGAAGAGTGGCAAGGATAAGAGATGTTCAAAGAGAGATCTGAAACATTTTTCTGACTCATGTGACTTCAGCTTAGTCAGGAGAAGACGATAATTCAGTTCAACTTCTACAAAGTCACCAAGGCTTCAGACCTTCTTTCCACACAATGAACACAGGTATCATTCCATTCAGCCCTTCCCCATTCTCTTCCTTCAACCCCTTTCTAGCCCCCTACCAATGTAAGCACGTTTTGCAATCAGCTTTCCCCGCCCCCATCTCTACCACTTTATCTCTTAGTAATAGGTATGATACTTCTTCATTAGCTTTTCCTTTTGTTCTCCTGACCAATTCATCCAGGTTTCAGTTAACCTAGACTAGAATGTTGGTGGATTCCCTACAAAACAAGGGGTGGGAAGGGAATGGAAGAACAATTCTCAAAACACCTTTAAGCCATCAAGTTCATTTTCAGACTCTGCATCTCAGGACCTGAGCTGGCTCTTGCCCAGGTCTACCTTTTAACCATTTAGTCTCTTGGCTACTATAATAATGAGAGCAGCTCATGTTTAAATATCATTTTAAAGTTTACTAAATTCTTTACACACAAGTACCCTGTGAGGTGAAGCATTATTATCTCCTTTTACAGATGATGAAACTGAAGTGAAGTAAAGCTAAGTAAGTTATTAAGTATCTGAGCCAGGAATTGAACCCACATCTACTAAGGGAGGCCTTAGGACTCTCCATACCACTACATTGTTTAATATTCCTGTTTACTCATCTGAACATGAGAATACTAATTCTCATGTTATCTACTTACATACTCACAGGGTTATTGAGAGTATTTTATTCACTTAAAAGCATTATATAAAAGGGAGCTATGATTTTTCAAAGCCATTTTCCAGGAATACATTAGATTCTATTGGTTTCTTTAGTATATTTTTCAGCAAATAGGAATGCATAAATAGAGAACTCTTGCTAAATATCCAGATTAAGTTATAAGTAAGCAGAAAATGGTGCCAAATCTGTCTCCTGCACTTTTCTCCAAAATAACATGTAGCTTTTTTGTTCATTACTTCTTTTTGGAATAGGATTCCTAATCTGGGATCTATGGACTATCTGTAAATTTCAGGGAGGTTGTTAATGTGGCTGGGGAAAAATTGCACCTCTATTTTCACTAACTATGAACTGAAATTTAGTATTTCTTTCAATTATTTAAAAACATTATTCTGAGAAGGGGTCCATAGGTTCTATCAGACTGCCAAGGGGTCTATGATACAACAAAGGTTAAGAACTCCTTAGAGTTTTAGAGAGAAGATTGCTCACACCCTTGTCCCAAATATCAAGGTGGAAAAAAGATGTGGTAACGAGGTAAACTGAAGTAATAAGTAGAACAGTAAATTATCCCAACATAACTGACTCACACCCATGCCGTATGTCTACGAAGACTCCGTCTAACTGCCCTAATAACGATAAGGTGGATCTAAGATATTGGGGCTATGTTTTTTTGAAATATGATGTCTAGGGCCTTTCTCTGAACATGGCTTTTAGCTAGTCCAATATTTTTTAAATTATCTCTTCTCAGTCTCTTTTCCAGGTCAGTTGTTTTTGTTTTTGTTTTTTTTCTAATGAGATAGTTCACATTTTCTATTTTTTTTCCCATTCTTTTGACTTTGTTTTATTGTTTCTTGATATGGAGTCATTAGTTTCTACTCACCCAATTCTACTTTATCTATCTATCTATCTATCTATCTATCTAGTTGTGAAGCAATTGGGGTTAAGTGACTTGCCCAGGGTCACACAGCTGCTAAGTGTCAATGTCAAGTGTCTGATCTGAGACCAGATTTGAACTCAGGTCCTTCTGATTCCAGGGCTGATGCTCTATCCACTGCACCACCTAGCTGCCCCCCAATTCTACTTTTTAAGGAATTATATTCTTCAGTGAATTTCTGTACCTTCTTCTCCATTTGGCCTATTCTGCTCTTTAAGGAGGTCTTTTCTTCAGTAATTTTTTCTGTGGTACTTTTATCATTAGGCCAATTCTGTTTTTTAAGGTTTTATTTTCTTCAGCATATTTTTCTGCCTCTTTTTACCAAGTTGTTAATTCCCTTTCCATAATTTTCTTGCATTACTCTCATTTCTTTTCCCAATTTTCCCTCTACCACTCTTATCTTATCACTTTCTTTAACTCTTCTAGGAATTCTTGTTAGACTTAGGTCCAATTAGCATTCTTCTTGAGGCTTTGCTTATAGCTGTTTTCACATTGTTGTCTTCTTTTGAGTCTATGTCTCAGTCTTCCCTGCCACCATAATAGCTTTTTATGGTCAATTTTTTGTTTGTTTGTTTGTTTGATCTTTTTTTCCAGTCTATTTTTCTACTTTGAACATTATGTTGAAATTTGGCTCTACTCACCTGGGAGTAGGGAGGCACTGTCACAAGCTTATGATTTCATCAAGTTGCTGTTTTCAGAACTAGTTCGTAGGGTCTGCAGGCTTTCAGTGTTTCCAACAGGGTGTGATCAGGGGAGAAGTATAGTCACTGCTCTCCTGCTCTGTCTCTGGTCTTTACCCAAGAAGCAGCCACAAGCAATAGCTCTCCTCCTGGCCCTAGAACTATGACCAAGTTCCCTGTTCTGCCGAAGCCACAAGGGTTGGTGCTCCTTCCTGTCTTAGAACTGTGACCAGAGCTCCTGCTCCCCCGTGACTGATCACAAACGCTCCTCTGTACCTTGGAACTGTGCCCCAGAACTGCTTATGGGCGATAGAGTTGCCAGTTAGTGCCAGCCACACCCAGTGCCAACCAAAGGCCCCTGGCAATCTCTTTCTGACCCGTTGTCCAATCCCCTTACCATCTCGAGGCTGAGAGCTCATGAGGCTGCTGCCAGTAGTGCCGAGGCTGCCGTCTCCAAGGCCCACTGCTTATGCTGCTGTTGAGCTTCCAACTGGGCCCCTACCCTGGTGTCACAGACCTCTCTTACCAACCTCCTAAGTTGTTTTAGGCTGGAAAAATGTCTCACTCTGACCTTTTTTTGGCTCTGCTGCTCCAAAATTTGATTTGAGGAGTTATTTTAAAGTTGTTCGGAGGGGAATGTCGGGAGAATTCGTCTGTGCTGCTACCTGTATTCCGCCATCTTAGCTCCCTCCCTTCCTTTATTTCAACCAATAGTAAATTACAAAAGTATACGGTGGCATGTATCATCAATGACTATCACTTTTTCATTCAACTCATTTCATGAAGCATATTTTGTTTTTGGTTTATCTTGGTTTGTTGTATGAGAAACAAAACTTAACAGCAAACATTTTCTTTAAGAATTACTTTTGCCAAAAAAAAAAAATTAATCACTCTGAAACCACTGGTAATGGGCTCCTTTGATCTTAGTAAGGCCTGTCCTTAGAGAACAAACTAATAGTCTGCTACCAGTCCCATACTCTGAGCTTTTCCTATGGGGCTAGGAGGTCCTAGGACTTGGTATTCTGCTGGCTTACATTTTGAGAATCCAGGGTGAACATTAGGACTTTAGTACAGGCACAAATGCTTAACACTAAAAACATCCTAAATATAATAGTTTTTTGATGATTTAGAAGGATTTTAAAAAATTTTTCTCATGGTGATTATATTTGAACAATAGTTATCACTAGAAGTGCAGAGGTGTTAGCAGAGTGACTTTAAATTGTTAAAAGCTGGTTTATTTCAGCATTCTAATTCAGACTAATTCTTAGTATTTTGTACTATGCTACCAGTATGACTTAGAACCTCTTTCCAGAACACAGTATGTATATGGGGAAACATAATCTCCAATTCCAGGTATACTGCCTTAGTGCTGGGATATATCCATGACCCTCCCCCTTACTGAATCACCATGGTGAGGCTCACTTAGTCTTAAGGAACATAGTGAAGAGGGAAGAGTAGACTTCTCTTTTTCATCTTGCTTTATCCCCACATTCTTTGGTCTGAAATATGGACACCTTACGTATTGGTCAAGCCTGTCTGGGCACCAAGCTGATATAATCACTTTCAAGGTATTTCACTTAATGCCTCTTGGTTATAGATGGAAACAACAACATCAGAGTCATACCTGTTTAAATTGAATGGTGATGACCATATGGGACCGGCTGCTGGTGGCATTCATGCTTGTTGCTGCAGTAGTTCTGGCTTTAATGCCTTGTTCCATTAGCCTCTCAATTTGTGCGTAGCTGTCACAAGGTACAGAAGTCAAACCATCTACATAAAAGCCTTGGTGCTGATCTTCTCTTACCTTAAGCCCTCCAGGCTTCTTGGTTTTAGAGAGCAAATCCCTAACCTACAGGAAAAACAAGGACAAAGGGTTACTTAAGTCTTTGTGTGGAGTTTCTGGGTATAAAAGAATTATAGAATTTTTTAGAGAAATAATTTTATTACTTTCAAATACTTTAAGTAGTTGAAATTAAGCTAACAAATTGGAAGACTTGGATTTTAATCTAGTATCTGCAACTAACTAGCTATATAACTTTGAGTAAGTCAACTTTTAGGGGCCTCAGTTTCCTCATAGGTAAATAAGTGAGTGGGATTAGAGTTTTTCAAAGATTCCCAACATTCCTAAGCTCTTACATTAGGATTTTTTTTTTTTTAAGGAAAAGCATGTGATGAGAAACAGTTACCAGGCTAGTCAACAGATGCAAATCATCATTTGTTGTGTCTTTCATTTCCAAAGAGGACCAATGACATCATGGATGATGTTCCAACTGGCTTGGGAACTAGATTTAAGTGAGGCAGAGCTTCGTGAAGTTATCAGCCTCACTCTCCCAGAGTCACCGAAATCCTGTTGCAGGACAAAAGTCAAGACGACAAGAGATGGCCCAGGATTCACTGGATGACCTTGGAGACTGATGTCTGACCAAGCTCTAAGTGTTTCCACAGTGCCTGCTTCAGCCTTCTTTGTGGCCACTGGAACACACTGTTCTCACGCACCCATTTGGCTGGGGAAGTCCTCATATGTATGGGTAGGAACCCCCCCAACTCACTGAAGGGTTTGAGACTCTTTGGTTACCTGAACCTGGTTTAGCCTGTCTGCTGAGAGGGTTTTACTTTGAGGTGGCCGCTGCACATGCTACAGCTTCTTGGAGTCACAGATGAGAGAGTTGGGTGAAGGTAGACACCAAAGGTAAATGAATAGCCCTAAGAAGGGCTCAGCAAGCCCTCATATCAGAGGTGCTAGTCCTCCCTGAACACCCCATACACTTCAATATGCTTCTTCCTTCCTTAATCTGAGCTACATTGTGGCCATAGCCAAACTTACCTGCTTGCATAAATGAATAGGTAACCTATCATAAGGAAATGATAGGCTGGTGTGGCAAGTACAGAATTCAGAAGGGAAATACTAATGCCTGAATAAATCAGTTTTTTATTGAGTACCACTGATAATCAGAAGTTTGTATCAGATGTTGTATGGCTTTAAGTCATGGAACACTACAGTACAATCTCTAAAGAAATAAAGTTGAAGTCATCTGAAGGGCAATGGAAAGGCACATGGTAGGCATGAGGGGTTTGCCACAAATTACAAATGACAGACTATCAGGAAGTAATATAAAAGATATCATTGTCAAAGAAATATTTAATTGAGTCAGATGGACTGGACATATGTTTGATTGGTGACACAGTATCAAAGAGAACTAGAGGAAGATCTAATATCACGATGGATACACCCATGGAGGAGCTGGAGAAAGACATGGACCTGCACAGGATACTCAGGTATATATGGGTGGGGATCTACATCGTTGGAGGAAATAGCTAAATCGATGAGATAGGGACACAAACTTAGGAACTTGAGAGATCCTTGATTTCACTGGTATGAGTTCTTCCACTGATGGAGACTGAAACCTCTCAACACCCCTCATCTTCTGTGATTCTTGTCTATGTAGCAGTCTATGGAAAAGTCCAGGAAATGGTGTGGTGGGCCTGGGACCAGGCAAGATGAGGTACAAGCTCACAGAACAGAGCCCAGAGTGATAGGGTAGGATCTTAAGTACTAGGTGAGATAAGAACTTCTATCATACTTACTGAAGTATTTTCCCGATATCAAGGAAATTGTGTTGGACAATACTGATTAAAGGAATTATAATAAAGATATCACAAAAAATAAAGAATACATATGATATAAAATAAAAAACATAAAATGTAAAAAAAAAAAAAAAAAAAAAGCTTGTATAGTCTGATTGCCCCAACCAATAGTACAGGGGATAAAGAAAAGAAAGCCCAGAATAGAGCCTTGAGAGATAACCTCAGTTAGCAAATCCCCATATAAAGACTTATATTTTTAGCAACAATATTCTTTTGGTGATGCTATATGGCTGTAAGTCAGAGAAATTCAGTCTCTAAAGAATTAAACTCGATGGACGATGAAATGACAATGGGGAGGTAAATGATGAACAAAAGCAGACTTCAACCATTAAGAATGGTGTGAGAAACATGATATAAAGTTTGAGATGTGTACAAGCAGAAAAAAATGTTAGGCTAGTTATGTGGTAAGAATGAGAGATGACCAGTTGTCAGCCCATGTGCACCACTTATATCCCCTCTAAACACTAGGTGTAATTAAACATTGCAAGACTCAAAGAAGAGTTGTACAAGATAAGAGTGATGGATGGGTTGTGATCTACATCATTGGAAGGGGTATCCACATCACTGATATCCCAAATCCACTGAAGTATCCAACAATAGAAAGTAGTAAAGGGAAAACAATATAGTAACATAGGATGCTAGAATTAGAAGAAGCTCAGAAATTATTTTTTCCCAGCTCTTAAAATTTATAGATGGGAAAATTGAGCCCAGAAGGATTTGTCATTACCAGGTCATACGTGATTTATGTAAGAAAAAAAAAGAAAAGAAAACTGGAAAAATACTGATCATTTAATCAGTCAGAGCAACTGCTATGTGCAAGCAAAGTACTGTTCTAGATAAAAATGATTAAGATATGGTTTCTGCCACTAAGGAAGTTATAGTCTGGAAAGTGGTAATCAGAAAGTATTGGAAAATGCACTTATTTTTACCTGTTCATTGTAAATTTCCAGCATACTGAATGTCACCTGTCAAGACAAAAGTATAAAGAAAGTAAACATTGTTTTGAATGATTCTCTCTAAAGTTATCTTTGAAATACAGGTAATCATTTCAGAATAAACATGAAATGGAGGCAATGGACACCATCCTTAAATTAAAGTCATCTTGCTTTAGTTCTTTAAACAAACTGGCTAGTCATTTCTTTCACACAGGATTAAAGGGCTTATACCTAGAAGATAATTCAGCAATCATCTTGTCTTACTTTACAAATTATGAAGAAAATGAGACATGGAGAGATCAAGTGTCTTGCTCAAAAAATAAAAGTAGGAGAGTCGGGACATTAATACAGTTCTTTTGACTTGAATTTCTGCTTACCACACAGTTCCTCCCACAGCTCACTGATGGATGATTTATCTTTCTTTGACCTTCCACAGGGGAAGTATAAACTCTGATTTGAATGGTTAAACTTGAAGGGAAAAAAAAAACAACTGCATTTCTTAGTCTCCTCATCACCAACCTCAATCCTGGTTGCTGTGAGGAAGAAGTAGAAATAGCTGATTGCACTGGTCAGTTGACTTCTGTTTCCAAAATATCACCAAACATCCATTTATAGCAGGGTCTAAAATAAAGCCTTATACTTTAAAGTCATGCATACTAGTTAGGGTGAGAAATTGGATTGCTGTGCTTTGGATAAAAAGAAAAACAATCTTTACTTTGCCAATGACCAGCACTGTAACCTTGAGGAAGTTATTTGACTTTCCTGGTCCTCACTTTCCTCACCTGTAAAATAAAGGCCTGAGTATGGTGGATGGAGCACTGGCTTTGTAGTCAGGAAGAACTGGTTCTGAATCCCACCTCAGACACCTGTTAGCTATGTGACCCTGGACAAGTTACTTAGCCCCTTTGTAATCTGTAAAATGAAGGGTTAGGTCTGATGGCCTCAGAAGACCCTTCCAGTTGTGATCCCATGAACACGTATGACAATGAAGTGGATGAGTCTTACCCAAGCATTAAGGGGAATCAGAGAAGATTGGAAAAGAGAATTAAAAAAAATATCATTTATAAGAAGCATACCTGAAACCAAGATTGACAGAGTTAAAATGAAGGGCTGTACAAAATTTATTATGTTTTTAGAAACTTCAAAAGACAAGGGTAGCAATCATGACAACAAGGCAAAAGCAAAAACAGACAAGAGTGAAAGAGGGAAACTACATTATACTTAAAGATAGATAAAATAATATCAATACTTTATATATATATATTCACTACATGGCAAGGCATCAAAGTATTGCAGAAAAAGTCAATTGAATGACAAGGAGAAATAAGAGAGCAAAACTATAATAATAATCGTGAAGCCCAATGTGTGCCTTTTTCAGACAAATCTAACACAAATAATACAATTAAGTAACTGGAAAAATGTAGAAAAATAGGATGTAATAGATCTCTGATGATTACTGAAGATGGTTGGTTCTGTGCAAAATCACTTTTTATAACTTCTAATGGTTTGCATGCAGAGACAAAAAAATCAACTTTGTGCTTAACAATTTGATTTACAGTCATACTTAAATAGTTGGTCTAGTTGACATGTAAAATTGGTTTTTACCTGAAACACAAAAATGGTCATCATTTATCATTTGGGAGATTTTCACATAAAATAAAATTCCACTGAACCAGAAACCTAGAACTACTGACACTGGTAGAATAAATCTTACCTGATACTGCTGGTTTTTCTCTTTGTTTTCAGTGGCTTTAAAGAGTTCTTCACACACATTTGGGATTACGCCCTTGTCTGCACCATAACCAATCATGGAGTAGCTTTTCCCAGAACCAGTCTGACCATAGGCCAGGAGGGTGGCATTATAACCCTGCCAAGCACTGTCCAAAACTCCTTGACCAAGGTCACGAAAAACATCTCTCTACAAAGATCACAGTTGGGAAAGCTTAGCAAATGGAGAATGACAAAAAGAAGCATTAATAAGCACCTATCAGGTACTGGGCACTGTGCTAGGAGATGGGAATACAAAGAAAAAATATAAATGGTTCTTGGTTCCAAGGACATGAAACCGTTAGGCAAAACAACGATATATAAAACAACAATATTTAAATAATTTTTACATAGGAAAATAATAATAGCTAGCACTTATATAGTACTTTAAGGTTTACAAAGTGCTCTGCATATATTATCTCATTTGATCCTTTGAACATACTTTGTAAATGATTTTTGTAAATACAAACCGTATATGAAATAATTTCAGTGGGGGCATTTGCAATCTGGGGGAGGCGGTTTGGGAAATATATGATGTAAGGAGAGAGGACAAACCCAGCTTTGAAGGAATCCAAGCATTCGGAGCTGCAGAAGTGAGGATGGCATGTAAATGCACAGACACAAGATAGAGTATCACGAGTGAGAAGCCAGAAGTAGGGTAGTTTGGCTGAAACAAAGAGTGCGCAAAGGGGATAATATATATGAGTGGACAAGCCGCCTGGAGCCAGGCTGTGAAGGGCTTCATATGCTAAACAAAGGAGTTAGAATGTTCTCTTCTGGGAAGCTGGATAGAGTGCTGAATGGGGAATCAAGAATTCCTGAATTTGAATTCTGCCTCACAGACCTACTAGCTGTGTGGTATGGTTGCCACTGTTGTGTTAATTAGTCATGTTCTACTCTCCCTGACTCCATTTGGGGTTTTCTTGACAGAGATACTGGAGTGGTTTGCCATTTCCTTCTCTAGCTTATTTTACAGATGAGGAAACTGAGGCAAAACACTGAGTGACTTGCCCAGGGTCACACAGGTAGTAAGTATCTGGGGTCAAATTTGAACTCAGATCCTCCTGACTTCAGGGCCGGTAAAATGACCATGTCTTTTTCAGACTAATTGTCATCTAGTCATGTAGCCACCCTGTACTTGCAAAAATGATTTTTTTCAGCCCAAGTTTAAGACTTTACATTTACCCCTGATGAATTTCATCTTCACAATCTTTTCAAATTGTGTCACTCAGTGGGATAGATTGACTTCCTAGATTCTGTCATTAGAAAATTTGATACATGTTATTTATGCCTTCTTCCAAGTCACTGTTAAAAATATTAACCAACACTGGGCTGTTGCAGATCTGTGAGCCACTCAGCTGCAGAACTCCTGCCAGGCTAAAATGGAAACATTAACCAATCAATTACTCTCAGTTTAACCATTTGACTGAATCTACCTACTCAGTATATTATCACACAGTATGTATTTTTTCCACAAGAAAATGATACCTTCTCAAATGGTTTGCTAAAATTTAGATAAACTATACCTACAATATTTCTTTGAACTTTGGTAACCTTGTCAAAAAAGGGGAAAAGGTTAGTTTGGCATGACCTTTTCTTGATGATATCATATTGCATCCTTTGAAAAAAGTGATTCATTCTAGAATTTCCCCAGGAGCAGAAATTGTACTTGGCAGTTCTTTCAATACTCAAAGATGTAGTTTATCTGTGTCTGGTGCATTGAATTCATCAAGGGAAATTGGGTACTCCCCTCATGATTTTCCTTACTTATTGTGCATATTAACTCTCCGTTAGTAATTTTTGTTTTCTCTTTTTTTGTTAGGCAATGAGGTTAAGTGACTTGCCTAGGGTCACACAGCTAGTAAGTGTTACGTGTCTGAGTCTGGATTTGAACTCAGGTCCTCCTGACTTCAGGGCCAATGCTCTATCCACTGCACCACCTAGTTGCCCTCTTGTTTTCTCTTTTCTAGTGCCAAGTAATTCTCCTTGGCAGAGAAAACATAAGCAAGGTGAGAATTAAACAATATTGCCTTCTCTGTTTTTACTTATCAATACCATTCTTTCTGAGAAATAGTCCTTTCCCTTCTTTAATCCTTCTCTTTCCTCCAACTCAGAAAAAAAAGGACTATCTTTTCATTGTCAGCTTTCCTTGTCAACTTCACCTCATCATGTGACATTTCTGACATTTTCACAAGACTGTGCCACACTAACATTCATTCTCTTACCTATATTTGCTCCTATCTTTCCTACACATCTTTAAAAAATCTAACTTGCTTGGTAAGTTTTATGCATTCCTTGCATTCAATTGATGGCAGTGAGGAAAATACAACCTATGCCCCTGTGGTCTTCAGTTTATTGCCTAAACTTTGTAGCTTTGGTAACACTTTCTAGATTCCTTCTAGAAATATCATTTGTGCCCACATGAATCACTGGAAGCCGATAGTAGTCATCTGTTTTGAGAAGCCTTGGGAAATCATAACATACCACAAGTATCCTGGGAAGACAACAGACATCTCTATTGCTATTAGGTTGTCAAAGAGCTGCCGCAGTACAGGGAATCATCACCACTTAATCCTTTTCCTCCTCCTCTTTTTCACCCCTACTAGATAAGAACTTCTATGGATCTACTTTATCATTTGGAGGCAATACCACTATTTCCTCCTGAGAGGATCTAGCTCCTTCTCCATGAAAAGTTTCAAATTTGATTTTTGGTTTTTTCTTTTTTAAGCTCTAAGGATCACTGTCCTTTTTCTCTTCATCCTCTGCTGTGAGACATTCTTCCACTCTCCAACCTTCTGCCAAGATTCTGCCACTTCAAATCCTCCCCCCCCTCCACCCCAAGTCTTTGTTTTTTAAAGAATACTTCATTGTCCCTGTTAACGGGGAGTGTGGAAAAATGTCATTTCACTTTCTCTTTGGGGAGGCAGATCAGCTTATAAGCAAAATATAGATAGTAGTTACTTGAGTGTGGCAGAAATACAAACAATACTCAATATAAGGCATTGCAAAATTTTCCATTTCTATAATGAATAGGAATCTTGGCCTTGCTTTTAAAATGACTTAGGAGAGCTTATACTTCACCTTCTAAGCACCTCATTAAGTCTTTTAACAGGCTTTTATCACCTCTTAAAAATTTGAACTCTCCAACTTGCTTTTGTTTCCGTAACAACTTTACAGTTGTGCTCTATTTTTTTTCCCTTTTCTAACTTATCTCATACTTCTTTCACTATTTAATTTACCAATTTACTCATTTATTTTCTTATATTGCCAACCATCTTCTTGAATTCTTCTCTTCAGGTCCTTTTGCCTTAATCCTTTTCTTTCTTCAGGTGGAGAACTCCTTCAGATTAAGCCCTTCTCTTTCAATTTAGGTTATTCTCCTTATTTATCCTCAAATTCTCCCAAATTTAATCCTTGTCCTTCTGCAGAAGTCCAGACCCCTCCAAACCACTATTTCCTTACTCCTTTTCCTACAACTTTCTCTCAAAGAATCAAGGAGAATCTAGACCTAGACTTACTTTTTAAAACTGCTCTTGACAAGGTTCCTAAGAGTCTCTTAAATCCAAAGGATCATCTGACTTCTCTGTAATTTGTGATACTATAGACTTTCTAGACTCTTTTTTCTCCCTTTAATTTTTACAACTCTGCTCTCTTGGTTTTCCTGAACAGTGCGTTTCTGCCTGGGATCACCATTTCATGCCTAGGGCCGGGGTCGGGAACCTGTGGCCTTCTAAATCCTTAAATGTGGCCTTTTGACTGAATCAAAATTTTACAGAACAAAAAGAACAGGCTTAATGAATGCTTTACCTGATTGCCCTTCCTTATTTCCTTTACTCAATTTATTATTCATCTAAGTGTCTATAGATTTTACCAAGTCTCCAAGTGTCTAGACTGAGTGTCCCACAAAGGATATGAACACAGGAAACAAGGATGAATAGAAGAGGAATAAAATGGAGAAAATGAGGATTACAAAGATGAGGATGATTCAGAGCAGGAAGATAAGGACAGACAGAAAGTAATGGAAAAGTAAAAGACCCAGAGAAAGAAGTCAAAGCTGACAGCAGGCTCCGTAAATCTGGAATACAAACAACACCTGGCCAAAGAGGAAGAGAATGAGGCAAACTGGCTAATCACTGTGATGAAGAGAGAAAAGGTACTTTTGCCAGGAGCTTATATACATCCCAAAGAAACTAGCAGTGAAAAAAAAGCCTGCAAAAAGACATTGAGGTCAGAAGAGATGATGTCCAAAAACATGCAAAGCACTCACAGAAGCTGAGAACTCCATGCCTACCTACTCTTATTTATGGGATGTGGAAGATCTTGCCAACCTGCACTCATAAAGCAAAGATTTCATCCCCTAATCTTTCTCCTCCCCCACCACTCAAGCTTAAGACTTCTGGCTAAGCAATTTTCCAAGGAAGGACCCCTGTGGCCGAAGCCTAGAAGGCTTTCTGCCTTGACTGCTTCCCAGTTGGTAGAATGATGAAGCTCAGATATGAGTATCCTTTCTAGTACCCTCCTAGACTCTAATAGTACCCAGGGTGATTGAAAGAAGCAAAAGCCTGAACAGCCCAGGTAGAAATGGACCTGGGGTATGTGATCCTAGGTGTTGTTCATACAAAGTTAAAAAAAAAAAAGTCTCTTGCCCTCAAAGAATTTATATTCTGCTGGGGAAGGTGGGAGAAAGAAGTGAGGTAGGGAAGTAATGAGTCTCACTTAATCCAACATACTTCTTTTGAAATTGTTTTTGGAGTCAATTTAGGGGTTATACAAGGAAATGAGTTTCATTACTTTATAGCCATTCCCTTTTTTTTTTTAAACCACAAATAGTTATTATCCTGTTTGATCATCCATCTTTTTCACCACACTGAACCAGGAGTGAATTTTGTGTTTTGAAAAATCATATCAATCCTCAAATGATGACGATTGCTACAATAGAAGAAATTTTAAAATATGTATTGCTAAAAAGTCTATGAGGGAGGGGCAACATCTTTGTTGTTTTCATCTTCTCTAGTGCCTGAACAGTCCTTTCCATAAGTAGATTTTGGATGCAATTACAAATGTTCCAAAAACATGTAGAACCATGGCAATATTACAGGGATAAAGATTTATACTCTCAAGACAACTACTTTGAAAGGCATCATTTATTTGGATGCAGGAAATATACAGTCTTACCATATCTATAATTACCAATATGTATTGGTAAAATTGTCAAAATCTATTTTTATCTTATATCAACATTTTGTAGATGTTAAAAAAAAAGAAATTTCATTTTAAAACAATTTACCTGGCCTGCAAATTCGCTGTTAGGACCGGTTGAAATAAGTACACCATCTTTGTCCCTTTGAAAACCACTGTGAGACCAATATGCCAAATCAAAAGTAAAAATTTTTATGTGTTCTGGGTTCTTGGGGTCAATATATAGTGGTGGTAGTCCCAGATTGCATTGAAATCACACATTGCTTCCTGCATTCTTCTCTCGCTAAAAGCAAACCAGAAACAGTCTTAGAATAATTACAGATAGCTTTTTATTATCTAATTAAATTTGTATTTATTTTATTTGTAGCTAATAATGCAATATACCTGAAATCAAGTCATAAGTCCCAGTGACTGAACAATAAGCTTGTTTTTCTGAAGATGCATTCTTCTTTGTTGTTAGAAAAGGTGAATATTTTTGTGCTGTCTCAGAGTCTTAGACAGGTTTTGTCTTGCTTTGTAAATTCTTAGACAAGTGACTCACTTGTCCTATCCCCCACCCAAATTAGGGATATAGACATTGGGGCCTCTTTTGTTTTCTATTGCTAAGCACAAAATCACAATTTCAGAATTGGAAGGGATCAAGGCTGTGTGATGCTTGATTAAGAATTCTCTGTATAAAATGCCTGAAAAGTGATGATCCAGATTTTGTTTTAAGGCCGCTAGTACAGAGAAACAAAATATTTCCTAAGACCATTTGGATAGCTCCATTTATCTGGATGTTTTTCTTTTTATCTTAAAATTTGCCTCATTGCTCTTTCCACCCATGTTTAGTTTGGCACTCCGGGTCCAAAAAGAGTGTCCATTATTTTTCTTCTATATGACTGCCCTTCATACTTGAACACAGCTATCATGCTGCTCTCTCCTAATCTCCCATGATTTCTCTTGTTTGGGCTAAACATTCTTAATTCCTTCAATCCATCCTTACATAACATAATCCTTAGACTTCATCCTGGTGGTTCTTCTTTGAATACTTGTTTACCAAAGTCCTTCCTTAACGTGGCATTCAGAAATAAATATATTCCAATTGTGGTCTGACCAAAGCAGAGTATAGGATTATCAATTTTCTAGACTTGTAGCCCATATCTATCAGATCAAGATCACATTAGGTTTACTGGCTGCCATATCAAATTATTGACTCGTTGAGCTTTCAGTTCACTAAGACCACCAGATCACTTTCAGAAAAACAGTAATCTAATCATGCACAGACACCCTCTCGTCTCCATTACTTTTTTTTTTTTTAGGCAGTGGTGGTTAAGTGACTAGCCCAGGGTCACACAGCTAGTATCAAGTGTTCGGTCTGAGGCCAGATTTGAACTCCAGTCCTCCTGACTTCAGGGCTGGTGCTCTATCCACTGCACAACCTAGCTGCCCCATCTCTATTATATTTTATGCCTGCCCCATGTCAAGTTCTTTTTGGACCATGGCTCTGTCATCCAATGCATTAGCTGTTCCAGTTAATTTTTTGTAATCTGTGACCTTGATAAGCATGCTTTCTATGCCTTTACTTGAGGAAGAGAATCATAAAATTTAGAGTTAGGACTCCATTCTTTCCATTCCCATACCCCCAAAGGAATCCCCACTATAACCTGTCACAAGTGGTTATTCAGCTTTAGTGTAAGTCTCCTAAGAGCTTTCCTAAGAATCCACCACCTCTTGAGGCAGCCTATTTTATTTCTGAATGCCTTTAAGAAGTTTTTCCTGATACCAAGCTTAAATTTGCCCCTTTGCAACTTCCACCAATTTTAGTATTTCCCTGTGAGGTTAGAGAGGACAAGTATCATCCCTCTTCCACATAACAACATCAGACAGCTATAATGTCCCCCCAAAGCCTATTAACACCCTGTATCCACAAGTGGTCTCCCATCTAAATACTATGCCTGTGTATCTTCTCAGATCCGTCACATTTTGGGTAGCATAACTATAAATCAGACGTTTATTGAAAACGTTAAATAGTATAACAGGGTCAAACATAAATATTAATTGCTGAGTTACACAGCGCTTTAAGGTTTAAAAAGTGCTTTAACACTGCATAGATTATTTATGTATGTATGTATAAAATTGTCCCCCCATCTTACAGATGAGGAAACAACTTCAAAGACTGTGACTTCCTCATGTTGACTCAATGCCTTCTCCCTCTTCCCCCTTCTCTAAATATTTTTTGATAGGCACAAGAAGTTGTTTAGGAGCTGGATGGAGTGAAATTATATTGTGTAGGCAAACTACACAAGGTTTTGCTTTACCATAGCCTATAATTCTCTTAATCAGTTTTAACCACAATTTTTTTTTTTTAACGTAAGAAAATAGTCCTTTGTTAAGAATGGCAGCTATTCTTATCTGATACAGTAACTCAGATCCCACTGGGCTCTGACTGGTGAGCTTTCACCCTTTCTTGTTCAGTTTCAAGCCTGCCACTTTTCTGGTCATCAAGGTCAATGCCACCTATTAGAGCTTTCTTCTCCGTAAAATGGAAGGGCCCACCCCTGTGGCCTTGGGCTCCAGTTGAGGAGCTTTTACCTCTTGTCTCATCCTCAGGCCCATGACCCTAGTTCCTAGACTTCTTCCTACTATTCTGATTAAGAGAATCACTAGGTACAAAGGAGCTTGTACCGTTTGACTGCCTAACCAATTTAACTTCAACCCACCTTTCTCCTAATCAACTTCCTTCTTGTACTTGTCAAAAAATAGGGAAGAGGGAGGGAGAAGCCACTGAGGCAGAATACTAAATGTCTTAACATTTGTTGTCAGACCCATCCACTCCATTTACCTGAGATTTATTACAACCCAGGATTACCTTCAATTACAAGAGCTTTTCAGTGCCACTTTTTTGAGTGTGGAGGGGGTAAATTACTCTTCAATTAGCAAAAGCAAAGATGATAATCATCAACCTGTGATTTGATACTGTACTTACCCAGATTCTTAAAATAACAATCATTTAAGGCAGGGACTATCTTTTGCCTCTTTTTGTATCCTCAGTGCTTAGCAGTGCTTAGAACATAGTAGGTACTTAATAAATGTTTACTGATTAATAATAAAAGCTGACTAAAGAATTTTAAGGTTTGTAAAGGAGATGGAATGATATAGAGCTGGCCTCATTTAAGACAAACAAGTTTCAAATCTTGTCTCTGATACATACTGGCTGTGTGCTGCTTGACAAATCACAGCCTCTCAATGCTGTAGGCAACTTCATATAATCTGTGTAAATGAGATAATAGAGGAAGGTTTCTCACCCAAGACCTACCTGCGAAGATGACATCACTAATTCAAACAGATAAAAAGAGGTTTTCAAAACACTTTACATAACGTGGCAGGTATAGTGGACAATTCACTAGACTTGGGAGTAAAGAAGATAATCTAGGTTTGAATTCTGCCCCAAACACCCTTCTGACCTTGTGCACGGTCACCCAATGTCTCTGTGCCTCAGTTTCCTTTCCCCACAAAATATGTACATTAGCACTTGGTCCACAGGACTGTCCTGAGGATCAAATGAAATAAATATGAGGTGCTTTGCAGATTTTCGCATTACATAAATATGAATTATTACCATCTTAACATTTGATTTTCGTTAACAATCCAATGCAATGGGCTATCATCACCATTCTACTGATGAAGAAAGAGGCTGATAGACCAAGGGCCTTAATCAAAGTCACACAGACATTAATTGCTTGAGGGAGGCTCCAAGTGCAGGTCTTCCAGATTCTAAGTCCAGCGCATTTAATAGTTAGCAAAATGAGTCATAGAGGAATTTAACTAGGTAATTTCTTGGTTGAGCTCTTTATAACTATGGTTCAGCTTTGTTTGACCTCTCTAGGGTTAACCTTTTCCTAGATTTTTTTTTCTTAAAATGTTGTTACATTTCCCAATACATATTTTTCCACATCTCAGAGGGGCTCTCTTATGACAAAGGGGGAGAGAGGGAAGCACAGTTCAAACACATGCACATATGCCAGAAATGACTACAACAATGTAAAAACAACAGAAACTGATGTGAAATTATGACCATTCTTAACTCCAAAAAATGATATCCTTTCTTCTCGTAATCAGTTCAAAGGTTCCTTACAATAGTATGTCACAGTGACAAGGTATTATATAATTACTGAGAAAACTGACATTACTAAAACCAGTAAAACAAAATGTAGTTTTATGAAAAAAGCTGTAACAACTTTTACTTTCAAAGTACTTACTAATACATTTTACTCAAATAAGTGTTCTAGCCCCAAGTTGGAAATGTGGCATGCGGCAAATTCTCAAATCAAATCAACATTTTCTAAGGACAGTCTTTTAATAAAAAATTTTTTGCAAGGCATGTTAAGTTTTTATGATTTACTAAAAGAGCATAAAATTGGTTAATTTGATTGTGTATGATCCACTTCTGGACTAAAAAAACAAAACCATGGAAAGAAAAATTTTCATCCCACAATTTTGTTTTAGAAATCCTACTTTAACATATTGGAAAGAGTGTCTTCAGATATTTCTTTATATCCAAAAAATTAACTTGACAGACTGACATTAGATTACTTTCTACTGCGTTACTTTTTCTAGTGAATATACTTGTGTTTAAATAAATTACAGAATCACAAAAGAGGAACGGTAGAAGGGACCTCAATGGTCATCTGGTTCAACTCATACCAGAAAGTAAATCCCCATCATGATTCCTGATAAACGGTCATTCAGCCTCTTCCTGAAGACTTCCAAGGTTAAGGAATCCACCTTCCCTGAAGTAGCCCAATTTATTTTTCAACAATTCTAATTGTTAGCAAGTTTTATCTGACATTAAGGCTAAAAGATGCTTCTGGAAGAAGCTACTCAGATAATGTGTATAAACAAGTCTAAGTCATCCAAAAAAACTGCTTAAAGGGAAGGCTGATCCCTGCTACTATTAAGTCAAAATCAGCATGAAACTTTTGATGGGCACAAAGTACTTACCTGATTGAAAGGCCGAACTCGAACTGCAACTTTTACGCTGTCCATGCTTGCCATTTCAATTATCTTTTTATGGTATTTGGGAGAAAAACAGTTAAGAAAAGCACTCCTAACTTACAATAAGCCAACCAGGTATTGAGATATCTGCCAACCTTCTAAATGATTAATTTTTAATGGAGTCATTATAAACTATCAATTATGGGCTATAAATTATTTATAGGCAATCTTCTATAACTCTAGTTTATTCATGAATTCTGGATCACCACCAATTAAGCTTTGCTCAGATACATTCCAGAGACAAAAGGGTTTTGTTTTTTTAAGTACTGCATTACCTGTACTCTCTCAGTGAACTGAGTTAACATTTTCTAGGCTTTTCTACTGTGTCCATCAGCACCATTCTATTGCTCCTGAACAAAGGGCTAAAAATACTATGTCTCTGTAGCTCTGCAAGAATATAGACGATATAAGCTCCTTAAGTGCAAGGACAGTGAAACGAGTATTTGCATTTCTTAAAATACTTAGCACAATGCTAGACATAAAGTATAATGTTCAATGAACTGCAATTGTAAAGTGGGGGAAAATTATTTCAAACCTCCTCCCCTACCCTTTCCCATGTGTTTTTGTGGAAATGCTAGTGACCAATGAACTAGCCAGTTTAATAAGGATAACCCGGCCCTGAATGATTTAAGCATTTGAAAATGCAAAGTCTAAGTATGTTAAATTAGATATGCCACTGTATATGGTAACTACTGTATTACTTAGGGATTTGAGTATGTTTTTAAGAGAAATTTAAATTCATAAATTAATGAGTTGTAAAAAAAAAATGAGTATTATCTACAAAATTATACCAGTAATACACATTCATCTTCTTTCAAAAATTTGACAACATATTGTTAAGTATACAGTTTATTTAACATTCCAATAATAAGCTGTATTTACATATTATATAAATGTATGAAGTCTTAATATAAAATAGAAAAAACTGTATGTGACTGAAGGAATCACACTCCATATGGAGTTACTTTACTTATTGAAGACCATTTATTTATGAAAATTTACAATAATTTATATAAATTATTCTTTTCCAAATTAGATGATTTTTAATAATCCACACAATTCTGATGACTTTACAAACTGGGGTGGGGTGTACATTAAAAACTTGAAAAAAAAATTACAGCATCTTCCTGCGTAAAACTTGCTTTGGAAAGGAAGACAGTTTCCTTTTGCTCCTTCCAAGAGTTTTTTCTGTTGTTTCTGTAGTTCTTCTTGGTTTGCTCTTAGGTGCATCAACTGGAGTTGCTAAGGGAGAAATCAGCTTGATTTCCACAGGGGGAGGTGACCAAGAACTTTCTTTTTCTGTGGTTCTGGGAAGAGGAAGAAGAGAAAAATGTATTAAGGTGAAATAGGTGAAATATCTTATCAAATAGAATTGTCGTGTGGGAAAAAAAAAAGAAATTCTGGAATTTTAACATAACTGATCACTACTGAATTTACCTTTTGTTTCCTTAATTTTTATTAATTAATACTATCATACAAGCAAAGACTTGGTCAATACCTTTCTGATTCTGCAATCTGTAAGCAATTAGCAGCACTAGTACAGAACTAAGAGGGCTTTCTTAGAACAGGCGTAACAAATGTCCAATGGGAGCAAAATTTCTGCTCAATTACTTTGTACGTTCTATTTTATTTACAAATATCTACATGCCATTGAAATATTTCTCACATGTATAAATATACATATTAGAAATACGGAGATAACAAAATAAACATCTTAGAAATGGCACTAACGAAGAAGGGAAAATCTGTTAGAGGCTCCATAGGCATCAATATGGAGATTTGATATGACGAGATGGCAAGCTGTACACATGCTCTTGAAGCATGATACAGGGATATGACAAGAAGGCAGGTAGGTGGCATAGTGGGTACTAGAGTAGGAGTCAAAAAAACCTAAGTTCAATTCCTATCTCAGATACTAGCTGTATGATCCTGGGTTAGTCATTTAACTACTCTCTGCCTGTTTCCTCATTTGTAATTTGGGGATCATAATGGTACCTATTCTCAGGACTGTTGTGAGGATCAAATGAAATAGCATATAAAGTGCTTTGCAAACCTTTAAGTAGTAATATAAATGCCAGGTATTTATTATTAGAAAGCCTACTGAAATGCTTTAAAAATGCAGTCATTACATACATAGAAACAGAAGACACTGATCAAAGAAACCTAAAAAAAAAAAAAAAGAACCAGAATTTTATGACATAAGTGTTCTTATAGCTTTTTCCATCTAAAGGGTGTGTTTTTTTGGGGGGGGGGAAATGAAAATTGAACAGTTCACTTTGTTGATGGCATAGATTTTTAAATGGATGTTTGTAACCATGCTTTTAAGATTAATGAGGGGTTCCCATGTAGGGATTAAAAACAGCATAAAAACATGCATAAACATAGAACAGCATAAAAGAATGTGACATTCGACTAGAATCATGCTAAAAGGATTAAGAAGGCTCAATAGATAATGAAAGAAATAAGAAAAATACTTAGACAAAACTTTAAAACCCACTACTATGAAGTAGAGTCTAAATAATGATGAATAACATTATATGATGAATAACAGATGAATATGGAAATAGGGTCAGGAAGAACACTTTATGGCCATAGATCTTTACACAAGAGATGTGTAGTTTGAAGTGAATTTGGGATTCCAACAGAATGGTAACACCACTTGCCATTCATCTTTGAAAATCCAGCCTAGGGATGTAACCATCTTAACAATATTGAAACTCTGCAGGATTCTAATGAACTCTGTCTTCATACAACTTAAATAATAATCTGAAATCCTCAATTACTGTATGAAGTGCCAATCCCTTCCTCCTTCTACCTCTTACTAGGATTTTAATCCCTTATTAATCAACCTTACTAATCTTGGTCCAGGCTGTTTCAATGTGTCTGGAATGCCAATTTGTTGTAAATACATTTTCCTTTCACCCTGATCTCTTTTACTTGCTCTCCTATGTCTTGCAACACAAACTTGTGCTCCCCCTAAGAAAATTACATTGTTGGCAAATCATCAATATTTTTGTCAGCTTCATTGGTGACTCTAATCTCTCATGTTTGTAATTTTGGTGTTATCTTTTACTTTTCCTTGTCATATCTAAATAATTATTGTGACCTTTTCCGGTCACAGTAAGACTCCTTTTCAGGCATTTCATTTTAAAAATATTTGTTTTTAAAACTTGTCATTATTTTTGTCTATTATATCATAAACTGTTACTTTCTCTCATAATAATGCAAAGTAGGAAAGCAAAACTAACTAATGTAGTAAAGGTTATGTCTATGTGACCAACCATGTTCTGAATCTGACCTTAGGATTCTTATTTCAAGTTCAGTTGCCTTTTGGTGTTGTTTTAATTTACACTATCACAGCCATTGTGTATATTGTGCTCCTGGTTCTGCTTACTTTGTCTGGATCAATTCATACAAACATTCTCAAGTTTCTCTAAATTCCACATTTGCCATGTCTCACATTAAATTTCATATTCATTAAGTTTTTTCTCAACAATTTCTCAATTGATGTGTGCTCAACATTGTTTCCAATTTTTCTGCTAACACAGAAAGTGCTGCAATGCATTTCTTGATGATGAAATAAGACTATGCTTTTTGTTTCTGACTTCTTTAGGGGTATATCTCCAGTAGACTGATTGCTGGGTCAAAACGTACAAGAGACTCACTGAATGAATTCACAAATCCACTAATAATCCGCTAATAAGCAAAGCTAATATTCCACAGCCCATCAGCAATGATTATGTTCAGTTAGTCATCTTTGCCAATTTGATGGGTGTGAAATGAAACCTTGAGAACGATTTTAATTTGCATTTTCATTATTAGTGACTTTGAATATTTATAAAAATTATGGAGAGTCTGCAAATTCCCTCCCCCTCATTACTTCCTTGCCCAGGCTTGAAAACCTTTCATCTTATTCTGTACCTCTAGAATACCACTTCTCTTGCAAATGTAAGGAAGCATCATTCATTATCAGCCTTCTGGAGTCATGATTGGTCATTACTGATCAGAGTTGAAGTCTTTCAAAGTTTTCATTTATAATGTTGTAGTTACAGAAATTGTTCTTCAGGTTCTGCTAACTCCGTCCTGCATCAGTTCATACCAGTTCTCCCAGGTTTCTGTGAATATATCTCTTTTATTATTTCTTAGAATATTACTGTGCCATACTATATAAAACATATTTATATACTCCCAAATTGATGGGCTCCTACTTTTTTCCAAATCCTTTCAACAACAAAAAAATTTCAGTTCAAGGGCGGCTGGGTAGCACAATGTCAGGCCTGGAGTCAGGAAGATCTGAGTTTAAATCTGATGTCAGACACTTACTAGCTGTGTGACCTTGAGCAAGTCACTTAGCCCTGTTTGCCTCAGTTTCCTCAATTGTAAAATGAACTGAAGAAGGAAATGGCAAACTACTCCAGTATCTTTGCCAAGAAAACCCCAAATGGGTCATAAAGAGTCAGACATGATTAAAAAATGACTGAATAACTCCCAAATTGATGGGCTCCTACTTTTTTCCAAATCCTTTCAGCTAACAAAAAAATACTACCTACTATAAATATTTTGTGCATTTTTTTTTCTCCTTGTTTTGATCTTTTGGGTCTACTAGTTGTATTGAGGGCCAAAGGGTATGGACAGCTTAGCGACTTTTACTCGGAACCCCTTATATCTCCACCAGTGAAGTAATAGTTGTCTGTCCCTCCCACAGTAACACTAACATGTGTCACTTTCCTTATCTTTATCAATCTGTGTGATTTTAAATTTCATTCCTATCATTAGTCATTTGGAGTATTTGTTCACATGACTTTTGATAGCTCAGAATGGCTATCAAAATAGCCATTTGAATAGAGAATGGCTCATTTTAATATATTTTAATCAATTCTCTATATATTTGGAATAGGGACAGAAATGATAGCAATGAGACCTGTGTTTTCACTGGTATAGGGAATTCCTCGATGAGGAAACTAGACCAGGGTCATACAGCTGGTATTTTTCCAGGAAGGACTAGAATCCAGGCATTCTTGACTTTGAGACTGACTTTACATCCACTATGCCATACTACCTCACAGTAGCCATTATACTGGCATGGTAAAACCACGAACAATGAATATTTTTCTAATTAGTAAATCAGAATAGTTATATTTACATAATTTCTGTGTTATGATAGCTGGACTCCTAGATAGCTTACAGATTCCACAGCTATTTTGAAATGATTCTCTCTCTATTTCTTATGTTGGGTTTTATTGATAATATACAAAAAACCTGATAATTTGTCAGTTTTTTATCTTTCTTTTTACTTATTATTTGGTTCTTAATTTCATTTGAATTTCTAACATTCTTAAAGTAAACCACATCATCTACAAAAAGTATTGTTTATGCTTATTCCCTTAATTTCTTTTTCTTGTCTTAATTGCTGTAGCTAGTAATTTTAGAAGTATATCAAATAATAGTTGTTCTAAAAGACATCCTTACTTTGGCCCCTCACCTTAAACCTGAAAAGCCTTTAGTGATTCCTGTCATCATAGTTAATGTTAACTTTTAGTTTTTGATAGATACTATTTACTATATTAATGAACAGTCAGTACATGTTTCTGATTGAATATGAATGATTAAGATTTTTAAATATAAAGGATTATATTTAGTCAAGAAAATTTTCTGTATCTACTGATTTTTATTATTTTTGTTATGTGGGGAGGGTCTAGGATAGCTTTTGTAATATAGAACCAACAATCCTGCATTCCTGAAATAAATACAAATGGGTCATTATATTAATCTGTTTAACGTAATAGTCTTTTTGCTGGTACTTCGCTCAATTTATTTATATCACTATTCACTGAAGATAGTAATCTGTATTTTCTTTCTTTGTTTTCTTCTTCTGTATCAAGATACTTGCCTCACAGGAAATTATTAGGATGTTTTATGTCCCCAGTTTTGCAAACAACTTCGAAATATTAGAATAGATTTTTTTCTTTGAATACAGAATTTATTTATAAATCAACTTGGTCCTGTTCCCTGCCCCTCCTTTTCCCTTCCCTTTTTAGGAGGTTTTTTAATAGTTTACTCAATTTTTAATATTGGATTTTTTCAGAATCTTTATTTTTTGTGTCCAGTTAAGATTTTATTTCAAGCTTTTCCATTTTTTTTTAAAGCCACATGTCCAATTTATTCTCTTTCTCTTGGTGATGAAAACATTTACAGATTTTTTTTCCAATGATTTTTTGGGTAACATCTCTAAAGTTTTATGTCGTTTCACTGTCATTTTCTTTGCCAAAATTATGTATTGTTTCTGAGATCTGTTCTTTAAACCATGTTTTTTAAGATTAGTTTCCATTTAAGTTTGAATCCTTTATTCAAAGGGCCTTTTTTGATTATAATATTTAGTGCAGTGTGGTCAGTAAAGAATGGTTAACATTTCTGATTTTCTGCATTTATTTATTTATTGTGGCTAGGCAATGGGGTTAAGTGACTTGCCCAGGGTCGCATAGCTAGTAAGTGTTATGTGTCTGAGGCTGAATTTGAACTCAGGTCCTCCTGAATTCAGGGCTGGTGCTCTATTCACTGCACCACCTACCTGCCCCTATTTTTTTTTTTTTTCACATTTTCTGCATTTTTTTTTTTGAGGATTTTATAACCTACCAAATACACAATTTTATAAAGGCACCAATTCAGGAGTTGAGAAATGTGTGTGTATTCCTCTCTATTCTCATTCAGTAATCACTACAGAGCTATTCTATGTAATATTTCTAGAATTCTATTGAGATACTTCTTACTTTGTAAGATCTGACACTATCTAAAATTCTTCGTCAGTGGTTGATTTTTTTCTTTAAATACCTGGATGTTATGCCATTTGGTGAACGTGTGTGTGTGTGTGTGTGTGTGTAGATATCTGTATCTATACATGTATATATCTCTATATATCTAAAGATATATATATAGATAAGTACATCTATACACACATATTAAGTATTGATATTATTTCATTATCTCTGGTATTTTCACTGTGATGTAATTCCCCTGCTTTTCTCTTCTCAAAGCAGTTAATTTTGTCTTGCCTGAGATCATGTTTGCTATAACGTCCTTTTCTGTATTTACCTGAAGCACGAATTCTGCTCCAGGCCCCTCATTTTAAATCTATGTGAATCTGTTTCAAGTGGATTTCTTATTAACAATTCACTGTGGATTCTGCTTTCTAATTCATTCTGCTGCCCTTTTGTTTCATAGATTAATCAATTCTATTTACATTCATAGTTATGATGTTAACTGTGTATTTCCCTCCATCATATTCTCTTATACTCTCCCCCAAATCCTTCACTTTCAAAAGTAGATAAAGAGAAAGAAGTTGATTTACATTAGCTCTTTATAATTGAAATCGTCTGTTCCTATTGCCCTCCCCAACCTCTTCTTTTATCACAGCCCGAGACGCTGATCTCCAATTCTTCAACTACCTCTTTTTGAAATTTTCCTTTTTAATTCACTGAACAAAGTTGATATTTGCTTACGACTACTTTTTCTCTGAATCTACCTTCACTACTAAATACTTTCTTCCTGTACCTATCCATTTTCTTGATGAGTTTCATGTATTTTTACACTACATAATGTACATATGTTTTCAACTGTCCCTTGTATGACTCAGAAAATAGTTAAGTTTTTTGAGAGCCCTACTACTGCCTATCCGTTCCTCCATTTTTGGATGTTATTAACTCTAATTATGTGAATTGTAGGCTAGTCCCTCTCCTTTCTCATTTTTCCTAGTGAATTTTTTAAAAATTCTCTTCTGTTTTCTCCCTCTATGACATTTGAAAACAGTGGAACTTTGAAGGGACATTTATTTCTTTTTATCCCATTTAGAATGCAAAGCTTTTAACCAGTATTTAAGGTGCTTCCAAATGCTCAAAAACTGTTATCCTGTGTTTTGCATTTCAAAAGTTCAAGCTGTAAAAGTCATACAGGATAAAGGAGACATGGCTCAATAATAGTTCATGTGTAAAAAAAAAAAAAAAAAGAAAAATTAGGCTGAAAGTTCAATGTCAGTTAGTGATAAGCTTATTAAATAAGCTAATGTCTTAGAATATGTACTATATGCACAGTGCCCAAAACAAAATAAGTGCTGCTATACTTTTCTTGGATTATACAATTTCTGGAATGCTTTGCTCTGTGGAGATAAAATTTTAAGAGACATTAAAAATTATAGCAAGAAAACCAGAATAGTGAAGTCTCAAAACTATGTTATATGAAGATCAGATGAGGATTTTTTTTAGCTTGGAAAAATCTAAGATTCATGGCCAGGGGATGGACATGATAGCTAACTTTCTCACCTTCTGCACTATTAGCAATATGCTAATAATATGTTATATAATAATAATAATGATGATGATAATATGCCTTTTTAAATTAATCAAGCCATCAACAAATAAAGCACTTGCTATGCACTAGGCACTGATAGGTTCTGGAGACTCAAAGATAAAAATGAAAGAGTTGCTTGTTCACCTAAAACAGCAGAATTAGCATCGAGCTGTTATTTTACACACTTTAGAGTACATAACTATGACATAATAAAAGATTGCTTTCAGGAATTCATGTAAGTAAAGTTTATCAATGACAAAAAATTCTCAGAGTTCCCCAAAACTAATTAACAAGTTTCAGTTCTTATTCCAGTCTAATTTTGAATGAAAATAGATGTTATACTGTTGAAAAGTTTTCCATACTTGCTTGCTTTTGTTTTTGTTGTCCTGATTCGTTTTGCTTTTCGCTTTTCCGTAGTTTCTACTGATTTTGGGTCATTTTCAACTGGCAATTCCTTTGGATTAAAAAAACAAAAAACCATTTTAAGTACATTAAATACAATGTGAAAACTGACAAAGAAACCAATAGAGAATTACTTCTAATATCATCACATTCACAGCTGTTAGTAACTGCCAGGATATTTGGCACAAAGAGGCAGAATTGTCAAATAAAAACTGAGGCAGTTTTATGTTTTTAATATACATGTGACTGCTACTTAAACTGACATTAGAGACATGCCTCAAGGGAAAAAAAGGGTACTCTGAGAGATTAAAACCAACAACAACATAATTCTTACCAGTTCTTTTACAATCCGTGAAAGTTCAGATGCCTGTTTTCGTGTGGTCCTCAAAGTAGGGGGTGAGAAGACAAACTGAGAGGACAAATCTGAAACAAGGCCCTTCAACTGTACAGTGGTTTCTATTTTTTGAGCTTAAAAAAAAAATCACAAATACATAATTAAATTTAAGTGCCAAAATCTATGAATAGAAAAATAAAGTTCAGAGCAAATGGTATATATGTTATAAAGCTGCAAAAGCATTTCCATCTGTACCTGAAGGTAGCATTTATCCAAAAGTGTATTACATTTTTAATCATTGTAATAAAATGTGCTGGCCAGAGGTGAGCAGCATTAGGAATAATTCCAAGAGGCAATGTGATACAGTGGAGAGAAAACTGGATATGGAGTCAGAGAACCAGGGTTTAAAAACCCCAGTTATACTACTAATTATTACCTGTATGACCTGAGACAAGTCCCCTGAGCTTTCTGGTCCTCAGTCACTTTATCTGTAAAAAAGACGGTTGGACTAAAGGATTTCCAAGGACCCTTTCTCTAAATCTGTAAGATCCTTTCCCAAAGTCAATTCGACTTAACCCAGACGACTGGGATCAAATGTACTGACATACCATCTTACTCGTCCATGTATTATTATCTGATTCATGCCTTCTTGGGGATAAAACTAAATCAGTGTTTTAGCATAAAGTTAAAAACTTTTATAGCTCATTCTGGACTCCACATTGTAATTCAGTTAAATGATAAGCAGAAATGATAATGATATCAACAAAGGGGCTAAGTAAGCAAAGATATGAACGTGTCTCAAAGAAGCTAAAATCAAGGTTTATCATGGAGAAATCAAAATGGAATAACTGAGAACCAGATCTCTTTTGTAACTATATAGACATTGTTATTGTAGAATCTGATCTGTAGCCTTTTCCTTTCTATTCATGAAAGGGATCTCCGAGATTAATACAGAAGGATGTTAATTTATAAACCTGTGAAAGAAAATTCTTAAATATACATTGAGATCATTTTGCGAATCCTGAGAGGTGATTTTTATATATTTAAGTTTTGACCTCCCCCTGCCCCACAAATTTATTTTACTTCCAAAATACTAAGATCCTTAAAAAAGCACTAATAAAATGACAAAGCCAGGACTTGGCCAAATTTTCTTACTTTTACTAATCTAGTACTCATGACAATTAAAACTGGACATTTATTAAAATTGACAAACAAAACTTATATGCCATAACAGATGCTTTTATATAACAAAATTAATGTTTTAAGCATGTAAATAAATAGAAGTCTTGATTTTACATAAAGCTCTTAGATTTACTTCTTTCTTCTAAGGTTCTCTGTGTAACAACTCCTCTCCCTATTATTTTAAGTTAACTCAAAAGAGGTACTTAACTTTAGAAATCACAAAAAGATGAGATTCCCCCTGGAATAAATGTTACTACTTTTTTCTTTTCCCATTAGAAATTAGCTTCACATCTGTGCCAAATTTGATTAAATACCTTTAACATTTGTTATCTCTTGAATCTGGCTTTGCCTTAACTAGAAACTCATTAACCAATGGATAACTTATCTGAATTTAGTTTACTGACTCCGAATAATAATGGAAATTTTATAATAATTACCTTGGTAATTCAGAATGCATATAAAAACACTAGATAGTTGATATCATTTTTATTTATTAAACATCTCCTAATCAGAAGCAACTATACTTTTTATCATACTTTAGGAAGAACAAATTTGACTAATTACCTAAAAGCTCTCTTCAGTATCCAGAATGGAACATAACTCTGATATTCTTACAGTTATAAGAGAATTTACATTGTATCTATGTGGGGCCACAGTATCAAACAATCTGCTTGAAACTTTTTTTTGACCCTCTCATTTGATTTACAAGGTAGCAAACCCAAAATTTTTAAAGGGCAATTTAATGGGAGATTTTTTTAAATACAAATATATTAACATATTACGTGCATATGTAGTATGTGCATGACAGAACTTAAGATACTGTCTTCATATTTGAAGAGTTAGACTAGTCCTGAGTAATGTTCCTTAACTCACTGATCATGTATGTGCTTTTTACCTTACTATGAATTAAATTTATTACTAGCTAAGGGATTAGTTACATAACCATAACTTGAGTTTGAATAGCAAACTTATGCCACTTTAATTACATACAGAAGGTTAATCTGCTTTAAAATGAGTCTCCTTAACAGAACTGGCAATGTTACAACAATCAATAACTTCCAGATACCAGTTGGTCACAAAGCAAAAGAGACTGTTTTTGAAAGAAAAAAAATCATTTTAAGATGGTAAAACTACCTTTCAAATTTTTAGTTAGAGGATAGGAAGGGTAGAGGGAAACTTTTTTAAGCCTAGAAAAGAACACTCTTGGGTACTGTCACTGGACAGGTTGAAAGTAGTTTTAAGACTGGTGTTTTTGGGGAAAAAGCTAATTATACAACTTATTTAGAAAGTGAAGGAAGTGATGAACAAAGCTCATAACCCACTTGAGACAAGGGAGAGGAAAAACAGAATAAATGAGATGAGGGCCAATGTGATTTATTCAAGATAAAAATAAGCGATGAAGCAGGTAGTTCAAGAAATAATAGAATTAGTAATTAAAAATTAACAACACATTGGTTATAATCAAAACTATTTGATGAAAAAAACAATTACTTTTGGCTTATGAAGAGCCAAAAAAAAGGGGAGAAAGAAGCAACTAAAAAAAAAATCAAACTCCTTAGTAAAGAAATTTACAGAAATGCTACCCAGAATATATTATTTGGGAATACTACATAGAAAAACCCAGCAATTTGGAGAAAAAAAAAAGTAAAAAACCAATCCTCAATCAGTACTGCTTGACTGAGAAATAAACCACAAGAACTAAAAGTACATGAAACCAATTTAAAGAAAACAGAAGTATGTTCATTCTTAAATGATACATTTTAGTCTTCATACAGTTAGGTCTTAAAACAATCCCATGAAAGCCTATTTTAAGTTTTAGACTCTGAATGGAATTTATTTTGGTCTGAAATAAAAAAAAGTATACCTCTTGTCTTCCTTGTAACTTTTGAAACAGGTGAAGAAAACAAAAAAGAGTCAGTCTGGGGGTCAGAAAAGTTAGGAAAAATTATAGTCTTGTTGGATCTAGTCCTTGTATTACGAGAAGAATTGGTCAAACCATTATCAGCATGCAGTAATTCCTTGCTTTTGGAGTCCTTGAGAGTAATTTCTTCATCGGTGCTTCCTTCTGATACGGAAGAAAGTTTATTTTTTCTCCTTTGATTTTCAGTCACTTTTGTCAACTTCCTCTTAGAGCTCAAGGTTGTAGTCAGTCCTTCATCTGGTGATAAAGGGTTGTTTCCTAAAGTTAAGTTTCCAAGGTTATTACCACCAGTTTTACCTGGAGTGATTCTTGTAGATCTTCTTGGGGTAAGAGGAGTTTGTTTCTTCTCAGTACTAACTTCTTGAATTTCTTTATCTTTTGATGGATTTACTCTTCTTGGTCTGCCACGTTTCTTAGGTGTAGCCGGTGTCTTAAATTCTGTTTCAAAAGTCAGTTCAGATAAATCAAGCTGAGAATGTTCTGTAGATACTGAGGTGTTATTCACTCTCCTTCTACTTCTCCCACTCTGTCGGATAGGGTGCTTCTCTTCACTAGATGCACTATCTTGATTAGGACCAGCATTTCCAGAGAGTTCCATATTAGTGCTTCTCAATTTCCTTCTACTTCTGCCAGGGCTGGCTGCTAATTTAATGTTCTGGTCATTTAATAATTCACTACTTTCTGGCTCCTCTACAGATTTTTGTGTTCTTCTCAAAGTTCTTCTTGTAGCAGAAAGCTTAACATCTTTACTATGGGGAGTTTCATTGGATGATTCAGAAAGTTGAGACGATTTCATCCTCAATTCTCTCCGTGAAGTTGCGGAGTCTTGTAATTCCTGTTCTATAGCAATTTTTAATGTATCCAGATTAACATTTTTTTTCCTTCTTCTTCTAGGAGTAATAGAATCCTGGGATACTTTCTGAGAGGCTGCTTCAATTTCAGCAAAGACACTTTCAGATATCTCAGATTTTTCTTTTGTTTTCCTGGTGCTTCTCTTTATAGCAGAAAGCTCTAGTACTTCAGGTGCTGGAATGTCTGAGGACTTCTCCTCAAGTGTTGATCTGGTCTTTAGATTTTTGATGCTTTGTCCTCTTGTTCGTGTTCTGGAAGGTATCATGTCACTGCCCTGACTATCATTTAAATCTACTAGACTTGTTTCCTTCTCTGCCTTGGTGGAACGCATGACCTTCTGAGTTATTAAAGGCATAGTTTCAAGGATAGTTTGTTCTACTGTGTCTGAAGCAAATTCTTTATTCCTTGTGTCTTTAATGACATCTAGTAAATTTTCGGCAATAGCGACTTTAATTGGTTCTGGAACATATGGTAATGTCTCCACAACATTCTGCAACTCTGGATCATTTATTCTGACAGGTGCCAAACCTTTAAGATGTTCATCTTTACCACGGTCATCACTGTAATCTTTCTCCTTCTCAGCTGCAGTATTAGCTGTTTTAGCTGATACATCAGATGAGGCACAATCTCCTGTTTCAACTTCTCCTTCTTCACCTTCCAATATCAAGGTAAAGTTGCTCTGAGCCACAAAAAGCTCTCCATCTACTTCAGCCATGTCACATTCAACAGAGTCTTTGCTATCAGGTAAGCCACAAGTGAACTGTTGCTCAATGGTATCAAAGTTGCACTGAAGTTTTAGAGTTCTTGAAGGATATAACTCATTTAATGAAAGTGTCCCAGTCTCTTCTCCTGATGCCAAGGCTTCAACTCTTTCATGTTCAATCACCTAAAATATATTAAAATATAAAATCTATTAAGAAACATCTCCATAAATGAATTTATTTCAAAGACTTAACAAGGGTTTTGCAGTCAGTTTTACCCTAACTTTTCAATCATAAACTACATAATGAGAATATATACAACACATAGATATACTTATAAAACACATAATCATTATTTTAAAATATGGGATTTTGCACTTTTCAGTCAAAATAGCTAAACAGGAAATGTTTTGTTTCAGCAATCAGCCATATCTGGATTTGAGGCACAAAGGCCAGGTTGTCTCCTTTAGAAAAACGGCTTTACATTCTAAAGTTTTGTAACAATAATAGTTGTGAGGAGAATAAAGAGCACTTAAAGGTATTATTCTATTTGAAGGAGTAGGAGGTAGAGGGTGGAGGAAGAGAACCTTGGGGGAAACAAAGTACTTCATTTCATTCATTTATGCAACATTTAATTAAGCCCATACAAAGTACTATGCTAGGTGTTGGGAAAAATACAAATAGTAAATAAGACATAGTCCCTGCCTTCATGGAGCTCACAGTCTAGTACACATATACATACTCAAGGGACTACAACATATAATATGAGCATAAGGGGGCCAAAGTACTATGTGAGGTCTCAGCGGGGAAACGAGAAAATATTATTTCTAAATAACCCCCAGATGACTTAACAACTATCCATACTTTTCTAAATAGAATGATCCCCATAAGGTTGAAGAAGAGTTCACCTACATAAGCTCCCTTGGGCTAGCCTCAATCCTCTTCCCTTTGGCTGGGACTGCATAAACCATGAAATTCCTAAGGCTTTCAAGATGAATACCTCTCTTGTAAGGGACTGGTGGAAGAAGGAATGGTCCTTGCATTTACCTTTTGGTAAGGGAAGGGGAAAAAAAGGAGGAAGTAGAAACAACAGAGATCTCCTGACCAAGTAGGCAGAACATTATTACCCACCACTGAGAACACAGCCAGTTTCCCATTTCCCAAACATTCAGTTAGATTAAGAGAATGGCAATTCTTAGAAATAAAATTTCTCTCCCATTCATGCCATCACCACAATTTCATTAGCATTTCAACTTGAAGGAATGGGGATTCAGATATTTATCTTTTTGCTAAGGAGTAAAATGTGGCTAGTGACATGAATGTGGCTAGTCAGGGTATGATGAAAGTGAATTGACAAGTCATTAAAAAAAAGCTTTAAAACATTATAAATGCGTTATGTATTTGTTTTTTCAGAACAAAAAACAAAAGATTTTCATATGAAATGCTTTATACTGGCATGTCATCAATGTTACTACTGCCCACTGACAAAAGGATGGCTTGGCAGGATTCCAAAAACTAAAAATCACAAACAAGTTTCTAAATTAAAAATCATAACAAACAAACAAAAAAAACCCTGAAAAACTTGTGAGTGTAAATAAGTTCAATTATGTCTGGCTGAATGTTACTTAATTCTCTAATAGAATAAAAAATGCAGTTTTAAAAAAAAATAACTTTCATTAGCCTAATTACTTCTAAACTTATCTCAATTAAATGACTAGTCAAAGAACAATTCATTCTGAATTCCTTACCCTTCTCTTTTGAGTAGCCATTATCTGTTTAAGATTATGTCTAAAAATCTTCAAATATTACTTGGGTAGCAAGAAACTACTTCAAAGATGCTGATTTTGTTATTAGATAGCCTCTTAATTTTCATAAAATTAGAGGCTTAAGGAAATGGTGGTACAATTTTTCAGATCAGTATATATTACTTAAAAGGCTTACACAGTATAAAAACAGAAAATACACTATACTCCATCATTATGGCATATAATAATTATCGAAACTAAGATGGAAAAAATGGACAGATCCAACTGACCTCATATAGATAGTTCAAAATGTGGGAAACATTTTCTTACATTAATTTCTTGAGATTCAGAACTGTCAGAAACTGATGATTTTTCTTCTGGTAAATTAGCATTTTCTTCTGGTGCATCAACCTCTATTTCACAATCTTCATTTAAATCTAAGGCTATTTCTTGTTTAAGTCTATTTTCAGAGATATCGGTTGTAGGAGTCTCAGAAGTAACAGGCACAGAACTTTCACTGACATGCAGGATACTCATCACAGCTGAAAGACAGTGATAACCATTAATTGTCTGATCTGATGAATTTGAAACTGGGGAAAGCAAGTAGAAGGAAACAAATTATACTCCGCTTAAACCCTGTTCTGATTGACTGGTTCGCAACTTATTTTTAAAACTTTGCTGGTTCTCAACTTGTTTTTAAACTATTACATAATACTCAAGAGCAAGCTAGTACTATGAATTATATAACGATAAAATACCTATCAACCTATTTTCTATTACTGACAAGACTGGAATATCTTACAATTGTTTTAATTGCCCACATTTCATTTCTACCTAAAGAAAACATGTAAGCTGAAACATATTCTGCATTTTTTTTCAACTACCACTTTTGATTAAAACACAATACGTTTCCTTCTTGATTCAAATAATGTCATGACTTGGGAACTCAAATTCCTGTCCCTTAATCAGTCTGACAGTTCATTCAACAGGTCACTTTTGGCAAGTGGATATCCTGATTTAAACAGTATAATATCACACAAGGTTCACTGGGGAACCTCTGGCCTCAAGGCTACATGTGGCCCTCTAGGTCCTCAAGTGCCGCCCTTTGACTAAATCCAAACTTCACAGAACAATTCCCCTTAATAGAAGGATTTTTCTGTAAAACTTGGACTTAGTCAAAAAGCCACACCCAAAGACCTTGAAGGCCACATGTGACCTTAAAGTCACAGGTTCTCCACTCCTGTCCTAGATAGCTTTTTGGTGTTTTTGGCCAAAAAGAAAACTGGCTGATTTTCTTATGGAAGAGACCATCCAACTAGAAATATTAAGAAAAAATATAGTCTTTTGTCCCATGTTTATGTAAACATTAGTGGTACCTTATCACTCATCTCCATTACCTCTTTTTCTTACTCTTAATTTCTTTCTTCTCCAAACTTCTGCTACCAACAGGCACTGCAGATCTTAGTCCTGCTACTGGCACTCAGTGCTAAACAGCTTGCTAAATGCCTGTCCTAAAGTTACATTTCAACACTCTCATAACTCTACATGGATAAAGTCAGTTTCCCCTATTTTTTTTTTAAATCTGTACAGCCATAAATCACTAGGCAAACAAAGAATGGAATACCTGTCATTTGGGATCAGCAGGCCAGGTAGCTTTTCCAGCTGTGAATTAATGAGCTGGTCAGCTCCTTTCTGTACCTAATATGGCAACAATGCCTACAGTTACCATGCCAAAACATTGTCCACCAAATGCTATGGCTAATACTGTGAAAGCAAAAGAAATGACCCACCACACCTTTAGCAACAGTGCTAGATTCTTCTCATTCGTCATCGTGCAACTAAAGAGAGAATGGATGGAAAGGGAGAAAATAGAAATAATATAGCACAGGTACCATTGTTTCCCACTCTCCTTTGCTCATTCCCCATTCCAAAGAAAATAAAATCTGTGTTTCCAGACAATACTAGAATGCATCTGACTCTAAACTTTTAGAGTATACATACGTTCATTATTTGCTCCTGTTATTCCAAATGTGGTGGTACATATTTCATCAGATAACTGCTTTTCATCCAAAAGTGGCAACTTGGGCTCGTGGGTGAAGATTTCCCTTTTGAAACAGAATCATAGTTCTACTGTGTTAAAATGTACGATATATCACATGTGTTTATGGATTTATATTGCTTTTGCTGATTGTATATTATGTTTATGATAAAAAAAAAATCATAGCATGGTGGAGGGGCTGAAAGAAAGTTTAAGAGATCAAGAGCTTCATTTTACAAATAAAGAAAATGTGAATGCAAAAGATAAAAATCTAAATTTCAATTAATGTTACATAAATTGCAAGGAGAATATATACCTTTCTACAACATTTTCACTTACTCTTGTTTTCTTTCACTTCACTATATGCTTACCGATTACAGTTACATCAGGAGTTGTTCCTGTATTTTCAAATAAAACAACATATCCAATAGGTCTAGAGTAATAAAAAAGTAGTAATATTTTAAAATATCATTACTCAACATCCTAAAAAGTTGATGTACATTAAGGTTCTAATTTAAACTATATGTTATATATTCAGTTTATCCTAGAAATCCACAGCCAATTTCCAAAGAGATTCAACAAGTGTTTGCTAAACACCTTGCAGAAGGCACTATGGGAGTGGAGAAGAGGGTTAGTATACAGTCCTCGTTGATAAATAACAGTGGACAAGGTTTTGGATTGGTAGTCATGAGGGCCTAGAAGCAGAATTCAGCTCTATAAATACCTGTGTGAATTCTAAAATGAAAGCTTGATAACTTAATCCTAAATCTATGATCCTCTGAACATAGTGAGAGATAAAACGTAACACAGCAGAAAGATCAGTAGTGGTCTTAGAGCGATAAGAGTTGAATTTCAGTTCCAGTTCCAACACTTAACAACCCTGGACAAGTCACTGAACCTCAGTACCTTCATGACTTCAGTAAAATGGAGATAATACTAGCACTATACTTGCCCTGCAGAGTTGTTTTAAGGCTCAAATGAGAGAATATATTTAAAATAGCTTATAACCATAAAGCATTGTATAATCTGGCATATTATGAAGAATGTTGCTCTGACCAATATCATCTTACCTCATCATTATGCTATAATATTTACTGATCAAAAAAATTCATTCATTTAAAAATAAATAATACCCATTTTTATATCATTACATTTAGAATATTGTTCCTATGAAACTAATTATTCCCTACAACACTGTTTTGCCTCATGAGGTCTTTTTTTTTAGGATGCAATTAATGAAATAAGGAAAAGTATTGATGGCTACTGAGGCAATGTCATATACAGATAGAAACAATGAAACAGATTATTAGAAGTAAAAAAAAAATACATAAAATAAATACTATAGAAGTATCTAGATGGGATTCCAGATTAGAAAAGAAGGCTCTATTTCTGGGACAAACAGGAATGAAGTGTGGATAGATCTAGAGGACATTGTAGGTAGAGAGAATACTATTACCAAAGACTAAAAGAAATAGGAATAAGTATGATGGTTCACAGGACAAAGATGTTGCCTGACCATGTTAGAGTGGAAGGTTTTCCTTGGGAAATGGTGGGAGATAAGGATGTATAGTATTTGAGGGGCTGAGAGTTGTGAATATTAATCTGAGAAGTCTAGAGAGGAGAGGGACATAATAAACATAGTATTTTAAAAAGAGTAATATGAGGAGCAGTTACGTGGTGCAGTGGACAGAGCTCTGGCCTTGGAGTCAGGAGGACCTGAGTTCAAATCCAGTCTCAGACACATGACACTTACTAGCTGTGTGTGACCACGGGTAAGTCACTTAACCCTGACTGCCTCAAAAAAAAAAAAAAAAAAAGGAAAAAGAAAAGAGTAATATGGTGTCACTATAGGGGATGGATTTGAATTACATGAAAGGCTATCACAAGGAGGTTACTATAATAACCAAGATGACAAAAGACAGATTTGGTTGGGAGCAGAGATCCTTTGATGATCATAGATTAAGAGCTGAAAAAGGACATCAAAAGCCAACCAGTCCAAGCCTCTTAAAGATGAGGAAATTTAGGCCCAGGGAGGTGTACTGATTTGCCCACAATCAAACTGTAAGGCAGAGGTGGAATTTGAATAGCAAGTTCTCTGATTCTAATCCACTTCTGTTTCCACTAGAAATATCCCTTCTGCCCTGCCTCCTCTGCTCCTTAACTAGGGTGAGCTTAGGCAATGCAAGCTAATTTTGGAATTAGTCTCAGTAAGCCTGGATATGGGGCAGCTAAGTGGCACAGTGTATAGAGTGCTGAGCCTGAAGTCAGAAGACTCATCCTTTCTGAGTTCAAATTTGGCCTTAAGACACTTACTAGCTGTGCAACCTTGGGCAAGTCACTTAACCCTGTTTGCCTCAGTTTAGGAAATGGCAAACCACTCTAGTATCTTTGCCACAAAAAACTCAAATGGGGTCACGAAGAATATTACATGACTGAAACTACTGATAACAAAGCTTGGATAGAGTGATAATGCTACAATCAGCAATACCTGGGGGTTTAAATCATGTCTCTGACTTAGTAGGTGTGTTATCCTGAACAAATCAGTTAGCTGTGTCTCAAGGAAATATGGAACATATTTTCTAAGTCATAAACTAATTGCTGATCTGCCTAGGAAGAATGAGTTCCCATACCCTTCACCATCTGTCATCACAGAGCCTTCATTATTTATATATTAAGATCTGAATCTACTGGATAAAGGAAATTCCCACAGATATTTCCTGTGTTTAGTGCATAAGCAAAGAAAATGAGGAAATCATATAATGAATTTTAAAGTGATATATAAACGATTTGGATATAGGCTATTTAGAACTATCTGCATCAACTATTCCTTGTCCTTAGCACAGATAATTGAATCATAGTTCTTTACAATAACAAAGTTTCATCAAATATAAAAATCTTTAACAAAAATGATCTATATTTGTTCCTACTGTCACAGATAGCTATGAAAACAGCTTTTTATTAGCTAATTATGCTTCACAAATAGTTGTGATGTCATAATTTTAAAAATCCAAAAGATTTTAAACTTATAATGAAGCACTCAATTCAATACACAATAAAAACAAATTCCAGTACCGAACAATAAAGACAATTTTGATAATCTTGTGCTGTTAACCGTAATGTACATTTTTGATCTTGAAGTAACAGCTTAGGTCCCACCTCTTCCACAAAGCCTTCCCCAGCTACTTCGTTCATACTGATCTGTCTTCTGTGAACTCCTGAAGCACACAATTGAGCACATGATTATAGATAAGATGTAACTATTTTGTAATGACAATGATTTTCATGTGTGCCTTGGGGAATCAGTATTACTCCTTTAGTGTTTCAGGGAATATTGTTTTACCTTCCTGTGTTTACTGAAAATCTACTGAATCATGCACTGCTCCTCCCCCCAACCCCTGCTCCCAATAATGCTAAAAGAATGTAAATTCTATATGTTTTGTTCCCTGAGGGATTATGGGGAGCGAGAACAGAGGATCAAGTCAGCTCCAGGAAGAGGCAACAATATATGAACTCTTAACATACCAGCCCAAATCAAAAACAAAAAACTTCCCCATACAACCTATCAATTAGAGAATGAAGTTAATAGGTTCTTCTTTAGAGATGGATACACCTATATTTATTCACACCTTAGGTCATCCACTCTAATCAGAGAATCTGTTCAACACTGAGTTGAGACAGTGAAAGAATTTTAATTGGAAAGAACATGGGGGTAATTTTGGGACCTTAGACCACAGAAGGGTTACTGGGAATCAGAGATACAAAAGTGTATGAAATAAAAGAAAAGGCAATAGGTATATAGGAAGAATAGACAGATCTAGGCACCACCCACTTGTTTCCAAAGGAAAATAAAGTCACATTTTTCTCTCTGGCCATCCCTATCTTCTCTCTTTCCAATTATATCAACCTCTAAAAACTGAAGTACAAGGACTTCTGCATAACATAATTCTGGTATGATATAGGACACATTAAAAACGTTCATTTTAAATACCAATTCGGTTCATCAGGTTGGTCATCTTTGTACTGTACCATGTACTATACACCATGCTATAAAGGGAGCCATATGAACTTTAGGAACAAAATCAAATGATAACAGTGTCCAGTCTGGGGATGAATATTAGCAGTAATAGTAGAGCTAGATCTTGTACATGTAGTACAAATCTGATCATGGCTTCTATACTAGTATACTATTTGGTCCTATCAGTCACTATTTGAATCTACCTTCTATCCTACATTATACGTGGGCAGTACTGAATCAGAGTCCTTCTCAGTGTCAGAGGATATATAAGAAATGAAGAGACTAAAAATTATGGACTCTTTTGGGAAGAAAGCTTTTTTCCCAACTAAGTAATTATATCAATTCTCATCATTAAGAGAAAACTTACTATTATCAAAATGAAAACTTCAAAAATCTAAATAAAGTGTAATAGAACCAAAAAATATCTCTTTAAATTTTTCAGTGGCTTGTTTTTGAAGATTTTTATTTTCCTCCAAAAAACTTACCTTTCATGGTCTGATAAGGCACAGGGTGAAGGTTCAGAAACTTGAACGGAGCTTGGGTGATTTAATTCTGAAATTCCAGATATTGAAACTGAGGCCATTTTGTTTTCATCCTCTTTCAAAACATCTGTAAGTTACAAATGGCTAAGAGTTACCAATCTCCCCCAAATTATTTATACTAAAAGTTTTAAAAGTTTAAATCTTATTTTCTTTTGGAAGACAATAAGATATAGTCACACAGCTATGAAGATTAGAAATTAGGAAGCTTTGGTTATAGTCCTACTTCTGATACTAGAAAGCTGAAACTTTGGGCAAATCATTTAATCTTTTTTACTTCAGTTTCCTCATTTGTGAGATGAGCCAATTAATAAGCTACAGGATAGGAAAGATCCTTTTCCAGCAATAACTTTCTGTGATTTTATTAAATCGAAAAAGAAAATAATTTTATTATCTTATTATAAGAATACCTCACATTATCTCAGTTGTCTGACATCATCTTCTAGACAATGAAAACCACCTAAATTTAAGAGTCCTTTTTCTTTTAACAAAAGGATAATCTTTCTAAAATATTATATTTTACTGCCTAATTTAAAAAATAAAATGAACACTAATTTTAACCTTTCCAATGATTTGCTATAATCAGAACTATAATAAGGTATGGAGGACTGACCCTTCAAATTAAATAGCCTTTTCCTTTTCATTGTTTTTCTGTCTTTTCCTCTGAGTAATAAAACAAAGTTGTTATTTCTTGTTGTTTCCAACAGCTCCTTCTTCATTTCTACTTTGCAGCTTTTAATCTACTTGTGAGGCTAAAAAGTCACATAATCAGGCTTGTTAGTACTGTGAGATCTAATAAATACCATGTCGTATTATATGCAAGGTACTGTGGTTATAGCTATGACCAAATTGCAAATTTTGCTCAAATTCTTTAGAAAATGAAAGATTTTTTAAAAAAGTCCCCAAATTCATGAATATTTTTATATTTGTGACTGATAATGCTTTCTTTAGAACTTTAATGAGCAGGCACTTCATGATTCTATATCATGTAGAGAAGTCAAAAGATTAAAATTCTATTCTACAAGTTAAGTAATCAATATTAAGCAATAATGATAATAATCATATACTAAATGAGAACAACTACTCAAAAACATACCAGTTCGCTCTTCCGTCTCTGAAGATATTACTTCTGGCCCAGTACCTTCTTTGTCATCCTCTTTCTTTTGTACTTCTAAGTCATCGGTTAAGTCAGCTGAAATGTTTGCTGGCTTGGAAAAAATGAAAATAATATCATCTTCATCTTCAATGTCATCTGGCAATGGAGCAGCCTCATACTCCAAGGTGGTCTGGGTTGACTTGGTAAGAATATTGCTGTTCTCTTTAGCCACTTCTAATTTCTCTGTGTTTTCCATGGGAGAATTCTCTGTTAATTCAACTGCCTCTTCATGTTCCTCATTTTGGCCACTAGGGACCAATGGTAAAGTCTTATTTTTGTTCTTCAGCCACACATTCTCTGAATGAACTCCACATTTATGCAAAGGTGAGGGTATAAATAATTTTGCTTTGTTGTCTTCAGTAACCTTTTAAATTTAAAAAAATTTTTAAAAGCAGTTAAATTTTCAAGTAAAAATGGTCAGGCTCAGTACTAGATAAAATTGTTTGTTGGTTATTGTTACTTGGGTACCTGTAGTACAGTGCTTCCCCCAAGTCAGCCTTTTTCAGTAAACAGGCCACACACAGTACTGTTCCTGTCTTTCTGCCTTCTCAAAATCTACCTGCTTTGAATCTCCTCTCCCAAGCAATATAGTTGCATTTGCATTTAGGGACTTCCAAAGCAGTAGTAAGTTATAAATCTAAAAGAGTAATTTTAATATCTGAATCTTCCAAAAAGTGAGATGTTTTTGGACAGGTAGGCTTTAAAGTACTCTTCAAATCACATTACAATGGAAACTACTATTGAAGAGGTTAGAAACGACAGGCCTATAATTTAAAAAGATAGCCATTGAAACAGTTGTAGGGAGAGTTACTTATTCTACAATATCAAGGTAAACTAATTAATTTCCTGGGTGTAAAGCCAGATGATACACAGTAGTCTACTAGAAACTCTATCTGTTTTTTTAGAAGGGGAGTTGGGGAAAATTTACGAGTATTAATAGGTACTTTTCAATACGATATTCTACAAGAAGCAGAATAATTTCTGCACCAAAAATTAATCATCAAAATTAATGCATCAAGGTTAAGAAGAGAAGTTGTTGCATGAGAATAAGGATTTGGTATCCATGATAATATCAATAAGAGAGAAAAGAGAGAGGTGAGAAAACCAAAAGCCTTTCTCCAATAAATCAAAGGCTATGAATAAACAATTCTCAAAAAAATTGCAAGGTATTAATTGCCATAGAGCTCTGGGTCACTAAAAAGAGACATTAAAATTAAAACAATCCTCAAATCCTACAAACTGGGAGAAAAGACAAAAGATGGAGACAGTCAATGTTGGAGGTGTTGTGGGAAAATAGGAACACTAGTGCACCGTTGCTTAAGTTGTGAATCAGTTGTGAATATCATTTAGAATTATGAAAATAAAGTAACTAAAACGTCCATAACTTTTGATCCCGAGATTCCAATACTAGGTTTATACCACAAGGAGGTCATTCGTAAGAAGGTTCCCATGTACATTAGCACTTTTTATGACAGCAAAGAAGTGGAAACAAAGTGCACGACTACAACTGGGGAATGGCTAACCAAACTGTGATACATAAATGTAATGCTATACTGTGCTGTAAGGAATAACAAACATGATGAATATACAGAGGATGGAAAATCTACATGAACTGATGCAGAGGGAAGCAAGCAGAGTGAGGCAAACAGAGCCAATAAAATAATATAAACAATGACTACAATAACAGTTAGAACCACACAAAAAGTGAATGTTGCAAAATTTTAAAGAACAAGTATTGCTCAAAAGAAGAGAGAGAAGACACTCCGAACCACCACAAAGGTAAGGAGGTCCATGAGTATGGTCTATTGCACGTTTTCAGACTTTTTAATGTACTGGTTGGTTATGCTGAATTTTTTTTTTAATATTATTTATAGCGGCAGCTAAGTTGTACAGTGGATATAGCACTGGCCCTGGAGTCAGGAAGATCTGAGTTCAAATCTGGCCTCAGACACTTGACACTTACTAGCTGGGTGACCCTGGTCAAGTCATCTTTAACCCCACTGTCTAGCAAAAAACAACAACAGGGGGCAGCTAGGCTGCGCAGTAGATAGAGCACCAGCCCTGAAGTCTTGAGGACCTGAGTTCAAATCTGGCCTCAGACACATAACACTCACTAGCTGTGTGACTCCGGGCAAGTCACTTAAACCCCAATTGCCTCACCAAAAAATCAACAACAACAACAAAAACAACAAAATATTATTTATAAAATGTTTTTTAAAATAAAATATTTGTTACAAGGGATGGCTCTGAGAGGAGTAGGGAGGGAAAAAACACCAACACTGACATTAATAAAAGTTACTTAAAAAAATTACTTTTGAGAGGCAGTTTAATGATAGAGAAAACTAGACTCTGACACATTCTGACTGTGTGACCTTGGGGGTTCACTTAGCCTCTCAGTGCTTTAAGCAACTCTCTAACATAAGTTGCAGGGAAGATGTGACCAGATTTGGAATAAAGAGTTTTCTTATCTGGCTGGGAATTCCCTATGCCAAATCACAAGTTTAATTCCTATCTCAATAATTTACCATGTAAAAGTATGTGATTAATGTGAAATTCATATCAACCCTTTTCTTTGATTATATAAAGACAGCCCAAATGCAAAATCATTCATCTTTTCTTCCCAGTAGCATAACCCACAGAAACTAAGTTCCATTCCTAATTAACTAAGAATACTGCACAGGTCATAAATGAACTTCCTAAAGAAAAAAGCATCAGGACTAGATGGATTTGCAAGTGAATTCTACCAAACATATAAGGATCAACTAATTTCAATATTAAATAAATTATTTGGAATAATAGGCAAAAGGAGTCCTACTAAACTCCTTTTATGAAACAAATATGGTGCTGATACTTAAATCACGAAGAGCAAAAACAGAGAAAGAAAATTATAGACCAATTTCACTAAGGAATATTGATGCAAAAATCCTGAATAAAATACTAGCTAGGAGACTACACTATATCACAAAGATTATACATTGTGACCAAGTGGGATTTATACCAGGAATTCAAGGATATTTCAATATAAGGAAAATCATTAACATAACTGATTTTGTCAATAACAAAAGTAAAAAAAAAATCATGACTATATCAAAAGATGCAGAAAAGGCTTTTGACCAAATGCAATACTCATTCCTATTAAAAACACTTGAAAGCACAGGTATAAATGTATTTTTCCTTAAAATGATATGAAGCATCTACCTAAAATCATCAGCAAGCACATCTGTAATAGACATAAGCAAGAAGCCTTCCCAAAAAGATCAGAAGTGAAATAAAGATGCCCATTATCACTAATATTATTTGATATTGTACTAGAAACACAAGCAATAGCAATAAATGAAGAAAAAGAAATTATTTTGAGTGTGCCTGGAATTCCAAAGTAAACTTATTTCGTTATATATACTTACATAAAAAGGTAACCTTTAGTTTATAGACATACAATATCTATAGTCTGGTACTACTGAAAAGCAAGTTTTTGTCTCATGACAAAATTAACTCTTGTTTTTCTCTTAGTCATTATTGTTAAGAAAATAAAATAACTGGGGAAAAGGAAGTCATTATTTTAATCAGGCAACTAAGTTGGAGGCACTTATAGTTGGAGGCATGTTATATGAATATAACGTTTACAGGTTAGTAAAAAAAAGGTAGCCAAGTAATCATATTTACATTTTTCATTCCAGTCAGCATGGTGCAGTGGAAAGAGCAATGAATTTGGTTCTAGTCTTACCTAGCTTTTTCAGATTTAAGCTATAATATTAAGATAATCAGTTAACTTTTCTGAGTATCAGTTTCTTCATCTATAAAGTCATAATAATATTTTGCTTTATTTTATAGTTATGAGGAAAATACTATATAAAATACAAATAAACATAAACTATAATTATCACCACCAAACTTACTTCAGTATTCCATTTTGAAGTTGTACCTTCCTCCATGAAAGAGATCCTAGTTTCTTTTGCACGTGGGGGAGGGGTAACAGATCTTCCAGGTGACCCAGAAGGAGATGCTAAAGGTGTTGTGCGAAGACTAGACCTTAGGATGGAATGAGGAGTAAACTCAGGAAATTCAGCAGCAGAAACAGATGTGGCCAAAGCTTTAGCTCTCTATAAAAAAAAATTAATGGAATTTTACTGTTAAAGCCCATTTTAAAAACTGATTTCCATAAATACATGTTAAAACGCATGTTTCAATTAAAAAAATCAGTTAAAAAATTTTAGAATTCTAGAATATTTCCGAAGAAAACAAATTGTGTTACCTTTAAGTATTTTAGTATTACTGATGTTTGTATCTTTGCTACAATAACCTCAAACGAGATCACAAAGAGTCAGACACTACTGAAATGAATGACAACACCAACAAGTGTTTTAGATAAAATTTCAGCTCAAATGTTCCTATGATTTCAGTGCCCATTTTGGTATACCAATGCTTATATATTTCAGATAGGGATAAACCAAAATCATTGCTCTAGAACTCAGCAGGGTAAGAAGCCATCAATGATTTTTAGTCATTATATAAAAGTTCAAAGTAAAAGGAAGAATTATTTCCTTTAAAAATGAGATAGATTTAAAAAAAACTGGGGACCATTTTATAAAAATATTCTGTACTTGTATTCAGAGGAGCCTAATACAGAGACTGGCATAGAGTTGGCACTTAATGGTTATTAATTGTTGGTACCATAATTTTAGAGATCAGTATAGATGGAGATCAATCGAGGTGCTCTTCCAAATTTCCAAAGTTTGATGAAAGTACCACCGTATTTCCAGTCTCCCCAATTCGTAACTCTGGCATTATTGTGACTCTTCTCACTCTTCCTCAGCCTACATATCTAACCAGTTGCCAAACTTTGCCATTTGAATCTCTACCATATCTCCTGAATGTGAATCTTTCTCCCTACTTACACAACTACCACTTTCACACAGGCTTTCATCACCCCTTGCCTAGATTTTTACAATTGCTCCTTATTGGAGAGGTCATCCTGACTCTAGTTATTCCCCACTCCAGAGCACCTTAAACACACCAAAGTCATTTTCCATAAGAAAAGATCTGATCATGTGACTGACTCCCTGACTCAAACTCTAGCTGCTTCCTATTTATTGCCTTTAGTTTAAAATATAATCTCTTCTTTTTGGTTTTTAAAGCCTACACAACTTGCTCCAGACTAATCTTTCCAGTCTTACATTATTTCCCCTCCTGCACTTTGTGGTACAGCCAACTTAGTCTTCCTTCTTTTCCACAGTGCCTTTGCCCTGTCCATTCCAAACACCTATACTGTACTCCTTCCTTACCTTTACTTCATTAAAGTCCCTCATCTTAAGACACAGATCAAGCAATATCTTCTGCAAAATTCTTTTTCTGATTCTCTCAAATACAAGTGCTATATTTCTTTAACTTAACTACTTGGCATATATTCATTTTATATTTACACTCTGTATGTCTGTATATCTTGTCGTCTTCATTAGAATGTTAGTTCCTTTCAAGCAGTAATTCTTCCTTCACATTTGTACCTCTGCCCTTGCCAGCGTATACTTAATACTTGCTGATTATTCATTTACCTAGCAACTTTAAATATTTGGAACAGGGCCAGGAATCCACTCTCCCCTCATATATTCTACACTAGGCTACTCTCTTTTCAACTGTCACAGGATCTTACCTGTTTTTCCATACATTTGCATAAAAATGGAATTCCTATACCACTGGAGTAAAAACCTTTCCTTCCATGGAGGAGTGGCTCAGGGACACTCAAGAGAGATAAGGATCCCTCACTCCCAAAATCTCTTCTTTACACCTGTATTCTAATTCACATTACAGTAATTTAGAGGTCTCTCTCCCCAGACTAGGCCTGAAAAACTTAGTTGGTGGAAAGCAGGGTCATTTTTCAGTTTAGCATCTCCAGATTCCTCAATCCCAACAGAGCTTTGTACACCTGAGCTTATGAAATGTTTGAATGAACCAATAATGGAATTTTAAAATATTCACAATCGTTTCTAGCAGCTAGGAAGCAGGATTCTTTACTTTTCTTTCCTTGGGCCTTCAAGGTATAGAGTTAAAAGTGTAGTATTTCTACTCACCTTCACCACAAGAGGGGTTTCAAGCAAATTTAATTCAGATGCTCTGGTAATGTTCTGAGATACCCCTGTTAGCTGTGATGTTGATGGCAATGAATTAGATGTTATGTATATCATAGCTCCTCCTGGACTAAGCTGATTATACTCCAAATTAGGAGAGGGCTGAGGAATAGGACGAACAACCAAATCCAATAGTCTATACAAACAAAGAGAAGTATAAAATGAAAACTTAGTTCAGTTTGTGAATAATTTGTAATAATTATAAAACACTAATATAACCGTTTAAATTATATTTAAATAAATGTGATTTTGACACATGAAATGCCATAACCTTAGTCACTTCTTCCAAATTCCCATCATCATTCTCAGTCCATTCATTCTTATTCAGCTTATCTTGTACACGGAATGCAGTAATGTACACTCTGTTATTCTAGCTCAGCCTTTTTTCCCCACTTTGTATTATTACATAATTATCTATTTTCCTCATATTCAGATTTTGCTGAAATAAATTTTATTCCATTAATGTACTATGATTTAATTAACCACTCATTTATGGGTGAGCATTTAGGTTTCTTTTTTCTCAGTTTTTTTCCTTAAAAAGAAAAAAAAAGCAAGCTGGTGTAAAATCTGTGAAGGGGTAGTTTTCTTTTCTTTTGGCAGTACTCTCTAGGTATTTTCCCAACAGTGGAATTATAGTACAAGACTGCTTTCCAAAAAGAAGGGCCTATCCTACAAGTTCTTAATTTCACTATCAATGAATGACTGAATCTATTTATTTACTAACTTGATAATTTCAACTGCTTAAAATTATTTCCCTCAATTTGAGGGCTAGCAACTAGCACCTCAGGGTTGCTTTAATTTTCAACTTTAATCAATTCCTTTGATTAATGAGACTGAGCATCTTAAAAGTATTATTAATAATTTGTTACTCTTGAAAACTGTTCACATCCATTTGCTGATCAAGTATATCTTTTCCTTAATCTTTATTTAACAATTTATCAAACACTAATCTTTATATGTATTTGGCAGAATGTAAGATAATGCTATTACACTCCTTCAGTCCATTTATTCTGTTTCTCTGGTTTTTGACAAGTTTCAGACAGTCTGGAAGATAACCAATGCTTATTAGTTTATGAAATTTATAAAAGTATCAAATTATTTTCCTCAGCAGATTTCTCATTCTGATTCATCTTTTTGTCCTTTTAATTCGACATATATATATACACATGTATCATTATGATTTTTAATAAAATTTTGTGAAGAAAGTCTTTGGTAACTTGATTCATATTGAATTAGATATGTGAATTAAATTTGGAATTATCATAATCTTGATTATGTCTTGAATTAAGAAGTAGGTGAAATGGAATATGGCATGTTTCAGGCAAATGTCTGTCTGAAACAAAGAGATATGTTGTAAACAACTGTTTTGAAAAAGGCTGGAAATTTCCTTCTCATCATTTTCATCAAGGATATTCTTGATATACATATAGATCACTCACATATAGACGCTAAAGTTAACAGATGGATCACAGTTACAGATCTTGTTTGCCTTTGCTGGGTATTAATATGGTCTATTTTTTTTTTCTGGGACCCAAAACAATTTGTCAGTGTTTTCAAGACTTTCCCCAGCATCAGGAATTTTCTCACAAGAAAAAGAAATTACACTTAATTAAATGATGAGGGAAACTGGGTTTACAGAAAGAACTCAAACTATTAGAATAGCCTAGTCTTATCTAAGTTCTGGGCCATTATTTCTAAGAAACATTAGGAATTTACTTTCTACCTACTTCCTAAACACTACTAAATAGCATGTCATTAAAAAAAGCTTTGATGAAAAAAATGACACAATAAAATCAGAAGCAGTGTCTCACTTCATTGAAAGGCACTAAGACAGCTATGAAAGGAATCTTAAATCCCTTTTCACCATGAAAATACTTTTAAAAGATCATCTGGAAAGCAAAAATAAATTATAAGTAATTTATTGACTAGGAGATGAGAAAGTCTAAGCTTCTTAACAATGACTAACAGCTCTGATTAAGTTATTCAAAACTGTTATATACATAATTTACATTTAAATATCAGACAGCATAAGATGAGATACTTCAGGAAAGGAGGGAATATAAAAAATACAGCAAAGAAAACTTTCTTCAAATAAAGCATTTTTAGAATAACCCATTATCAACTAAAATTACCCAAGAACCCTAAAAACTAGATTTTCCCCTCACTTCTAAATACTTAACAATGTATGTGAATTACATATATCTTAGACTATATCTCATCGAAATTATGTTGATATTCCAGAACATATCCAATGGATTGTTTTGAAATGAAACTGATGAATTATCACAAATATTAAAAGCAGCATATCAAAATTTACTGATACACCAAAAATTGTATTTATCACTCTGTTTTCTGAGGTTATTTATTTTTACAACCTATTATCACCTCTATATCAGCTACTACTCCCACCTGTGATATAAACAATTTAACACTTATGCTGAAAAATATATATTTAACTTCTTTTACCCTTCATGGATTGAAAATTATAGGATCATAGATTTAGACAGGCTCTGTCCAAACTTTTCAATTTATAAATGAGGAAAATGAGGCCCAGAGAGGCTAACTTGCCCATGGTCACGCAGGTAAATGAGAAAAGATTTGAAACCAGGTACTTTATGTGAAAATTATACTGACAGAAAAATTCAAATGGATGACAATTTAGGAAATTGTAATTAAAAAATAGAAAGAAAAAACTAGCAAGACTTAAACTGAATACTGACAACTGATCCCTATAAGTATGTATTTCCAAATACTTTCTATTTGGTAGGCACAGGACAGCAATAATACTTTATATTTCTTTGGCTGCCAAAATGGCTCATCTGAGCAAGTATTATATGCTTAATACCAAACAATAAAATATTAATAATTCCTTTTTCTCTGGACTTTGTCACTGTCCTTTTTCAAATCACATTTCAAGTATCTTTTCAACATAAGGAGAGATGGCACAATATATATCCAAGTTGCAGCTGATAAAACAGCATACACTTGTTGACAACCACAAAAAAGTGACTATTCTCAAAAGAAACATTTTTGAAAGGCTTCTATAGAACCTATACCAGTGGAATTATGAGTTCTCTTAGGAGTTACACATCAGATTTCTCCAATTTTCAATTTTGCGCCCATTTTCTTCCTCTCCCTCCCTCTCCCCAAAACCTACAATGTGTGAAAATAAGTTGAATTACTGATTACCAAAGAATATTTAGCAAAATGTTTTACATTTTCTCATATTTATGCTTAAAACTCTATGCAAGTGTTGAAATTATTCTCAGATCTACAGATTTAGCTATGAAAGATTACAGAACCATAAAGTGTTACAGATGGAAGGGGACATTAGTGACTATGTAACTTAATTCATAACTGAACAAGAACTCAATATTCCTAGTAAAAGGTTAAGTAATTTTCTGTTTTAGGCCCTTCAATAAAGGGAAACCATTTTCTCTTAGGAAGTCCATTCCACTTTTGGGCAGTGTAGTGGTCTGGAAAATTTTCCTTAAATCAAAATTGTATTTATTTGCCTTTGCAACTTCTTTGTACTTCTACTTATTTGTTTAAACAGAACAAATCTAATCCTTCTTCCAGGTAAGAGACCTTTAACTTGAAATTAAGTCTCTCCACTCCTAAGTCTTCTCCAGTCAAAACATCCCAGTTCCTTTAACTAACAGCTTCTTAACCTGGGTTCAAATGAACAATTTTTTAACTTCAATATTACTGGTTAACCTTAATCCTATGTTATTTTATGCATTTAAAAATCAAGTTTTAAATGCAAATAAATTTTATTCTGAGACAGGGTCCAAAGGCTTCACCAGACTGTGAAAGGGTCCATGACACAAAAAAGTTAAGAATTACTGCTTTAACCGATCCTGATGGCCTGGAGCTCTATTCCTGGAGTGTTATTATTCTTTGATGTTTTGCTATTTGGAATAAATGGTCTTCTTCCAATAATTCAATTGAACAAACATTTGGAACTTAATCTTAATGAAGACTGAAAAATGGTACAGTGGTCAATTCTCATGTAGTGAGGACCAATATGAATTTAATGAATTTTTAAAAAATCATTAATAAACTATTTAAATTACCAGGAAAATAGTAAAAACTCTCATTTCAACATCTGCCAACAAGCTAGTTTTACAATAACTATATAACATGCTTTTAATAACTCTTTTGATATCTTGTCCAATGATTAGTTTTGAGTGACAAAAATAATATTTATTAGTTTTATTGAGTGACAAAAATAATAATCACTCTTCCCTCAGTGTAATTACAACTTTAAAAAAATACATATTGAACAAAAATAGCTTCCTGACATTGCCATTAAGCACAAGGATATCCCAAAAATCTTGGTGTCATTTTTAAGCTTAACAGCTCTGAGTTATTTTTATTTTATCTATGGGGGCAACATTTCATGTTTTTAATTTCATAAAACAGTCTACAGATGATAAAAATATCACCAAAATGTCAATAGAAAACTGTTCCAGGGTTAGTTTGCAGAAGGCTTCATTACTTCACCTAAAAGCATGGTATTATTTTCTGAATACAGCAAAAATTATAAACTATAATTCTGAGAAGACTTTGACTAAATATTATTTACTCAATAGAATTAACTCCTAACAAATTACATTTTAAGTTTGCAAAACAACATGCCATATGATAAAAGAATACTTACAGAACTAAACAACAACTAACTGTATTTTTAAGTCCTAGAATCTCAAAGGAAAAACATTATCTTTGATGGGAGGGTGCACAATATACTATCAAGCAGTCATTAGCTAAACTATTTGGCAACAGATTAAAAAAATGTTAAGATAAAATGGCAGCATCATAAGATGATCATAAATACATATAAGATAAGCAAGACACAGAAGCAACAGAACACAACTGTCCAGTATAAAATCCATTAACAGACTACTGAAAAAAAGACTCCTTATTCAATAAAACTGATGGGGGAAAACTGAAGAATCTGATGAAAAACTGGTTAGGATCAGTGCCACAAAAATATATAAAATAAATGTAGAGGTGACTTAAGGCCCCATTATGTAAAAGTCAGAGTGGAAGGAGGGTCCTTTCAAAACTATGGCCAGAGGCAAAATTGAAAAGGTCAGCTATGGTTCAAGGGCCTTCTTTACTTCCCCTTCTTCACCACTTTAGGGGAATATCTGAACTCTGGTGGATGTACCCTCAGGGGAACAGTTCAATGGCTGGAGGTCAATAAATTTAAGACAGTACAGCAAGGTAGGGCAGCAAAGTGGTGCAAGTAGATAGAATGTTGGCCCTGAAGTCAGGAAGACTCATCTTTCTGAGTTCACATCTGGCCTCAGATACTTAGTAGCTGTATGACCCTGGGTAAGTCATTTAAAACTTTTTGTCTCAGTTTCTCAATCTGTAAAATGAAATGGAGAAGCAAATGGGAAACCATTATAATATCTTTGTCAAGAAAACCCCAAAAAAGTTCACAAAAAGTCAAACACGAGTGAAACCACTGAACAACAACGAGGTAGATAATAAGACTTACTATTTTATTTATAAATATTGTATTTTATATATTTTGTATAGGTCTGGCACAAAAGGTATTTTTTAAAAAAAAGGCTTAATGGCCTACTCTTACATTGGGAAGGGAGTAGTGGTAAGAAGACACATAGCTAATAAGCAGCATTCAGCAGATGAGAACCATCAAGAAACATAAAGTAAAGAACTTAAATCATTTGGGGAAAATCATCAGTGCTCAAGGTAATATAAGACAATAAGGTGCAGAGAGAAGTTATCAACATGCACTGGTAAGAGGGAGTTTCCTCTTACCACTGGAAAGGAAATTGTTCAACATGAAATTTCCTATACCAATGAAATCACAAGTCCAAATCCTGTCCCTATCCCCAAAAAAACAAGTGATCTGAGGACAGGGACAGTTGTCCAAAGAGATGGAAAATGGATAATTCTATCAAAAAATGCTACAATTCACTACTAATACATACAAATAAAAACACACTGAGGTGTGACACACCTACATCAAAATAACAGAATGCCAAATGTTAGAAATAATTAATATTGAATTTAAGTCTAGAACACTGGAAAATGTTATTATGCAAATCATTCAAGTATTCACACTTAGCAATACATTTGTATCTCATCGTGGCACTGATCCAAATCAGTTCTCCATCAATACTAAGCAATGGGGATACAAAAGATTCTATTTTGTAAATTACTAGTTTGTGTTGGAACAACCTAAGAGTCTTTGTGAATTTTCTCAGGATTTGATAATATTCTCTGCTTAAAAGGCTATTGTTGGGAATTTCAGCATTTATGTCAATGAGGTTGAAGACAGAAAAATCTTACATATACAAAAATGAAGACGCAGGGTGAAGTAGTAAAAAGAGGGCTAGCTTTAGAAACAGGAATTCCTACTTTCAAATCCTGCTTCAAACAGATAGTATTTGTATGACCATGAGTAATTCATTTTAATCTCTTCAGTGCTCTAGGCAACTTTCTAAGAATGTCAAGTGATAGGAGTTGCTGTTCTGCATTGGTGGAGTTTTCCACCAGTGAAGTCACAGGTTAAGGCCAAGAAACAAAACAAAAACAAAAAATATTCTTAGTAGCCCTTTTGAAAGAAAGAAAAATAAACATCTTTCAACTGTACAAACTGAAACACGAATAAATGGAGTATAGCTGTGTTTTAAAAAATATGAAAAATGAGAAACATGGGGAAATCATATACTAATGCAATAAATCAAGTAACAGCAGAATACACACGCTGACAAAATTAGGTACATTAAAAGTTGAAAATGCTACAGAACAAAGGCTTTTTCAGAGGAGAATCAACCCTAGGATTGACTTCAGAAGCTTAGTATGCAGGGATAGATCTCCTGGTAGGTCTCAGGTCCTCCAGCTGACTGTCAAAGTAGATGTAGTTTCTAACTCTTTAACATTCATTCAGTTTTAGGTTAATCAGTTGATAAACATTTATTAAGTGCCTACTATGTGCCATTTATAGCTTATCAATACGTTTGTATCTCATTGTAGCACTGATCCAAATCAGTTCTCCATCAATACTAAGGATTGGGGATACAAAAGATTCTATTTTGTAAATTACTAGTTTTTGTTGGAATGACCTAGGAGTCTTTCTGAATTTTCTCAGGATTTGATAATATTCTCTGCTTAAAAGGCTATTGCTGGGAATTTCAAAACATGCCATTTTCCCATTTTTAACCTGCAAAAGACAGTGGAGCTGCTGTTTTACCTTCCTCCTTCATTAGTGGTGGCAGGATGAGATAGGAAAGTTTGTACTCATACACAATATTTAATACTGTATTTTTTTTAATCAATTTTATAAATTATATAATGTTCATCTTACCAGAAAGTGCTTATTAGCACTACAAAAGGCAGGAATTGGAAAATGTTTATAATGATAAGAAAGCTATTAATTTTCCTTTTTAAAGTTTGACACATCCCTGTATGTGCTTTTGAGTATAATGAGGATGTTTTGCCCAGAACTCACTTCTCCAATAATAGCTAGAACACAATGTTTCCGTTAAAAAAAAGGAATATTTATACACAAAAAGTATACATTAACTTGCATTGTGTAAGGAAAGAACCATTTTAAGTAGCGTGTTGTTCCTTGGGTAATTAGTACAAAACACCTCCCACAACCACTTTCTGTCACTTAAAATGAAAAGGGTTACACTGAATTCAGCCATACACTTCACAAGGAATATATCTTTTAAAAGATGAACATTTTCCAGAAAAGCTAGAAGTAATCAGAAGTATAAAAAAGATGAAAATGAAGCTGATCTTAGTGATCTACATGATATCAAATGAATGTTTTGTCACTTTAGTAAAATTCAAATTTTTTTAAAGAGCTCATAGTATAACTAAAAATACTCAGTTAAAAAATAGCAAAAACTTATGAGAGTTGCCCAACAATGGTGATCGCAATTCTGAAAAAAAAAAAAAAAGACAACCATCCTCAACTTGGGTCTTTAGGTAAATGAAACTTAAAATAAGTTCACATAAAATAGGGACTTTTAATTTGGCAGTGGTCTGACAAAGACTTTTCAGTGAACAAAGTCTAGAACTGAAAATAAAAGACTGAAGCAACTCAAACTGTTTCACAAATACATCTATAGAAAACTTGATTATTGCCAAATGGAAGCAAGTAACTGTAGATGTGAAAAGGTGGTTTAAAAAAAATTGGTTCTATTGATGGGAAAATAAATGGATGCCAGTAATAATACAAATGACTTCCACTTATAAAATTACCTTCTTATGAAGCTCATTAAAGGGAAACAACTTAACTAAACCTAAAAAAAGAAAAAATAAAATCAATCTTTGAAAGTTTGGCAGTATATATGCACATTTAAGTGCACTCTATAAAAGGAATACTTCAACATACATTACTCAATTTATCTTGTATATTCAAAGTTCAAATAGTTGTATTTCTAAAAATACTGAATTTGTCATTCAGAAGGTTGAACGCATTACAAATTTAGATCACAAAGTCTTAAGAAATTCTTGAAAATGGAAGCAAAATCACAAAGATTTTTGAGGCCTTGGGGAACAATCAGCAGAAAATGATAACACTGACATATTTAACACAGAAGTTTGTCTCCTGTGCTACTGAAGATACAGAATATATATGATCCTTTACTGTTCACAGAACAATAAAATAAAGTCTTCACAGGTACAAATTTACAGAATCAGAAGATGTCTAATTTTAGAGACCTCAGATCATACTGAAAAATCCAACCGTGAACAAATATTCCCTTTACAATATAACTAACAAGGGGTCATCCAGTATCTGCTTGAAGACTCCCAGAGTGGGAAGAAACACAACTTCTGGAAATATCTCTGTTAAACTTGCTTACTGAATGCTCAAAATTCTTTGAAGGAAAGCAATCAAAGTCCTCTTCCACATGAAAGCCCTTAAAGTACAGCTATGTTCCCAATTAAGTCATTTCTCCAGAATAAAAATATTCAATTCCTTCAATCAGTCCTCATGTGACACAGTATCAAGGCTCCTCACCAACTTGGCCACTCTTCTCTGGATACACTATAATTAATGCACATTCTAAAATCTCATACCCAGAACTGAACAAAACACTCCAAAAATGGTCTGGCCAGGGCAAAATACAACAGGACTATCACCAACTTGTGCTACCTACCCCCATCTTGTGCTTATGTTCTAGTTTGTCAAGATCCTTTTTGATCTTTACTGTCATCCAACGTGTGCTACCTCTCCTGGTTATGTGTCATATATAGTACAGGATTAAGCATAGATAAACAGGGCACCCTAGGACAGGCATCCTTTCAAGCTGACAAAGAATGATTATAATAACTACTATGTAAAGCTAACCAATGAGATATTTTTGATCTGCACTCTGTCATCCAATGTATGCTATCTCTACATTTGCAAATTTCATAAGTCACTGATTAACAATGTTTAAGGCCCAGTTTAGATCCCTCAGGTACTCCAAGAAAGGCTTCTGATCAATTTGACATGGAACCATGAATAACTCCTCTCCACAGTAGACCAGCTTTAAATGCACTTAATTTTATTTCTCCATCTTTCCCATAAAAACAGTATGAGACTGTCAAATGCTTTGCTCAAATCTAGGTAAACTGAAGTATACCACAATCTCTTTATTTACCAGTTCAAAAATTCAAGAGTAATGAGGTTACAACATGACAAATTCTCAATGGATACTTCCTTTTCTAGATGTTCTTCCTGCATGCCTTTATAACATACTGAAGAATTTTGCAAGGATTTGAATTTAAGCATAGCAACCTGTATTCTACTGACTCTATTTGTTTCCTCTTTTTAAAAGCTGCAACATAATATCTTCTTTTGCAGTTCCCGGGCTACCTTTCCCATATTTCATGAACTTTCTAAAGACACTGACAATAGCTTAGCACTCACATTCATGAACTATTTCAGTACCGTGGGAAGTAGTTCATCTGGGGTCCCAAAGTAGAATGGTGGCATACTCCTTGCTCAGAAAGCAGGGGCTCGGTGACCACATCAGGTGATGGAAGTTATAGGGACTTCTTAGATAAGTGGGGTCAAACAAATAGAAATGGGGCCCACTTAATCATACATAAGGATCCCTGTGGGCTGTATATTGACTTGGAAAACCACACATTTATATATTTGTTTTTATTAACACATAAAAACATTAAAACTGGATGAGAACTACATTTTAATCTCGTTCGGGTTGTACTCATGACCACATACAGCCTACAACTTTTTTGGATTGGATGACCCCTGAAATCCTTTCCAATTTTCAACTTCAGTGATAAGGTTCTGTCTTCTTCCTTATCTTTATTTTTATTAACTCCTCTTATCCTTTTCAATCCCTATTAGTTATTTTTATTCTACTCATCACAGAAGAAAGATTTTTCTACTTGGGGGACATAACAGAAGTAATTTTGCCTCCTCTCCACTGTCAATTATTATTGTCTAAATGCCCCTTAGTAAAGATCTTCTTCCTGTTTTTTCCTCTGTACAGCTTAAAAAAAAACCCAAACCCTACCATTGTTTCCTTGTCAGTCTTAACTACAATATACATAAGTTATTATATTATATGGTGGGTTGTACTCAAACAATGTGGACTATTTTAGTGTTCTTATATAATACCAAATTGTTTTTAAGAAAGGTTGGGCCAATTCACACCTCAACTAACAGCTTCTAGAACTTCTCCAACACTTTTGAGTATTTCCAGCTTTTCTCATCTTCTCCACTTTTGGGGGCAGAGAAGACATGAAACTTCAAAATGGTTTTTAATATGATTTATATGTATTATTAGTGTATGGTAACATTATTTATATGGTCAAATTTCTATTTATTCTTTTGAAAGCTATTTGTTCATATCCTTTAATAAATCATATGGGAAATACTTTTTCATCTTGTATTTGATTCAATTTCTCATATATCATAGATAGATTTTTTGTCGTTATGTAGAGACCTTCCCAAACTTGATAATCTTTTTATAAGCTGATATTGATTTTGTTTGTGTAACAGCTTTGATTATGGAATTAAAACTGTCCAACTCTTTACTTGTTTAAGAAATATTCTCTTAAACTCACACACAAAATCTGCTGCTTTCTGTTCTCCGCTTAATTTCCTCTACTATCCTTTCCAAAAGGATAACAAAAATGCACTTTGAGCTTAGCTAAGAATTACTTTTGCCAGGGAACAAAGAAAACATTACGCACTATATACATATCACCAAAGTTCTCCTTGCTTCCCATTATGTTTTAGAAACAAGATCTTCAGTCCTTTGTTGTCCTCAGGTCTTGCTACTTACTGATGGCCAACATCCCTGTAAAAAACCCTCTTCACTTATTAGAGCCAGAATATCCACATATAACTTCACCCTCATCTTTCAAATCAAATGCTAATCAGATTCAGTCTTGGGCCTTCTTCAAAATTCCAAAAACTTTCAAACTGTCTTCTTTGTGATTCCCACTCCTCTGGTTGTTCCCATTGAGAGAAGTAGGATTGTTTAATGCGAAAGGTTCAACCTTGCAAATTTAATGTGACAGTACAAATAAATTCAGCTACTCAAAATTTTCTAAATTCATAATCTTCACAATATGATTAATGTTACATATGAGAAAACTTGGAAATTCTGAGCCAATGGTACAGTCTAAGACAAACTATGTATTTCAATGAGAATCATGCAATGAAGAGCAGGGTCATACTAATACTAATGCTGAAAGCTCAAGAACAGGGAGCCAATAAAACTACAAATTTAACAACCACCCCAAAAAAGGAACAAATCTGAAAAATTCTGTATTTATAAGAACAGAAGCATATTAATAACCCATTAACTACCAAATTCATACTAAATATTTCCTATTTCCTAGAATTGTAACGTGTAACATTCTAAATGTTAAAAAGAAAAAAAGCAATTGTAAAAATCAAATGACGTTTATAAGTTTAAAAGTTACTTAAAAGCAAAACTGAAATCATTACATAATTCCCTTTTACATTTTGAATTAAAAACATAAGTCTTACCTGGAAATTTTTTCTGATGCTTTTGTAATTGGTGTTCCAACAAATGCATCAGGCAATTCTGTATCTGGGATAGAATATACTACAGGAGAAGTTTCTTCAATTTTAGGGCTATATAAATAAGAAAAATTTAACATCTCAATCTTAAACATGTGTAACATTAATTTTAAGAAATTAATCTATATGCAAAATTTAAATATTATTTAATATTTCTAATTGAAGGAAAAATCTTAGTCCACCAATCTATAAAGAACGTAAAATATAATCATACTTCAAATGGATCTGTGATTCTGTTGGTATAGGCTGTCCTTCCACCAATGTAAATCAAAAGCCCTCTATAACATAGCAAATAGACTTTAAGAGTTAATACGGCAGAAAAATTCATAAACCTGAGGTCAATCCAATGATAAGCCTAACCAAATTTAACACTAAGAAAATGAATATTAAGCTCACTCTGAGCAGGGATTAATTCATTCTTTGTATCTGTATACCTAGCATAGTGACTGGCACAAAATAGGCACAGAATATATACTTGTTAATTGACTGACTGAAGTAGAAATGTGCTGAACTTAAAATTGTAAGACCTGGGGTTCAAAGCTCAGATCTGTCATTTACTATCTGTATGATGACAGACAAATCATTTAATTTAGGTCTCAGTTTCCACTTTTGTACAACAAAGGCATTACACTAAATGATGGCCTTTAAGGTCCCTTTTGGATCTAAATACATGACCCTATTATTATCTAGTTCATCCCTGGATTCATATTCAAAGTTTTATCAAGGTTGGGAGGCAGCTCGGTGGCGCAGTGGATAGAGCACTGGCCCTGGGTTCAGGAGGACCTGAGTTCAAATCCGGCCTCAGACACATAACACTTACTAGCTGTGTGACCCTGGGCAAGTCACTTAACCCCCACTGCCCAACCAAAAACCAAAAAACAAAAACAAACAATAAAAAGTTTTATCAAGATTGGTAGACTGTGCTGTGTTGGCATTGTCTTGAAAAATAAGTCGCATTTCTGTGTCTTAATAAGGCAACAGACTAGTACCTTAGTGGAGGTATTATGTAATTATGCAGAAGCAACAGAGATGATTGCATATGGAGATACAATGTGGATTGGGGGACAGAGAACTGGCCTTGGAGACAAAAGCTTAAGATTCGTGTCCTATTTCTGACACTCTGGCTGTGCCATTCGTGGCGTTATGTGTTAGCTCTCAGTGTACCACACAAGCAGCTCTCTAAAACTCTTGAGTTGCAGGAAAAGTGCTAATTTATATTAGTGTAGTGAGTTTCCTCATCTTTCTCATTTTACAAGCATAATCCCAACTATATCTCTCCCTGTCTTATGATATAATTATTTTTAAAGGTTAAAAAAAACCACACAAAATATCACAACGATGAGGTCTCTAGTTGTATTCTCCAATAATATTGAATTTTAAAAGAAGGTTGGCATTTCTGAAGTAAACATTACACTTATAAGAAGTCTTTCCTAGACAAATATACAAATTGCATAATTAAAAGAAGCATTAAAAAACAGAAATATACTTACCTATTATAAGGGGATAAGTTATTTTTCAATTCATTCCCAACCCAAACTTCTCCAATTTTTGATAATACATTATTGATGAAGGCTGCTCTTGTTAGTATGGTTCCTCCTGTAGTTTGCTTTGCAACAGTAGATAGTGGCTTAGGTCTAGAAACTGAAAACAGGATTAAAGATTGAAAAGGATCTAAGAAATAACTTAGTCCAGCCTCTAAATGAAGCATGAACTTTCCTTACCACACCTTGAAAATGGATATAACACTTTTATCTGAACACATCCCACATTTAGATGAACACTGGTGGTCAAAGTTTGATTCAGAAAACCAACAAAATCAGCACCTTGAGGAAGGCACTTCATTTGTTCTTTGTATTCTCGGAACAGAGTAAATGTTTAATGTTTGTTAAAATGAACAATCAAAAGAGAAGTTCAGAAAACAGGAATTATAAAAAAGGGTAAAAGAATGAGAATATAGCTGAGAGAAGGGGAAAGGAAATAAGCATTTATTTAGCACCTACCATAGTCCAGTCACTATGCTAAGCAATTTACAAATATCTCATTTGATCCTCAAAACTACACTGGTAGGCAGATTCTGTAATTGTTCCCATTTTAAGGTTGAGGAAACTGAGGCAGACAGAGATTAAGTGACTTGCACAGGGAGCATCACTGAAGTCGAATTTGAACTTTGGTCTTCCTAATCTCAAGCCCAGTACTCTATTTACTGCTCTACTCTATTTTTAGTGGAGAAAGTTAACAAATGAGACAATAAGTATATTAAAAGTTATGCATAAGAGGCAACTTGCAGAGTGCAGAAATCTGTTAGGAGTTAGTTAGGAAAAGCTCTAGGTAACCTGAACTTCAGTTTCCTCACTTATAAAATAGTCATGCACACACAGAGACAGAATAGTCAGTGCTACTACAGATCAAATGGGATGGTGAATAAGAAGTGTTCTGTTGTTCAAAGGTTAACTATTATTAGAAGATGGTAACTGTCTCTTTTGGCTATCTATTGTGGGTTAAACATGAAGGATAAAACAGGCTGAAACGAAGTATAAGAAATCTTGATATTGTGACAGTAAAACTTTGAATGTTAAAACAACAGTTTACTAAAATAAATGTATTCATTTTAAAGATCTATTTTGTGCACAGTATTTTTACTGGGGTAGATAAAGAAATTAACAGGGTTTATAGCCTAGTCAGAAGAATTTCTTTGGAGGGGCAGAGCCAAGATGGCTTACTTTGGTGACAAAGAAGATCAAAACATACAACCAGAAGAAGACAACGAAGCCAAAGTTCCTTCCTAGCCAAGCCTCCAAGAAAAATATGAGTGGTCCCAGGCCATGGAAGAGCTCAACAAGGATTTTGAAAAGCAAGTAAGAGAAGTAGAGGAAAAGCTGAGAGTAATGCGAAAGGCACTGTAACACTAATCCAAAGGAATGAAAAAAATAGAAGAGAACGTGAAATATCTCATTGGAAAAACAACTGACCTGGAAAATAGATCCAGGAGAGAGAACTTAAAATTATTGGACTATCTGAAAGCCATGATCAAAAAAAGAGCCTAGACATCATCTTTCAAGAAATTATCAAGGAAAACTGCCCTGATATCTTAGAACCATAGGGCAAGAGAGAAATTGAAAGAATCCACCGATCACCTCCTGAAAGAGATCTCCAAAGGAAAACTCCTAGTAATGTTATAGCCAAATTCCAGAAATCCCAGGTCAAGGAGAAAATATTACAAGTAGCCAGAAAGAAACAATTCAAGGATTGTGGAAACACTATCAAGAAAACACAAGATTTAATCAGCTTCTACATTAAGGGTCCGGAGGGCATGGAGTATGATATTCTGGACGACAAAGGAGTTAGGACTACAACCTAGAATCACCTACCCAGCAAAACTGAGTATAATCCTTCAGGGTAAAAAATGGTCATTCAATGAAATAGGTGACTTTTAAGCATTCCTGTGAAAAAGACCAGAGCTAAATAGAAAATTTGACTTTCAAATACAAGACTCAAGTGAAACATGGAAGACGTAAACAGGAAAGAGAAATCATAAGAGACTTATTAAAGCTGAACTGTTTACATTCCTGCAGGGAAAGATGATATTTGTTAACTCATGAGTCCTTTGTCAGTATTAGGGCAGTGGGAGGGAAAAAAATTATATGTATGTATAGATAGATAGATAGATAGATAGATAGAGGGCACAGGGTGAGTTGAAGATGAAGGGATGATACCCGGAAAATAAAATTAAGGGGTGAGAGAGGATTATACTGGGAGAAGGAGAAAAGAAGAAGTAGAATGAGGTAAAATATCTCAAACGAAACAGACAAGAAAAGGCTTTTATAGTGGAGGGGAAATGGGGGAAGGTGAAAGGGAATGAGTGAATCTTATCCTCATAGGATTTGGCTTAAGGAGGGAATAACATAAACAATGGGGTATGGAAATCTATCTTACCCTACAGGAAAATAAGGGGGGAAGGGGACAAGAGAGCAGGAGGTGATGGGGGGGGCAGATTGGGGGAGGGGATAATCAAAGGCAAACACTCTGAGGAGGGACAGGGTCGAAACAGAGGACAGAATAAATGGGGGGTAGGACAGGATGAAGAGAAATATACTTAGTTACTCACAACAGGACTACTATGGAAGGATTTTGCATGATTACACATCTATAACCTGTATCGAGATGCTTGCCTTTTCAATGAGGGTGGGTGGGGAGGGAGGAAGGGAGAAAATTTGTAACCCAAAGTTTTAAAAACACATGTTAAAATAAGAAAAAAATAAATAAATCCTTGTTGAATAAAGAAAAAAAATTTCTTTGTAGAAATCTTCTAAAAAAATAACAATCTATCAAAAAAATAATTTTCCCAGCTAACCAACAAAAAGAACTATAAAAATGGCAAAGAATAATGAATTCATTTATATATTCTTTTCTGAGTCTTTTACCAGTTTTTTCTGAGGCTGGTGAGAAGAAAAAAGCTTCTGAAATGCTAATTGAGCATATTATTTACAAAGCTGGACTAATCATCAGTTTGGGATTACAAGGTGAAGTCAAGAAACTTAAGTGAAATCTTACCTTCTCGAAAGACTGAAGATGACAAATGATAGGGTTTAGCTCGTTCCATGGCTAACTTTCTCTGTACTCTAGGAAGTATCTTCCCATACTGATCTAGTATGGAATTTCTAGCAACTGACCTCTCCCTCAAACGAGGATCACGGTCATTCTATTAAAGACACAAAAACCACATATACACACACATGCAAAAAAATCAATCCTGAAAAATCTACACATACCTTACTATAATATATACAGGAAATTAAGGCCTTATGAAATTAGCTATAAACATTTGTATCAATCTTCCTTATACACCTTTCCTCTAGTCAAAATATCCCCCATACCTGGAAAATATCACACAATTCCTACCTAATCTTCAGTTCCTTTTTTTTTTCGGTGAGGCAATCAGGGTTAAGTGACTTGCCCAGGGTCACACAGCTAGTAAGTGTCAAGTTGTCAAGTGTCTGAGGCCAGATTTGAACTCAGGTCCTCCTGACTCCAAGGCCAGAGCTCTATTCACTGCACCACTTAGCTGCCCCTTCAGTTCCTTTCTTAATAAATCTTTTAATAGACAGTCTCCTTTCATTTTTTCTATAATGAAGTGAAATAAAGTAAGGAAGGTAAAATTTGCCCAGTTATCTGAGAACAATTAAAATATGCAAGAAGGATAGATTAGTAAGTCTTTTCAAACATAAGTGAGGTGGGGTTTCTTCTACTTAAAATATAACAAGCGTAATGATTTATATTTCTTGTATGAATTTTAAAACTGAGAAAACTTTCAAAAAATGTTTTTATTATCTTGCTTCCTGAAATAGAAAATTAAATCTTACCATGAGATTAACCTTCAGAGACTGATTCAGCTGCAATGCAGGTATATAATTGGCACGCTGTAAATGGTGAACTAAAAGTAATTCATGATTCTGAATATCAGCACTGGACTGCAAAAATTTCACTAAACACTCCTAAGAGAAATAGAATGGATTAGTCACCCATCAAACTAACTTCAAATTTTGAAAACTTTATTCTTATGAAAACCTACTTGTTCAGTGTCTGTGAATGGTAATTTCAGCAAATCTTCCATTAAGCCCATTTCCTGGCATGCTTCATACATGTGTTTAAGTAATTCTTCTACATTCAACCTGTTTGAATGTTGCTGCAAGAGACTCCAAGCCTCAACCATACACCTGCAATTAGTATTTGACAGTTTCATTATTTTGTAGCAAAATTCCCAGTCCTTTGAGGAGCTCATGAGTAGTTTCACAGAACAGCTCACAAAACCTTTTCATTTTACCACCTTAAAGTCTACAAAGTCCTTTCTTCACAATAGCCCAATGAGGTAGATAGTACAACTGCCATGTATGCAGCAAATACAAAGCTAGTTTAAAAAAAAAAAACAAACTACCACATTCTTTATGAACAGAGACTATTTTCCCCGCTTTGTATCTCCTGGCTTATTAACATCTCTCATACCTTTCATCCTCTTTCTATGTGTAGTCTTGTCCTACAGAACGTAAGCTCCTTCAGGATAGAGACTGTCTTTTTTTTGCTTGCATTTTTGTAAGCCATGTGTATTAACACAGAAATTGGCACAAAGTAATAAATGCTTGTTGGTCAAATAATGTGTCTGGGAATTAAAAAAAAAATCATTTCAACAGGTATTGAACTGAGCTGAAACTGACTAAGCCATGTATTGGGAATTATGTGGGGACAGAAAAATTAAAAGCAAAGGACAAGTATCCTTCCTCAAAGGAACTGATAGTGGAGCTCGAAAAACAAGACATAAAAAAAGAATCAACTGGTCACAGCAGGGTATGATGAAAAGATCAATGAACTAGGGGTCCCTAGCCCACTCTTGAGACTCAGGTTAACACAGCTATAAAAAGAGAATGGGGTAATACTTCTTAGCTATTTCATAGTGTTGTGATGATTAATGATATGCAAATAACTCTTACTATAATACTGTCATATTACAGTGTGAAAACAGGCAATGCAGATCAAAAGCCCTAAGAGTTCAAAAAAGGAGTTCAACATGTTTAAAATATATCTTTCTCCCAAAATCTCCCTTTTACCAAACTTCCTTATTTCTGTTAAAGGCACCAAAATTATTTTGGCCCTCCAGATTTGTAACCTTGGCATTATCTTCAACTCTTCAGTTTCCTTCACTGCATGTAATAAATCAATTGCCAAATTTGATCATTTCTACCTCCACAACAACTCCTGCAGCTGATCCTTTTCCCCCACAGCCAACTTAAAATCATACATTTTGCCTGGACTATTGAAATAGCCTCTGTGCCGTGTCTCCTTGCCTCAAGTCTCTCCCTACTCCAATCTATTCTCTAGACAGCTGTCAATGTATATTAAGTTTACATACAGTTGACTACTTTACTCTCTTTCTCAATAAATTCCAATGACTTTCCATTGCCTCTAAGAAAATAATAGAACTCCTTTGGCTTTTAAAGGTGGTCATAACCTAGCCCTAACCTAACAGGCTCATTATATGTTACTCCTTCTCTTGCACACTAGGGTCTATCAAAATTCTTAGGTGAAACTCTCTAAGTTTATGTGTTATTCCACTGGCTGTCCAATATGCATGAAATTCACTCCTTTCTCACTTTCACCACAAAGACTGCTCACATTCAAGGCATAACTTAAGCACTTTCTATGTGATCCTCCCAAATTCTAGCCCTCTTTCCCTTAAATAGATAGAATGACAATGTAAGCTCCCTAAAACAAGGGATTGTTTCATTTTTTTGTCCATGTATACTCACCTAGCATGTAGTGTTTAAATGTTTATAGCACATAAATGTTTGTTGATTGGTTGAAAAAAGAACTCAATGTGAGTTGTTACCAGCTGAGAATTTGCTAAAGGAGAAATAAGACTTGGCTACAGATGGATAAACAAGATTTTGGTAATAAGAGAAGAGGCAAACACTAATACATGAGGTAAAAAGAACAGAACATTTGGAGTCAGAAGAACTGGAATCCTTGCTCTGCCATTTACCACCAATATGATACTAAGAGTGTATTTATCTCTGAAGTGATTGCTTGAGGGATCTCTATCTCTAGAGAGATTTCTATCTAGAGATCTCTCTCTCTCAAACTATAACCCCATGGATAGCATAATCAAGATAGCTAAGAACCAGAGACTCAGAAATTGTCAGAATAATTAAAGTCAAAAGAATGAATCAATATTCTAAGAAAATGTGTATGGAGAGAAATAAAGAACAGAATTCTGAGGTAGGCAAAATGATTAAGAGGCCGTGAAGACTATAGAGTAGAAAGCACGGACAAAGTAGGAGAAGCAGGCATTGACTTTTGAAAAACAATTACTTTTTCCAGGAACAGGAATGATGTTTTATACCATTTTAGAAAATGCAGAGAGATTACATCTAAATACTGGGAGGCCAGCACCGTTTTACCCTTATTAAACTAGATTAACATAATAAAAAAAATCAATCTTGCTCATTTCTGAATTTCTAACACAGTTACTCATATAAATGCTATTATTATTTATACAACAGTAACTAACAACTAGAAATACTAAGCAACTGATACTATAGTGATACCATACACATATGCAGGCCAGAGACAATTAAAAGATTCCTGCCTGAACCCTTCTGACAACCAGACAAGACTGATAGCAATAAGCATCAAAATTATAAAATAGGCATTAAGAATCTAGGTACTGTAAGTCTTCATTACCTGATTATGCAAATGTAAAAACATGCCACGGGGCAATTATGAAACAACATTTCAGCTATATAACATAGTAGCGATAGTGGTGAAGAGTATCTAATGGAATACTATTGTTCTATAAGAAATGATGAGCAGGCAGACTTTAGAAAAACCTGGAAAGACTTATATGGACTGATGCTGAGTGAAATGAGCAGAACCAGGAGAACGTCGTACACAGTAACAGCCACACTGTACGATGACTAACTTTGATAGAATTAGCCCTTCTCAGCAATGCAAGGATCCAAGACAACTCCAAAGAATTAATGATGGAAAATGCTGTCCACATCCAGAAAAAGAACTATGGAATCTGAATGCAGATCAAAGCAAATTATTTGAACTTTTTTCCCTTTTTTTGGTTTGTTTCTTCTTTCTCATGGTTTCTCCCATTGGTTCTAATTCTTCTTTACAACATGACTAAAGTGAAGATAGGTTCAATATGATTGTATATGTAGAGCCTATATCAGACTGCACACTGTCTTGGGGGGGGGAGGGCAGAGATGGAGAGAAAATTTGGAACTCAAAATCTTATTGAAGTGAATGTTGAAAATGAATGACACTTAGTGACACCTTTGGGGTTTTCTTGGCAAAGATACTGCAGTGGTTTGCCATTTCCTTCTCCACCTCATTTTACAGATAAGGAACTAAGGCAAGCAGGGTTAAGTGACTTGCCCAGGGTCACACAGCTAGTGTCTGAGGCCAGTTTTGAACTCAGGTGCTCCTGACTCCAGGTCTGGCACCCATTTATACTGCCCACCTCACCTCCTTGCTTCAATAAACAAATAGTGAACACAAAAGCAAACTTTGTTGATGACTGCCAGGCATAACCATGATCAAAGACTGTCCTATACTATAAATGTAGGTGGTTTCTAGCATGGGATGAATCTGTATTATCCAAAACATACCCTGGAACTTGTTTCTTTGTACAAATCCCTGATATCTTGTTTTCCTGTCATAGGCCTCTTTTTCATAAAAGTGGAATGCAGAAAGTACAGCTGCATGATCTTTTGTGCAATGTAACATGACTGTCGTTCTGAAAAATTAATTATTAAATCAAAGGCTAATAAAGCAGCTTTCTTCTAAGTTGATTTTTTGCCTTCAATAAAAATCTTCACTGTCTTTTTTAGTGTCCTTTGATATTTCAGTAGCATTTAAAACATTCTCTTAAAAATCAATAATCATGAAGATGGTGGAATAAAAGCAGTGATGCGCTTGAGCTCTCCCCCAAGCCCCTCCAAACATCTATAAAAAATGGCTCTAAACAAATTCTAAAGCAGCAGAAGCCACAAAAAGACAGAGTGAAACAAATTTCCAGCCAAAGACAGCCTGGATGGTTGATCAGAAAGGTATATTGCTCTGGGCAGGAAGAGGAACGCAGTTCGGCGTGGGCACGTAGGCCACAGTGACCCTGGAGCAGGCCTCAGAGGACTGAATCTCAGGCGGCTGTGGCAGTTACTTGACTTCTCAAGCCACGAACACCAAAGACAACTTAGAAGGTCAATGGGAAAGGTCTGTTTCTGCAGTGCTAAAAGAGAAGCAAAGTAGGGTTCCAGTCCTGTTCCCCGAGTGCAGCCCCAAGGTGGTGGCTGCCTCCTGAGCTTCTGGCCCACAGACTGAGGGGGAATTGAGTGGCTGATCAGAGGGGGAGTGCAGGGATCTCTCTGCTAGTGCAGGATTCTCTTGCTTTGCCGGTGCTTGGATCTGGGTCACAGTTCTGGGTGGCAGTCCTGGGATGAGGAGGAGCTTGTAGTGGCTGTGGAGAGGAAACCCTCACAGTTCCAAGACAGAAAAGAGTGCTTATAGACCAGAGCACAGGCCAGGAAAGGAGTAAACACCCTTGATCATAGCACCTTGGAAGAACTGAAAATTTATAGGTCCCTAGAAGTATCTCTGAAAACAGCTGCACAAAACCCCTGAAGCTTGGGACAGTACATTCTCCACACTGGAAACAGACTCCTACCTTAACAAAGAGTCTACAACTCAAGTAATTGGCCGAGATCATGAGCAAGCAGCACAAAAGAGTCAGACTACATTATTTTACTTTGGTGACAAAGAAGATCAAAACATACAATCAGAAGAAGACAACGAAGCCAAAGCTCCTACTTCCAAAGCCTCCAAGAAAAATATGAATTGGTTGTAGTCCATGGAAGAGCTCAAAAAAGATTTTGAGAAGCAAGTAAAAGAAGTAGAGGAAAAACTGAGAGTGATGCTAAAGGAGATCCAAAAAATACTGAAGAAAATAACACCTTAAAAAATAGCCTAACCCAAATGGCAAAAGAGGTCCAAAAAGCCAATGAGGAGAAGAATGCCCTAAAAAGCAAAATTGGCCAAATGGAAAAGGAAGTCCAAAAGCTTAATGAAGAAAATACTTCCTTAAAAATTAGAATAGAGCAATTGGAAGCTAGTGACAATTTGAGAAATCAAGGCACTGTAACACTAATCCAAAGGAATGAAAAAATAGAAGAGAATGTGAAATATCTCATTGGAAAAACAACTGACCTGGAAAATAGATCCAGGAGAGAGAACTTAAAAGTTACTGGACTATCTGAAAGCCATGATCAAAAAAAGAGCCTAGACATCATCTTTCAAGAAATTATCAAGGAAAACTGCCCTGATATTTTAGAACCACAGGGCAAGATAGAAATTGAAAGAATCCACCGATCACCTCCTGAAAGAGATCCCCAAAGGAAAACTCCTAGGAATGTTATAGCCAAATTCCAGAGTTCCCAGGTCAAGGAGAAAATATTACAAGCAGCCAGAAAGAAACAATTCAAGTATTGTGGAAACACTATCAGGATAACACAAGATTTAGCAGCTTCTACATTAAGGGACCTGAGGGCATGGAGTATGATATTCCCGAGGGCAAAGGAGATAGGACTACAACCAAGAATCACCTACCCAGCAAAACTGAGTATAATCCTTCAGGGTAAAAAATGGTCATTCAATGAAAAAGGTGACTTTCAAGCATTTCTGTGGAAGAGACCAGAGCTAAATAGAAAATGTGACTTTCAAATACAAGACTCAAGTGAAACATGGAAGACGTAAACAGGAAAGAGAAATCATAAGAGACTTGTTAAAATCTGAACTGTTTATATTCCTGCAGGGAAAGATGATATTTGTAACTCATGAGTCCTTTGTCAGTATTAGGGTAGTGGGAGGGAAAAAGTTATATGTATGTATAGATAGATAGATAGAGGGCACAGGGTGAGTTGAAGATGAAGGGATGATATCTGGAAAATAAAATTAAGGGGTGAGAGAGGATTATACTGGGAGAAGGAGAAAGGGAGAAGTAGAATGGGGTAAATTATCTCACATGAAAAAGACAAGAAAAGGCTTTTACAGTGGAGAGGAAATGGGGGAAGGTGAAAGGGAATGAATGAATCTAATTCTCATAGGATTTGGCTTAAGGAGGGAATAACATACACAATGGGGTATGGAAATCTATCTTACCCTACAGGAAAATAAGGGGGGAAGGGGACAAGAGAGCAGGGGGGTGATGGAGGGGAGAGCAGATTGGAGGAGGGAATAATCAAAAGCAAACACTCTGAGGAGGGATAGAATAAATGGGGGGTAGGATAGGATGAAGGGAAATATACTTAGTTTTTCACAACAGGACTACTATGGAAGGGTTTTGCATGACTATACATCTATCTATAACCTGTATCAAGATGCTTGCCTTTTCAATGAGGGTGGGTGGGGAGGGAGAAAATTTATAACCCAAAGTTTTAAAACACATGTTAAAAAGAAAAAAAAAGACTCAATAATCATATTAACTCTCTCGTCACTGTAAACCAATTTTTTTCTCACTTCTCTTCTGCTTGTTTTTAAATATGAGGCAAGTGGGTTTAAGTGACTTGCCCAGAGTCACACAGCTCATAAGTGTTATGTGTCTGAGGCCGGATTTGAACTCAGGTCCTTCTGACTCCAGGGCCAGTGTTCTATCCACATCTCACTTCTCTTCCAAGTAAAAGGAGAAAAACCTAGTCCATGAAGTTTTCCATGTTAATCCCAGAGCTTTAAATAATTTTTTCCTCTAACTTTATCTTAAGGCACTTTGTACTTTGATGTAACTTAACATGTCTTAACCTCTCTTATAAAACTGTTAACTCCTAGAGGGAAAAAAAAGTATCTTATTTAACTCTGTGGCCCTACCAATAGAATAGTGTGCTTATTTATTTGCTGAATTAACAAGTGCCATCTTGGGGGCTTTAGGATATTGCCTTTAAACACCACTTTGTAACAACAGAAAGACTAGCCATTTTAAGTGTTTAGCTTTTTTGCTACTGTGCTGGTTAAGGGTACCAAATAATTGAGGAATTTTTAGATTCCATAATAATAAGCAGGTTTACATATTGTAAATTTGTAATTTTTCTATATAGTATCTTGGAAAAAAGACAATAGAGTCTATCTAGGACGCAGGCATAGTGTGAGGCAACTAAAAATAAATAATGTAAAGTAGGGGTTAGGTCAGCAATTTTTCAGAAATGGTTTGCCAGTTACTATGAAATGACAGTGAGTAAGTTCCGACCCTAGAAAATAAAAACAGGATGAAACAGAAGTACTTCAGTAATCTCTCATAAAGGAGAAAGGCAGTAACAATGATACCTGGCTACCAAAAATCAGGCCAGATTGCTACTCTCTAAATAAAAATGTTTAATCCAGGCTATCTCTAGATTCTTATTTCTATTTCAATTATTTTTCCAATACCCATCATTTCTCATGCAATTCTGCAAATATCTTACCGGGATCAAATTTTGGCAAAAGCTTTAGGGCAGATTGATTCTGATTTAGTAATCAAAGATAATTTCACATCTTTGTATTTTTTATGAGGCCTCTTTTCAGGGGCATTGGCAATGTGATTAATAATCTGGTCATTTGATCAGTGATAAGTAAAGGAAATGTTCTTTTTAAAAAAAATTCATAATTGAGCAACAAATAGAAACGTGCACAATTAAAAGGTCCAAAGACAAGACATACACAGCTGCACTGTGATTTTGCCCTGTGCAGTTTTATTACACAAATGAATAAAAACTCATATAATCAGAAAATTTCAACCTTTCCATCAAAGCTCCCAACCACAGCAATCATTTTCAATGTTACTATATATACATTCACAAAAACTGTGAATGAACTATGGTCAATGGAAGAAAGGAATACCGCAAAGAAATGAAGAAATGTTCAAGAGCTCCTTATATCTAAACTTGATATAACAGATCAATTAATTGGCATCTGCTCCTTCAGCTAAGTTTAAATGAGGATAAAATGAAAATTTATAAAAACAGAAAAATGTCATGATTAAATAACTAATACTAGTAAGAGAAAAGGTATGATATGATCAATTCACAACCAAAGATGAAATGTAAAGAATTTCATTCCTTCAAAACACCCAATCATAATTAAAACATAGTCAACTCTTGATTATTCACGCTACGGTTTATTCCAAGATAGTCTTCCCTTGCATCAATAATGCTCCTTGTACCCATTTCACCAATTAGTGAGCATTCGTGAAATGTGAACTAATTTTGCAGATTAAGCAAAATATAAATATAAAGCTTTAAATTTCACAACAGGATCATCTAATGCAGGTCAAACAACACAGAAATGATTTTTCAATTATACACTTCACTGTTTCCTCTAACTCTACCTTTAAATGAAAAATACTTTTGCTACTTACCTGTTAAAAAGCAAAACGGTGAGGTGAAGCATAACCTCATTGCTGCTTGACACAGATGGTTTCACTGTTTGAATGTATCTAAGGGCTAGTCTATGTTCACCTTGGCACATGAAGGCCTGAATAATCTTTGTATGTTGCCATGTCATAGACTTTATTGTAGCTGGATGAAATAAGAGATCCAAAGCACTCTGTAAAAATGAAACAGAAAAGTTCTTATTAATTTAAAATATTCAAGATTATCAAGGGAAGGTATCTTAAAACAAACACTATGGCAATATTAAAAGTAATGCAAGTAGTTAATCTTAAATCTTTAAGAAAAAAGGGCTACTAAATCACAATGGAAAATATAAATTGTTTGCATTCCCCTCCCAAATCAGCTTACTGTCCATATTAGCTCAGTTGTGATAAATGCAGCTTAAATAAGTCTCTAACATTTGTGTTAAATACATAGTTCAAGAATCTATCCTGTTCTTTATTGAGAAAGTTAACATTTCCACCTTCACGTGCTAAATAAGCACTACAATTTTTAAATTCTTATTTTATCTAATTCTTAGTCAAATGATAGATGGGGGAGGAGGTGGGGCAGGAGTACCTTCTAAAAGGTATTTTAAAAATCTAAATAAAGCAATAAACCTATAATCATTTATGTGTGCATGCATGTGCTTGAGGGACCGGTTTTCTGAGCCACAGCTTCAAGACAAAATAGTCTAAACTCAACAGAAAAGCTGCAGGAGAATGTTACATTAATTTTTTATTATGCTGAATATGACATTTTCATGATTTAAATATATTGAAAACTTAGTGAATTTCCACCTATTCCTACATCAGTGATTATCAAGCAATACAAGCAGTTTATCTCATTGTAATCTGTTTAGTGATTGTATCTAATTTTCCAGAAATTTAATTTCAGGTAACCTGAATGAAGAAAATGATATACCTACCTCACAGTCATTATGATCTATAAGCCAAAAACCTTGAATAAGTTTAACCAGACCCCAAGGGATTGCAAAGGCAGTTGGAAAAGATTCAATTGTAGTATCTGTTTTATTTGGAAAACAATATATGATATCAAGCAGCAAATAAATGGTCTTGAAATCCTGATTAAGGCTGAAAACATAAAAATGGAAATTTCCTACATGTCCTTAGTGTAGCTATTAGCAGAAAGCAGTACCACATAGGCTTGGAAAGGTACTACTTTTTAAGGAAGTATTTTTATTGGTTCAGAAACCCATCATAGCTGGATCTAAAGTAAGTTACTGATCTTCTTTATAGCAGGAGTATGTATGGTTATTAATGCTCTGCCTCTACTCTTTCCCAGATGTATGGAGTAGTAAAATAGAGGAGTTAAAGTAAAGCATAATTTAGCATCTTCCTGATGTTAACTGGCTTAAGAAATGTAAGAGAGAAATATGTATATATCAAATTCTGTTTGTCTAGTCAAGCAATGCTAACTAAATCTGAAGACTTTCCTTTCTAGGAAAAGTACCTTCCTTACCAGTACACAAATAGGTTCTTGAAGTCACTGTGGCTTACAATTTCCTGTTCAAAAACGTGTTACTTCATGTTGTGTGCCATGCTTAAGACACAGTTGGTGATCTATAACATTAAATAACATTTAAAAGGATACAATAGCATGTTTATTTGTTTCATCAACATTTTCCAGTAGGTATACATCAAGAAGTGCCTATAAAATAAAGGGGGAAAAAGTTTTAGTGTTATCTCTCACAACCACCAATGCTTTCTCTTTTTTCCCAGTCCAATGTCTAGGCACAGGAAATTTATTCCTATATCACAGGCACTGTTCTATTAAGCACTAAAAAAAATATTGCAAAACCTACATGGAGGCTAGCAGGAGGATATTTTCCGGTGCCTCCTTCATCCCGTTGCCACAACTTCTCAATTCGATCCCCTAAGTGGGAAAGCATTCCATCAATCATCAAACAGTCAGAGTTCCACTTCCCTCTGAAACAAGGACAACATAAAAAGACTGTTAGTTATCACAGTCTTCAATCAAATTATTAACACTCAGGTACACAGTTATTAACTATACTGAAACCTGTCAAAATGTTTCAGGAACACAGGTTCTAGATATAGGCTCCAGAATTTCTCCAGCTCTGAAAACAGCAATTAAAGGTGTAGGGGCCTTATGGTGAATACGGTCATTGCAAGTAATGCCTAAGGTTTTCTTATTCTTATAAATTTGAATCAGTTTCCTATGTATCACAAAATTTAAGACCTTTATTAGAGAAATCTGCTGCAAGGTTTTTTCTGCTCATTTGCCTGCTTCTGTAGTACCATTAATTTTATGTAATCAAAGTAACCAATGTATCTTCTGATCTTCCCTATACCTTTTTTGGTCAGGAATTCTTCTATCCATATATGTGAATTTATTATGTAATTTATATATATATATATGTGTATATAAAAAACATAATTTATTCCTAGACTAGCTCCTCTAACTTAGCAAGTTACTTTTTGCATGTAAGTCATATATCCATTTGGAGTTTTTCCTGATAAACAACGTGAAAACATCTAGTTTCTGCCAAACTGCTTTTTAATTTTCCCAGGAATTTTTGTTGAATACTGAGTCTTCCCCCAGTAACTGTGGTTTTTGAGTTTTCCTAAGTTTATTGAACACTATGCAACTGAGTTCATTTGCTTCTGTATATTGTGTACCTAATGTATTCCACTAATTTAACTCTTTATTTCTTAACCAATACCAAATTGTTTTGATGATTACCACTTTGTAGTATAGTTTGAGATTTGGCATTGGTGCCCCTTTGTGCTAAGCCCCAGGGACACAAAAAGAGGCAAAAGACAGTCCTTGCCATCATGAAGCTTATAATCTAATGATAGTCAGATGAATTTCATTATTATTTTTTCTAGCTCTCTAAAATAATCACTCAGTAGTCTGATTACTATGGCACTGAACAAGTAAATTAAAATTTTGTAGTTGTAATTCATATAGTTCACAGGTAAACTCTCAAGTAACTTACACATTCTAAAGTTACTTTAAATCTCTTCCTGCTGGGTTTCATTGCTAATATAGAGAAATGCTCATGATTTATTTGTGTCTATCTTCTATCCTACAATTTTGCTGAAGTTATTCTTTTAATTACTTTTTAAACTGACTCCAGTATTCTTTAAGCAAACTATCATATCATCTACAAAAAGATAATTTTGTCTTCTTTTTGCCTATGTATTATTTCCTCAATTTCTTTTTCTTGGCTTATCTCTGTAGCTATCAAACAATAATGATGATGACAACTATGCTTTATCCAATTTCATCAGAAAGCCATCTAATTTTTCCCCATACAGGGAATATGCTAGCTCTTAGTTTTAGATAGATTCACTTATCATGTTAAGAAAAAAATCCATCTATTTCCATGCTTTCTGGTGATTTTTTTTAAATATGAATGCATGTTATTTTCTCAAAAGACTCTGCTACATCTACTGATAAAAATCACATGTTTTTTTGTTGTTTTTGTTATTTATGTGCTCTTGTTATGTTGACAGTTTTCCTATTATTTAAGCAACCCTGCGTTCCTGGTGTAAACTGAACGTAAACATGGTCAACTTTGCTAATATTTTATTCAAAATTCTGGCATGGATATTCATTAAGGATATTGGTCTATAGTTTTCTTTTTATATTCTAGGCATCAAGATTATGATTGTATCAAAGAAAGAATGTAGTAGGACCTCTTCTATTTTTTTCAATTTATCTACTATTGGTATTAACTTTCTTTTATGGTTTGATATATAAAATATGTTTGCAAATCCACTTGGTCTGATTTTTTTTTTGTTTTGTTTGGGTGCTCATTTGTGGCAGAAGGAAACACTGGGTAAAACTCCATTATTACCTTTTTAAGTTTAATAGATAATCTTTGTTAATCTTTAAAGAAGTGGTTCTAAAAGGTACTTCATTTTTAAGTACTAATAGTTAAAATCTTTTGTAGATGCTTCTATCCTTTATTTCCTTCTTTTTTGATATGGTAGCTACTGAAGTATGCTTAAAAAGACTTCCATTTAATATTATGCCTCTCATAAACAACCACCACAAATCATCTATCACAGTAATTGAAAAATTCCTCTGGTCTCTGTGAAATAAAGTGTTATATACAGTCTCATTACAAAAAAGCAAATTTAGCCATACAATAGGATATTAAAAACACATCTGTATAGTGAAGAGGGGATTGGGCTATGATTCAGAAGGCCTGAGAATCTTCCACTCCTGGTCATTATCAATCAACAAGTATATATTCAGCAAATACTACATGCCAGGTACACGTTAGGCAATGGAGATACAGGTACAATGAATAAAATAATCCCTACTCAAAATGAGCTTACGGTTAAAATGGGGTAAATAAGAAGTACTTAACAGGGACACATACCCACACCCACCCACCTCCTCACCCTGCCTCAAATACAAGGAAGTTTGATAGGGAAAGGACTGGAACCACCATTTGGGAGGCTTAGGAAAGACTGAACACTAGTTAGACATGTAACCCTGGGCAAACTGTTTACCATCTATGTCTCAATTTTCTCATACGCAAAATGAAAAAGGGGTAGGATAAAATAATTTAATATCTCTTCTAACTCTATAACTTATTAACATTGGTGACAAAATTAAAATCCTTCCCCAAAAACAAGCTTTAATATTTAATAACATGCTGAATCATTACATGAGCTATCAGTGGTGACTGAATTTTAGCAATAATTTTGGAAAAATTTTCCTGAATGAAATGTACCTTGCCAGATGCTGAAGCTTCTGTCGATGACTTGTGTAGTAGCTCTGAATTACAGGGTAGTTGTACCATAATCTTGACAACTGCATAGGATCATCTAGATTTTTTTAAAAGTAATTTTTTAAAAAGGTAATATTTCTACAAAATCCAAACTATAGGTATTCTACTTAAGAACAATATTCACCTATAATTTTACTAAAATTTTTACTTCATGCATTTCATAGATCATTTTAAGGAATAAAGGAATTCTGTAAGTGCTTTTCTATGTAAATGTCCAAAGATGAAATTAAACATAGCATAAAAACTTACAGAATAATTTATTTTAAAGCACTGTAAATCTGGTTCCCCAACCCCTAGAGCAGAAAATAACAATTTGAAAGCAACAAGACCCTCAAAATGTTCCCCAACTCATAAATATTTTTAGTTTATAAAATAAAAATGAAAACAATTAGTCAGAAAAAAGTAATTGTGAACAAATATAACAACAGAAGCACTTAGCAATGTAACTGCAATTTAACAAGCCTTTCAAATAGGGGGTGGGAGGAGTAGGGTTAGTCAGTACAAATGGAAAACTTTCAATGGCACTTGGAAAACCTGTTAAGAAAATGTTAATGTTATCTTTATATTAGTGCATGTCCAGAAAAGAGTATTTGTGTTTTATGTTTAGTGTAAAATTTAACCACTCTGATTCACAAACCATAAGTATTCAATCCCAGGCGTATAGATTCCATCACCCAATCCAACCCCTCATTTTTACAGATGAAAAAACTGAATTGAAAGAAGGTTCACCCAATATTGCCCAGCTAGTATGTGACAGAAAGCGAATTTACATACTTGCCAATACTAATGATCTCACATAGGAACTCTTAATGCAGAGATATAAAGATTAAAAAATCATATAAAAAGGCCTATATTATTTTCTATGACTTGTCATAATAATAATGACAATCCACACCAGGCTTGTGAGGTAGGCAGTGCATGGTTTGTTTTTTTTAATCATCTGACAAATAAGGAAACAGATTCAAATAAGTTAAGTGACTTATTTAGAATAAGTAATTATCAAAGTCAAGGTCAGAATCCAAAACTGAACTCTATTCCAAGGTTCTTTTCATTACCCTGTACTAATGCTAAAAGATAGTTCACTTGGTACCAATTTTCAAATCCACTTTCTTTCTGTAAGAGCACATTATTTAAACAAATAGTTTTAAGTTAACATATTACATGCTGCATTATCTTAAGTGTACATAAGCTTATTAACTTAATAATTACTGAATAACTGTATAAAAAAAATCTTACCTAAACCTTCTGGTAAGAGACCAGAACGTGAAAACCAAAGAACCACTTGTGCATATTGAGAGATAAGATTAGTAACCATTTGCTTATTGGTTAAATCCACCAGACCTGTAAAGATAGGGTCATCAAAAAATACTTATTTAGTGGTTAATGTGGTTGATCATACTAAAATTCTCAAACACTCAACCTAAATGATTATATGCTTTTGAAAACAAACAACAACAAAAAACAAACAAAAAACCCAAAAAACAAAACAGAACAAAACAAGCTATTTTGGCATGTGTTTTACCTAACATGTGATAAGGATAAACTATGTCGAAAACAATATCCTAAATCAGCGAAGCCAGTCATGGACAAATACTTCAGTAAATCAAGGATATGGGATATTGCTTAAATCTCACAGAATGAAACTTCTAAATAGATGATAGTGCTGTGAAAAACAATGAATATGATGCATACAGACAAGTACAGAAAGACATGACCAGATGCAAAGTGAGTAAGCAGAGTCAAAAGTAAAACAACGTACCCAAAGACTACAACAATGTAAATGGAAAAATGACCATCTCAAAGAAATCAAAAGCTAATGTTGCAGAAACACAAGAAGTAAGAATAGCTCTAAACAAGAGATAAGATGAGCCCTCCTCCCACTGATTTTGCTGAGAGACAATTTCACATGGGTAGAACATTACATATATTTCCAGACTTCTTTCAATAAGTTGTTCATTTTGCTGAACAACTTCTCTATTTTTCTTAAAATGTATTTGTTTTCATTCTGAAGAGTAATTTGAAACTATGCCCATAAGGCTATAAAACTGATCAAGTAATACCACTACTAAGTCTATATCCCAAAGAGATTTTTTAAAAATAGGGGAGGGGGGAAGCAGCTAGGTGGCGCAGTACACAGAGCACCGGCTCTGAAGTCAGGAGGTCCTGAGTTCAAATATGACCTCAGACCAAAGACTTGACACTAGCTGTGTGACCCTGGGCAAATCACTTAACCCCAACTGCTTTTAAAAAAAGGGGGGGGGGAGGACCTATTTGCCCAAGGGTACTTATAGTGGCTCTTTCTGTGGTGGCTAAGAATTTGAAACTGAGGGGATGCCCATAAATTGGGAAATGGCTGAACAAGTTGTGGTATTATGGTAATAATGGAATACTATTGTGCTAAAAGAAATGATGAGCAGAATGATTTCAGAAAAACCTGGGTTTACATGAACTGATGCAGAGTGAAGTGAGCTGAAGACTGTACATAGTAACAAGAATATTGTATGATGAAGAACTGTGAATGACTTAGCTATTCTCAGCAATAAATGATTCAAGACAATCCCAAAGGACTCAATGAAAAATGTTATCTGCTTCCAGAGAAAGAACTGCTGGAGTCTGAATACAGAGCAAAGCATACTATTTTTCTCTTTCTTTTTTTTTTGCTTAGTTTTCTTTCACAAAATGACTAATATGGAAATGTCTTACATGATTGCACAGGTATATCCTGTATTAGGTTGCTAACCATTTCAGAGAAGGGGGAAGGAAGGGAAGGATAGAATTTGGAACTCAAAATTAAAAAAACAAAACAAATTCTTTTACATGTAATTGGGGGAAAAAAATTATTTTTAAAAATGTATTTGTTGCTAGGAAGAATGACTATCGGAGGAGAGGAGAGGAATACGGGGAGAAATAAAGGATATCAATAAAAATTTATTGAAAGAAGCCAGGGTGAGAGGGCTGGAGTGGGGGGTTTGAAGCACAAGTAGACATTTAGGACATGTGGGAATTCAATTTCATTCACTACCATCTTAGAAGATGTAACGCATCTTAGAAAATGGTCTGTTTAAAAAAAATGTCTATTTGTAGCCTTCTGCTATTTGGAATTGTTCCCCCCCTCCCCCCTCCCCCCACTATATATTAGAAACAAAGATAACAGCTTCTGAATATGCCCACACATTCATAAAATGAAAGAGGCCATATTCCACAGAACTTATCAAGTCAGGAGTTTTCTGATGTCACTTTCCCCTTTAACAATTCCGTCATAATATTCTAATATAAATCAATACAATAAAACTCTTACAGATTGCCTTCAACTGAGGCTATCAAAAGTCACCAATCTTTTTATCTTCATTTAAACCATTGGTTATCCGAGATATGCTTACAATCAAATGTATGTGGAGAATCAATTAACCTGTAACATGCTGATTCCCCATAACCAAGAATAATACTATGCAGTAAGCAAAAAAAGCTTGGAAAAAACAAGACAATTCATGCTAGTGGCTTATTTTCTATATTTTCCCCCTTAAATACACTGTAGCCTAAGAAACAAAATATGATCTTTTCCAAGGATCACGATATTGCAGTTAAAAAACTTTCCAGAAGAAAAAAAATAATGAACAAACCTCTCTCAGTGAGCTCTTGAGCCTCTGATAAAAAGCAGTTTAAGACTGTGCTAAGGTTGCTAAGAAGCAACTGACATTGCTGAAGAGACTGGATAGTTTGTGGATCAATGAAATGACAAGAACCATCAAATAATGAAGCACCTGTTGAGGGTAATATAATACAATTGGCTTAAACACAATAAATTAGTAGAGTTAGCAAATTTAAGTATCACAAAGTCAATTTGACATCAATTTTGACAAATGGAAAAAAAATCACAGTTGTAAAATTTATGACCAAGATCTTATATCCAGGGCTATTATAGAATTATATATAAAGAGCTGGATGAGATCTCTGAGGTCATTTAGTTCACCCCTTCATTTTACAGATGAAGAAACCCAGGCCAAGAGGAGTTCAGGTGATTCGTCCAGGCTCACACAGTTAGGGAGCACCTGAAACATTGGTCTTCCTGACTACAGGTCAGGCACTCCAAGCCCACCACTCGGCTGCTGTAAAACAGCTATCTCTTTTTGATGACATCACTATTTTAATTCCTTTCTCTGAAGCCATCAACATTTCTGTAACAGGACAGTGTTCTCAAAGTATAAGTATGGCCAAATATGCTTTATAGAGGGATGGACAAGAACAGAATGAGTAGCTTAGAATTCACAAACTGATTCTACATCCAGGTGATAAACTACTTCTCCAGGCATCTAGCTCTTTCCTGACCTCATTTGAAGGAACCTAGGCACTACTGTGGCTGTAACCATAAATGGTTGCAATGAACTAGACTCTATTGAGGGCATACTGAGTCCTTGGTCATGTGAGTCTGTCAGAGAGAAGGAAGACGAGTGCAAAGAGCTCTCTTCTTAGAGAAGATCATCAAGTTTGGGAATTCAAATCAGTGGGTAAGAATCTAAAACTAAAGGTCATTCTAAGAAACAGTGTCTTTGATGTAACAAAAATATATTATAGATGTTTCTCAATTTATTAAATTTTATTGTTATCAGTATAAAATAACCTAGTTTTACTTATTAGTATCTACTCAATACCATTCTAAGTCATGGGTTAATTTAACAATTTCCCAAAAACATGGAACATTCACTTAATTGTTAATGTACAACAGGCGTTAGATAATTTAAAAAAGTTACTACTCAGTATAGTACTTTTATTTTACAAGCTGCATTCCTCATCAAAACAAAAAGAAACACCCAAAAGACTATGAAGGGGATAATAGGAAAATTGTCTTCATTTTCAAACTGAGAAATCTGTGGAAAAAATATGTACTAAGTGACTTGCCTAAAGTTACAGAGCAAGTAAATATCAGTACTCAGATTCTAACTGAGATGTTTGAGGTTCAAGTCCTGTTCACTACACTGTTTTATCTTACTGCTATAAGTTACAGAGACAGAGTAACAGGAACACAGCTTCTGTATAAAGAATGCCAATTACTTCTGTGGCAATATAATTTAAACAATTTCAACATAAGTCACAGTTTCTAAAATGTATCTTGGTGACTATATTTTTAGTAACTATAGACAACAGAATTCATTTAACTAACTTTTAACTTTAACTATTTACCATATTTTTAATCGATAAAAGGTGATTAAAATAGCTGTTAGTGTTTTAACATTTCCCATGGAGCATAACTAGGTCCCTTCTAGTTCTCAATATATGATCCGCTACCTTTCTACCCTCTATTTAGGCATCTATGAGAAATATAAACACAAGGGGGAGGGTACTGTCATATAATTTCTAAACACTTCAGACTTGATCCACTAACCTGAAAGGATATTTTGAAAGTTATCATAAGCAAGCAAGCAAGAATAATGTATTATGGAGCTACTCTGCAATGGCAACAGGATTATAAATAAAGACAACAAAATAGTTCCTGTCCTCTCAAGGAGCTTAATTTTACTAACAAAATAAAACTTCACTTTATTTTTTATTTCACTTTATTTTAAAAGGTAAATGTGACACAAAAGAACTTTTTTTCTCTGATAGTTTTTCTTTTTTCAAATTACAAGACATGTCAGACTCTAGAGTAATGAATTCTTAGGACCCAGTATTTTCAAATTGGACCCTAAATTCTGCCCCAACTCTAGTCTAAGAATACTTAGAATACTTACACATTCGATCAAATTCTTCTTTTGTAAAAACCACTTTATTCCATGTCCACTCGAGAACAAAGCGCAAATTAACAGCAGAACTTGGTTGTTCTTGTTAAAAAAAAAGGGGCGGGGGGGGAACGACACACCATTAATGTATTCCTTTTAAAATACAAAAAGAACATTAATTTCAAAAGTAAAAAGCTTTACCTTCTGTTGTCCATCTTTTGATGCATCCAGTTAGGAGTCCCAAGGAGCTGGTGTGAACAGCTGCTGACAATATAGCTTCTAACTGTTCTTCCTAAACAATGTTAAAAAACAAACAAAAAAACAAACTCAGGATGTTGAAATCACTGACAAAGGTAAAAATGCATAGTTTGTAATACAACAATTTAGGGTAAGTTGCCTATCAATGTAAAAGTGCTTAGAACCTGTATGAAGTCAATCAAGAGTCTTTACTAAATAATGACAATGGATATTCTCAAGGAAGGCCCAATTCCTAGTGGGATTTACAGATTTCTAGATTTCCTTCCACCTCACACCACTGGTCCTTTAAGTCCCAGAATAAATTAGTGGAGTAAGCTTGTTTTCTTCCAACTCCTGTCCCTCATACCTTTATAAAGTAAGTTGGAAGATCCAAAAAAGCCTTAGAAATTATCTTCCGTTCCTCCAGAACAGATCCAATGAACCCAAAGATAACTACTAGAATATTGAGTATTTAGGGTATTTATTAACTTATGACAAGAAGCACCAGAAGCAGCCAAAAGTTTCTTTAAAAAAAAAAAAAAGGTATCATTTTATATCTGTCACAAATAATTCAAAGTAAAACAATACTCATTCATTAACCTTGCTTTTATTCAAAGCTACTCTCATCTCTTGAGATGTTTCCATCTTAATTCTTCAGCCACTATCTATCTCTCTTGCTACTACTACTTCCATGAAATGTCTTTTCTAAAAGGTCAACTATGAGATGAACACAAAAACGGTCGCAGAATTAACTAAACACTAGAATACCTTTTAAATACCAATCCTTCTGTGAAGAATAAAAAGACTATAATAGAAAGAAAGAACAAAGGGAGTCTACTAGGATAAAAGAATCTTCTGATTGGAAGAAAAAACGGTTTTATCACATGCCTTTGGTAAGGTACAAAAAAAAACCAAACAACAAAACAGAGAATTCAATACCCTTGGAGAAGGCTCTTCTCCAAAAAACCAAGTGGGCTGCCTGATTTGGGAAGACGGGATGCCCAGGTCACCAACATCTATTCCACCAAACTCCTGACATTCATACCAGACTGAATAATTTATTAGGAAATCCAATTAAAAAAACTACATTAAAAGACATCTTCCACACCAGAACTGTGCAATAAGTCAACCAGATATCCACTGGCAATAGGAAAACGGCCCCTCAACCAAAGCAAAGGTTCTATATCCAAAGACAGCAGGAGCAGAGGGCTCCTTCTGAGAAAGAAACAAGGTGGTTAGAAAGCCCCAGGTCATAGCAGCAGGTAGAGGAAAAACTGGAGGGCCACTGAAACAGAAATGAAAAGAAAGAAAACAGAAGGAATTTCAGATGGAAGCATGGACAAGTAGAATAGTTTTGATAACATGTCAAAAGTAAGCATACCTTTTTTTTTTTTAAAGTAAGCAGAAATTATTTCATTTTTGTCTTTATATCCCCAGTGCCGAGAAAATGCCTGGCTTAAATGATTTTATAAATAACTAGGGGATGAAGGCAGGGAGGGAAATAAATCTATGATATAGTAAAGTATAGGAAGATGCTGGCGTAAAAACTCCCTCTACGAAATGCAAATCAAATAATTAAGGTACCACATCACATCTATCAAGATTAGCTAACATGACAAAACAGGAAAATGATAAATGTTGGAGAAGATGTAGGAAAACTGAAACAGCACTGTTGACTGAGTTGTGAACTGATCCAACCATTCTGGAGAGCAATTTGGAATTATGCACAGAGAGCTATAAAATTTTACATACCCTTTGACCCAGGAATACCACTTCTAGGTCTGTATCCCAAAGAGATCACACAAATGGGAAAAGAACCCACGTGTACAAAAATATTTATAGCAGTTCTTTTTGTGGTGACAAAGAATCGGAAATTGAGGGGATGTCCATCAATTGGGGAATGGCTGAACAGGTTGTCGTATATGAATGTAATGGAATACTATTGTGCTGTAATAAATGATGAACAGGCAGACTTCAGAAAAAATCTGGAAAGACTTAAATGCACTGATGCTGAGTGAAGTGGCCAGAACCAAGAGAACATTGTACACAGTAACAGCCACATTGGGGGATGACTGACTTTGATAGACTTAGTTTTTCTCAGCAATGCAAGGATCTAATACAACTCCAAAAGACTCATGATGGAAAATTCTATCCACATCCAGAGAAAGAATGGAATCGAATGCAGAAGGAAGCATACCATTTGCTCTCCTTTTCTTTTATTGTTTTTTCTTTCTCGCGGTTCCTCCTATTAGTTCTAATTCTTCTTTACATCACAACTAATGTGAAAATACTCTTAACATGAATGTATATGCAGAGCCTATATCAGATTGCCTGCCGACGTGGGGAGGGAAGGGAGGAAGAGAAAAATGAAAACTCAAGATCTTATAGAAGTGAATGCTGAAAACTAAAAATAAATGAATGAATGAATGAATGAATAAATAAATAAATAAATAAATAAGAGATAAGAAAGGAAACAAACAAACAAAAAAACAAAAACCTTCCTCCACCAGTACAAGCTGGCAACTCTTTTGCAACTTTCAGCTGCCTGGGCCATTTACAACTTGCCAGTCAGTATGGGTCAGAATTGGGACTTGAAACCAGGTCTTCCTAACTTAGAGGCAGGCTCTCTTTGCACTAAACTCCTGCCTCTTTCCTAGAACATTTTCCTAGATTCTTCTGCTACTTATCACATTTGACTTCTCTGTAAGAACAGTTATATTATCTGCAATAAAAATAATGATTTATACTGAATTTGTAACATTTTTGTAACATTTTCATAGTTACCTTGCATTCTATCCACTAAGTCACAAATAAATGGATAATTCAAACCAAAAAGTACTTTTTCCAAGAATTATTTCGGAAATAGCAAGTCAGACCTTTTACAACATGCAAAATAACCACCGTTAGATGCAAACAAGAAAAAGGAAAAAGACTAAATACAGACATTTTAATAGCCTCACCTGACTTAAGCTGGAAGGCTGTACATCAATAAGTCTTGGAGAAAGGAGGCCAGCCACAAGACATCTATTATAACCATCAGGAATGGCTTCATTCAAAGATGGTCCTGATTTCTTTAAAAAGGTCAAGGTCTAAAAAAGTGAATTTTAATAGGTTCTCAGCAATAACTCACATTAAGTAATTAGTCAACAATCATTTTAAATAACCCAATTTACAGTAAATTCACCACTATAACAATTACTCAGTTATTATTTTGCTTATCATTTTGAATGTAATTCTCCAAATGATCTCTGTTCTCACTGATGAGAGAATTCAATGCCAACTTATTAATGCCTTTTTTCCTCTGTGAGGCACTCATTCATTTATTTCAAATAAATTCATCTCAGTGAATCTACTAAACTCGTGTTCTCTTGACATTTCAATGATAGTGTGTGACCATTCTACTTTTTTCTACTCATAAACTTTCTGCAGTTTGCTACATTTCTGAAAGAATGTTGTATGCATGGAGGATATCTTGAAGAGCCTTCTTCAAGGATAACAAATTTTCTGATTTTTTTTAGTTATCAAACAATAAGCAGTGTGGGTCCCTATATTCTTTACATCTTTCAATCAATTATATGATTAAAAACACAATTTGTAATTCTTCTTTTGAAAAGTATGTTTATATCCATTAAATCACTTAACTATTGAGGAATGGATCTTGGTCTTCAACATTCGCGTAAGTTGTCTATATATTTTATATGTCAGTCCCTTATCAAGAACATTTGATGCAAAGACTTTTCCCCCCAATCAGGAGATTTTCTTATCCTAGTTGTAAAGATACTGTTCCTGTAAAAGCGTTCCAATTTCATTTAATTATCTTCTATGATCACTTCTACTTCTGTCACTAACTAGATGGCTTCTGAGGTGCCTCTCAGTTCCAAATCTGCTTGGTTAAGAATCTTCCTCCAGACATAACACAGAAAGCTAACTTACAAAGGACTCATTTTTTTTTTTAGATAATATGACATTTAATATTTAGGTTATGTATTCATTGAGTTTATTGTGGCATATGCTGGAAAATGCTGGTATAAATCTAATTCTGACAGGATGCTTCACAGTTTGTCTAGCAGGTTACTGTCAAATAGGGAATTCCTCCTCCTTAAACTAGGTTATTCCTTCCACTGAATTATTTATTGGTATTATAGCCAATACCAAATAGTTAAGGTGACTGAACTTCTCAATAGTCAAAACCAAAATATTTATAGCAGCATTTTTCTTTCTTTCTTTCTTTTTTTTAAGGCAATTGGGGTTAAGTGACTTGCTCAGGGTCACACAGCTACTAAGTGTCAAGTGTTTGGTCTGAGGCCCAGATTTGAACTCAGATCCCTCCTGACTTCAGGGCCAGTGCTCTATCCACTGCACCACATAGCTGCCCCAGTAGCAGAATTTTTTTCAAGAAAAGTTAACAAAAACAAAAGTATATATATGTCCATCAACTGGGGAATGGATAGACAAACTGTAGTACTTACAACTAAAATGGAATATTATTGTTTAGTCATTCAGTCGTGTCTAGCTCTTTGTGAATCCGTATGGTGTTTTCTTTGCAAAAATACTGAAGTAGTTTGTCATATCTTTCTCCAGCTCAATTTTATAGATGAGGAATCTGAGGCAAATAGGGTTAAGTGACTTGCCCAGAGTCACAGAGCTATTAAGTGCTTAAGGCCAGATTTAAACTTGGGAAGATGAGTCTTCCTGACTTCAGGCCCAGCACTCTACCCACTGTGCCAATTACTGCCCAAAATGGAATATTACCGCACCATAAGAAATGATTGTGGGAAGCTTTAATGAACTGATGCATAGCAAAGTTAAGTGGAACTAAGAAAATAATATGCATGTTGACTACAACCATGTAAATCTTAAGAATAAAAAGTACAAAATGCCAATGAATGCAGGATAATTTTAATGACCAAACACATCCTGTGAGAAGAGATTTATAAAAAATGTCCATCCCTTCTATGCAAAGGTAGGGGATCATGGGTATGGAACATCACTGACATAGTAGTTAGTTTTCCTGAAAGGATTTTTGTTAAGCCTTTCTTTTGGGAAAGGGAGGAGAGAGGGATATATGTATAGAGAAATGAAGGTGATGTAAAAATTTAAAAAAAAATTAATAAAAAGAAATTTTAAATGAAGCAGGATACCTTCAAACTAAAACCCTGGTTATAAAAATAAAAAGTTAATTAATAAAAAGAAAGTTTAAATGAAGCATTATACTTTCAAACTAAAACCCTAGTTATATCCTTTTCTATTTAATTTCTCTTTAGGGATATCTATGGTATAGTCAAGAATAGATGGCATCTGAAATCTAAAGAGATAAATACAAATATTGGTTCTCTAATTACTAGCTCCAAGATTTATGCACAAATTACTTGGCCCTCCCTTTCACACAAATGATGATAATATTCACATGGCCTGCCCCATGGACTGTTGTATGTAAATCAAAGAGCTCTATAAAAAAGTGTATAATCTATGTAATAGAAGATATAACTGTAACAGTGTCAGAAGCATTAAGCTCATTTCTCCATATTTAGCACTAAACATTGACCTACCTCCTTCTGAAAGCCAGTGCAAGTCAAGTGAACAACTCCTGAGTTTAACAAACAAGTAGCATCTGAAAAGGAACATAAAGCTACTTTAAAGTTTTAATGATTTTTGATGACATAAAATTTAACATTTTAGAACAGACTTAGCGAAGTACAAAAAAAGGTGAGAAAAAAAATCTAATTTATGTAAATTCATGTAAAAAGCATACCAATCCTATGGATTATGCATACGAACTTATATAAGTCACTTAACCTTGCTGGGTTCGCACTGTCCTCAACCGTAAAATGAGAGTAAGGTAGTAGCTAAGGTCCCTTCTTTAGCTCTAAATCTATTATTCTATATGAAGTCAATTATCTGAAATATTTCCCCTGTAATGATAGTGTAATAATCAGTAACTCTATATAAAATAAATAAACTATATAAATTCTATATATCATAACTATATACTTAGTTTGTTCCTTAACTCTCTGACTCTTATCTTCATAAGGTATAATGATAGAATAATAATCAGTAATTCTATATGAAATAAATAAATCTATATAAATTCCATATATCATAACTATATACTTAGTTTGTTCCTTAACTCTCTGACTCTTTATCTTCAGTGAGGTATAAACAATGAAGCTAAGAAAATATCCATAAAGGTATTTTACTAAAGGAAATATGATTCAACTGAAAAGAACTAAATTCACACATTTTGTTTGTAAGAGAATTTTTCCAGAAAACTTCTCACTTCTTATTAATAAAGTAAGGGAAACTTTATATGTTTAAACTCAGTAGTGACTTTTCCAACAGGCATAAGTTGTTAACAAAATACATACCAAAATTATAAGTACTGGGATTAAAAAACTGCTCAGGAGGTGGGTATGAAGGAGGAACACCTCGATTCAAACTTCTTTCATGTACCAAGATATCCAAGATGGAATTTGGAGAAGTCTTACTCACTACAGAATCCAATGACCACAGTGCAAAATAAGAGCAATTATGAAGAAATTCTCCTGGCCTTAAAAATAAAAATGGGAGGGAGGGATGGGGGTGGGAGAGGAGTATTTTACTGACCTGATAACCACAAAACAAAATTAAGGAAAAGTTAAAAAAATCACTACAAAAGTAGTCGTACCTTAAAGAATCTGGCATTTGTGCATGATACCAACGATTTATATCAAAAAGACCTAAATATGTAGATGGCTTTCCTTGTCCATATGTATTCACCTGCCAGCTAAAGACTGAAACACTGGTGTCAGGAGACAGAACTGGGGGAGGAAAGCAACATATTTTATATACACACACAGAGTAATCTTAACAATTCTCATTAAGTAGTGTTTATTAAACTTAAGGGATTAGCAATTCTCTTCCTCCTCCAACCCATTTTCCACATTTCTTCTACCACAGCTTCCCTACAGCATCTGACCATATCACACTTAAATTCTAAAAGGTTCCGGGTTTTTTGTTGCCCTTAGGATAAAATAACTTCACAGATGTCTTCAAATTCAAGCTCTGCTAAGTACTACCCATTCAGCTTTAGGCTAAGTTAGAACCCCTCCTCTCCTCTGGAGCTGTTTTAGCTGTAAAATGCAGAGTAGAAGAAAGGTGACATTCTGAACAGAAATTAGCAAGTTAGGAAGGAAAGCTGGTTTAAGGAAAAGATAATAAATTTAATTTTTACAAAGAGAACCAAGGACATAGCTTGAAGGACAGAGGTAGATCTTCTCCCAACTAGGTTAGAGTCAATCCCCCAACTACGGGCAGATGACTGAAGATGTTTCCTAAGTGGTTCCAACTATATAGAGTTCATATTTTCAGCGTTCTACAAAACTCACTAATAACACTTTTAAGTTGCAGAAAAGGTACAGATCTGCAATTGCTCTAAGTTGTTCAATGAGAGCACTGGTCAGGTCCCATTCTACAGGGACAATTTCTCTTGTATGGTTTGGGGGGTTAGAGTAGATTAATAGACCCAATGGCCCTCATAATGTTTAATTTCCAGAAGAATTTCTAGAATTCATCTACCAGCCATAAATCTCAAATCAAACATGTGCTAACTACTATAATGGCATTATACAAACCTTCATTCATGCCTTCATTCATGTCGATGTGGCTTCGAAATTTCTCTATGCTCTGGCATCCCAAGAGTTTGGTATTGCTAGTCTGACCTCTCAAAGGAGATATACCACCTGTGAGATCTAGGCTGTATCTCTCTTCACAGTATTCTAACCCCTGAAACATACATTCACATAAATTATTAAAGTTTTAGTTGGTTTTCAAAATCATAAGCAAATTCATCTCATATCTAATACTCTAGGGAGTAACACATAAAGTACAAAAAAAAGAATACTGCTAGACTATTCATGAAAAAAAAATTTGCCTCTTAGTACAAGAATGTTTTATATAATAGTGACACTTTCCTACAACTGAGGAACTGATAAGGGATTTTTCTTAACAAAGAGAATAACAACACTATCACTTAAAAAAATGGTTAAAAATTTGTATACAAGTATACTAAATTTAAATAAAAGATTAAAATGAAGTCAAAATTATGATTAAAGTCAAAGATACATCTGTTTAGGGGGGTTGCAGAGATGGGTCACATGGAAGAAACTCACAAAACTTACCAGAAAAGGCAGACCTGGGCTACTGTGGCTTGCTTAGTCCTGTATTGCCAAAATAAAAGTTTAATACAGGGGTTTCCAAAGTCTAAATGATTATTACGGAATCTTCCAATCTAGCAAGAATCTGGGTAATGGGAGATACAAGGATTATCTTCATTCCTTAGGATAGGACACTCCCTAGAATTGGAAGGGAATATTTGTTGTGGCAAGGGCCTGGATTCATAGAAATTGAAGGTTTCTCTCAGAGCTCCCCACTGCCTGAGACTGAGGTAGAGGAAGGACATCACTGACACTTGGCTAAAAGACTGTTCTAGATCATGCCTACCAGTCTGAATTATAGAATAACCTACTTACTGACCTTTTCCAGAGGCAGATAAAATAACATTAGCATTAGCATTCTCCTCATTCTCAGAAATAAAGCACCCAGAAAAAGATCAGAATCTGTTAAGCAATCTTTTATACCAAAACTTCAAAAATCAACAATGCACAGCTTGTGTTGAGAAATACATAATCAAAGTATATTTCATACCGAGAAGGAAATAAAAATCTTTAAAATGAGGAATTAGCTACCTGACCAGTGATGTAGGCAAATGAGACTCAGAGGACTTAAAATTACTTGCACAAGGCCATACATCTTGTTAGTGGCTGAACAAGACTGGAACATAAGTGTCCTGAATCCTAGCCCAGTGCTCTTACCCCTATAATAAGGGACAGTTGCTCAACAAGCACTGATTTTATATATTAATTTTTCAATGGAAAAAGTAAAAATATTTAGAAGAGTGATACCTCAAATAATGATAATGTGTTGCCATGATTTTTTTTTTTTACCTCATATAAGATCTGTCCTGATGCCAAGCACTTTCTATCACCAAAGGCCAGCTGAAGCAGGTGCAAACTCAAAATGTCTCCTTCACTGAAACCACATAAAAATTTAGCTATGAGCACTTTACATGTTTCATACACTAAATGCTTCTACTATTGTTGATATAAAATTTTCACAAATAACCACATTTCATTTTGTATATATGATGAACTGATAAAACTTGAGCTGCCAAAAAACTAGTTTTAACTGGTACATTTCAAAAACAATGTAACAATGTACAAGTGTAACTATTTACATGGTTTAGTTAACATAATAACAAGAAAATAAATGCACATAGCTTCTGTCAAGTTTGTTTTATAGACTGCATGACCCTGGGCAAGTCACTTAACCCCAATTGCCTCACAAAAACAAAACAAAAAACAAAAATAACGAAAAAAAAAGTTTGTTTTATAGAATAAATCAAAAGGCAGTTATCAGATTTGCTCTATAAAAACATATAAAATTAAATTAAAAAAAAAAAACACAAACCACACAACCCTAGTTGTACTTTAAAATTCTTATTCTAAAATGTGGTTGTTCTTTTTAATGAAAGTCTTTTTTTTTTTAATTTATTTTGAATTATCAACAATCCTTCCATAAACTTTTGAGTTTTAAATTTTTCTCCCCCTTCCTCCTCACCTCCCTTCCCAAGACAGTGCATAATCTGATATAGGCTATATATATACATTCCTTTTAAACATATTTTCACCTTAGTGATGTTGTAAGGAAGAATTAGAACCAATAGGAGGAACCATCATAGAGAGGAAACAAAACACAACACAAGAAAAAAAAATAGCAAACAGCATGCTTCAATCTGCATTCAAATTCCACAGTTCTTTCTTCTTTGTGGATAGCATTTTCCATTATGAGGCCTTTGGACATGTCTTAGATCCTTGTATTGCTAAGAAGAATTGTCTATCAATATTAGTCATTGCACAATTTAGCTGTTACTGTGTACAACGTTCTCTTGGTTCTGCTCATTTCACTCAGCATCAGACCATACAAGTATCTCCAGGTTTTTCTGAAGTCAGCCTATTCATCATTTCTTATAGCACAATAGTATTTCATTACATTCACATACCACAACTTGCTCAGCCATTCCCCAATTGATGGGCATCCTCTCAATTTCCAATTCTTTCCCACAACAAAAAGGGCTGCTATAAACATTTTTGTACATGTAGGTCCTTTTCCCATTTGTATGATCTCTCTGGGATACAGCCCTAGAAGTGCTATTGCTGGGTCAAAGGGTATGCACATTTTTATAGCCCTTTAGTCATAGTTCCAAATTGCTCTCCAAAATGGTTGGATCATTTCACTACTCCACCAACAATGCATTAGTGTTCCAATTTTCCCACATCTTCTCCAACATTTATCATTTTCCTGTTTTGTCATGTTGGCCAATCTGATAGGTGTGATGTGGTACTACCTCAGAGTTGTTTTGATTTGCATTTCTCTAATCAATACTGATTTAGAGCATTTTTTCATATGACTATAGACAACTTTAATTTCTTCATCTGAGAACTGCCTGTTCATATCCTGTGACCATTTATCACTTGGGAAATGGAAAGTCTTTTTTTATTCAACAGAGAAGATAACTAAGGAAGACAAGTTTTATATGAATAAAATACTTCAAGGACACAAAAAAGTGGGAACAGTTATATAGCAGTCTTTTTTTTTCTCATGTATTCACTCATTCACAGCCACAGACCTCTAAAATTCCCTGTAGCAAGTAATCATTCCCAACAACAAATTACAAATGCAGCCAGTTATTGAGTCTTCTTAGTTACTTTTAAATGATAAATTAACACTCACCAGTATTACCTTGAACATAAGGATGTATCGAACTAAAAATCAGCATCTCCCCCCCAAACACAGGCACTTGATTTTTCTGATGATCACATATATATCACTTTTTCAGGGCAAAAAAAAAAAAAAGGAATCATTCTAACCATGTGCCCCCCAGGGGATGGGACGGGACACAGGACAACTCTTTCCCAAGAAAATACTCCAGAATACCACACTTGGAGGGATGATGAAGCCACAACCCACATTTTGAGAAAAAGTACTATGTCTTATCATAAATAGATTATACAAGAATGATCCATCCAAGTTCCAAAAACTGTAGTAGGCAACATTTGTTATTATAACACCACAATCTTTCCAACTTAACCCAAATTATTTCTTAACTACACTCCAGAAAAGTAAGGGATGGATAAGTACAAGGAAGTATATTTATAAAACAAAGGACATTAAATTACTGGTTATAACCCAAAAAAGAGGAAGGGAGGGGAATAAGAGTCACTGTAGTTTAGATTCTGAAAATTACAGGATATAGATTTAGAGCATAAAAAGCATTCGACTAGTCTAGCTCAGTCAGTTTACATATGAGAGAACTAAAAAGCACAGAGCTTAAAGACATGCCAAGTTCACAGAAGTAGCAAGGAGCAGAGTGCGGATTTCAACCCAGGTCTTAAGACTCCAAATCTAACAATATTTACAGTATGCTATATTGCCCAAGGAGTAAAAGATGGCTAAAGGGTAGCCATCATCAACAAGAATGTCACAAACAAATCAGTTATCCTTAATCATTATAAAACTAGGATGCATCCACACTGAATACTATATAAAGGTTAGGACATCATATTTCAAAATTAATATATAATAGAAATAGAGAAAGGCAACTAAAATGATAGGATTGTTAAAAAACAGAAAAGTAGATCAGTAGAAGAAACTAAACAAAAACCCAAATAAAGACCTCAAAGTTAGAGAAACTCAAGAACAAACTACTGTAGAAATGATTTTCTTATTCCAAACAAACTGCTGAAAAAGCTGAAAGACAGTGTGGGGGAACTTAGGTTTAGACCAGTATCTAACACCATATTCCACAATAAACTCAATACTGAGTATGTGATCAAAATGCAAAAAGTAACAATTTTTTAAAAAAGAAAATAAGGAGAATGGAAGTAAGATACTTTCACAACTATAGCTAGGAAGAAATTTATTTTCTTTCTTTTTCTTTTATTTTGAAGCAATCTGGGTTAAGTGACTTGCCCCTGGCTATATAGCTATGAAGTGTCTAAAGCAGGATTAGAACTCAGGTCCTCTTGATTCCAGCACCTGTATGCCATCCACTGTGCCACCTAGCTACCCCAAGAAATTTCTTAATAAAAAAATAAAATCAATGTAGCTAGAATAGGGGAAAATGTTCAGAAGGTAAAAAAGTTTTTATTAGCAATCTCAGAAGGAAGTCTGATATCTGAGATATAGAATTGACAAAAATATAACACACCAAAAGCAAGAGCCCTCCACAAACCTCTAGTCATTTAATTCACTTGCTCTGCCACTGTCCCATTAAGGTCTTCCAGGTCTTTCCATTTGCCTTGCAAGTAAACTTTCCTTTCTGTGTTGCCCTACCACAACTATAATTTGAAAAAGATCCTTGAAAAAATACCCTGCCTCAAGTTTTCTATTTGTATTTCCAGCACTTACCATAGCACTTAGCTCATCATAAGCGCTTAATGCTTTTTCATTCTTCTAGTTACTTCCCAACATCTGAGTGGTCAAAGGACATAAACAATTTTTAGAAGGAAAGTAAATTACCCACAACGACATGAAAGATTGATGAAAACCATTAAAAAAAAAAAGATTTAATTGTTTCATACCTCACCCTTCAAATTTGCAATTATAAAAAATGAAGTTAATGTTGGAGGAACTGTGGAAAAATAGGTACACAATATTAATAGTAGTGCTGTGAATTGGACCATCTTTCTAGATTTCAATTTGGAATTATGTGTCACTTAAATTGCTTGTACCATACCTTTCCTGATGCCCAGAGGTAGTGCCATCCCCCCTCCCTGGTTTCCACCAACCTCACTGATGGGGTATGGGCCCAAGAGGAGACCTTTGCCCCATTTGTCCATGGGTCCCAGAAAACCCTTAAACTTTCTTTGACCTCACTCTAGTCTCAAATGGTTACCTGAGGCTATACTCCACTCAATGACCTTTCTTTATAGACTCTCCCAATCTCCCTTTGAAAATTTAATGAAGCTTGGTCTCTGACCCTAGTATATTTCCCACCTTTAATCTTATCCAGATCCCAGTCAAACCTCTTCCTTCCAGTACCTTCATTATCTATTCCCATTGTCTATTCAACCTCCCAGACATTCCCCTCTGAACTCTCCCTAAACTCACCTCAGCTTCAGGATCTTTCTCCCAGCGCCTCCTCCAAACACCCAAAATTATTTGAGTGTATACAAGATCCACCCTGGCCCCCATTTAAACACTGAGATTTCCTCTTGCTAACTTGATCTTACTGGCGTCACTAATGTTCAGATTCCTTAAGAGCCTGGCTTGTATAGCCCATCCCTAATAAAACTTTTTCCCTGGCTGAAAGAAAAGTTGGGTCGAATTCTTTCAGGCAGGACCTGCTGTGCCTTTCGGGATCCCAAAACCCCAAGAATTTAGACCTCATCATCACCACTAGCCAATCATGCGACTCATAGTGATTTTGTATAAACATCTCCTTCCCCAACAGAACATACGCTCCTATGAAGAGACAATTTGTCTCGGTATCCTCAATAACTAAAACAGCGCCTAGCACACACTATAGTAGATACTTCATAAATGTTGAGTCCTTAACTCCACTAAAATTCTATCTTAAATCCTCAACTTCAATTTCAATGACTTCATTCTTCAACTCCATAACAAAACAGTTATATAAGACCTCATTATAATGACTAAGCATATACTAAAGACCTATTCTGTGGCTATTACCCCAGGGCCTGGTAGTTGTAAATCTTGGGCTCTGCTACTTGCTTCCTCTGCCACCTTGACAAATCTCACCTCTCTATTCCTTACTTTTCCCATCTGCAAATTAAAAGGGGGGGAGGTGTATGTGAATGAGTTTTCTCTGAGGTCTCTTCCTAAGTCTATAAACCAATGATCTTGAAATACTACTCTCAGACAACATTTCAAGCTTGGTTCATTGACAAATCCTAGTCACCTATTCAAACTTCACTTGAACCTATAAAATCAGCCTTTACCACATGGTCTGCAACTATAACATAAAACCACACGCAACAAGATTACCTAATTCTCTGAGATCCAATATAAACTCCTTTAGCCCCTCTCCTCTATTCCCCCAAAACTTTTCACCATCATTTTCAATTTTCTCCTCTTTTGCTTTGGCCACAAAAGAATAGGTATTTTTACAATTCACTAAGTCCTCTACCCATGCCCTTTATTTCATATCTTCCTGCCTCCTCTAGGACTTTACTCCATTGATCATTCTTCCTCTCTTACATTTTTAAAAAAATTCTTCCCTTTCTCCTCTGGTTCTTTCCCATCTGCCTAAAAACATGTAAGATCTCCACAAGTTGGGAGGAAAAAAGACTTCTCATGACCTAGCTTATTCATCTACCATTCCACCTGATAAACTTCTTGAAACAACTATCAATAATTAATCTCTATTTCCTTATTCTTGTTTCAACCTCTTTCAAACAACCTCCTTCACCACTCCACTGAAACTCCCTTAGAAAGTTCATAAGGCCTCTGATCAACAAATTCAAAGACCTTTTTTCATCCTCATGCTCCCTGGAATCTCTTCTAAAGTGACAGATCTAACTATTTCTCTATTGGATACTCTCTCCTCACTAGGCTTTAAACATAACACATTTTACTGGCTCATTTCCTACCTCTCTACCCATTCCTTTGTCTTCTTTACTAGTTCCTTGTTATTTTCTTGATTTCTTAATGTGGAGATTTTCCAAGGAGCTTATCTTTGAACCTCATCTCCTGTTTTCTCTCCACTTTATATTCTGATAATCTCATCCACTCACAGGGTTTCAATGACCACCTCTATGCAATAGACACCAATATTTGGATCTCTAGACTTCACCTGGTCTTTCTTCTAAGCTACAGACTTATATCTTAATCTGTCTAAATATTTTGAAAATGTGGCCTTTTTGCTAATGACTTTCTTTGGAGATGGCATATATCTAGACACTGGAATGTCTGAATCAAATACTGCAGCATTATTAATGATTTTTGTAAATTCAAGCTGATAATGGGGCAAAATTATTATTTTCCATATCCCTTTAGTAACATGATTTTCAAATTAGAAGAGAGAAATGATTATTTGTCTTGGAGAACAAAAGAAGACAAAAGGGAAGAGATTAAAGACATAATTAGGAGGGTTTAATGATGAGAGGTACCAGACAACCATATAATGTACTTCTATATTGTGCCATATATGTTGTCACTTTCTGGTCTTCATTGATTTAATCTGAGATGATATTCTAGCAAATTAGTCGAGTACGAGAGTTTCTTCTTGTTTACAGATAGCTATTCTTAAAGTATGCAAAGCAAATTTCACATGTTAACTCTTGATCCTCACAACAACTCTTGGGAGGTAACCAATAGTACAATTCTCCTCATTTTATAGATGAGGAAGCTAAAGCAGACAGAAGTTTAGTGATTTGCCCAGGGTCACACTATTGTAGTAGGTTCTTAGGTTGAACTGGAACTCCAATTCACTGCTTTATCCACTGTACCACTAGTTTCCTTTGCTATCAACAGCCATGTGAAAAAAAACACTCCAAATCACCAATAATTAGAGGCAGAGTAGTCCAATGAAAAGAGTTCTGTGCATGTAGTCAAGAAGACCTGAATTCAAATCCAGGCTCAGACTCTTATTGACTGTAAAACCCTGGGCAAGTTACTTAACCTGTCTGCCTCAGTTTCCTCAACCGTAAAATGGGGATAACAATAACACCACCTACCTCCCAGGGTTGTCATCAAGATAAAAAGAGATCCTAAGGACCCATACGTACAAAAATATTTATAGCAGCTCTTTTTGTGATGGTCAAGAACCGGAAATCAAAGGGTGCCCATCAAGTGGGGAATGGCTGAACAAGTTGTTGTATATGAATATAATGGAATACTACTGGGCTGTAAGAAATGATGAGCACGCACACTTCAGAAAAACCTGAAAAGACTTGTATGGACTGATGCTGAGTGAAGTGAGCAGAACCTGGAGAATGCTGTACAGTAACAGCAACTTTGTGCTATGACTAACTTTTATAGACTTATCCCTTCTCAGCAATGCAAGGATCTAAGATATCTCCAAAAGTCTCATGATGCTATCTACAACCAAAGAAAGAACTATGAATTTGGATGCAGATCAAAGCATGCTATTTGCCATTTTCTTCTTCTGTTTTGTTTCGTTTCCTCTTTCCTGTGGTTCCTCCTATTGGTTCTAATTCTTTCTTACAACATGACTCATGTGAAAATATGTTTAATCAGAATGTATATATAAAGCCTACATCAGACTGCGCTCCCGTCTAGGGGACGGAGGGGTGAAGGAAGGAGGAGAAAAATTTTAAACTCAAAAGCTATGGAAGTGATTGTTGATAAATCAAAATAAACTAATAAAAAATTAAAAAAAAAAAAGATAAAAAGAGATCCTGGCACATAGGCACTGAATACATCCCTACTTTTTCCTTTTTCTTTTTCTCCTTCTTCTTTTAAATATAAAATCCTATTGGCTTTTTAAAAAGCTCTTCATAATTTGACCTCTTCCTACCTTTTCAGTCATCCTACTCCCACACCTGGCTCTCCCTACCCTATACAATACAATTCAGTGACCTTAGCCTTATTTTGTTTTCCTTGCCCTAGATACCCTATCTGGCTGTTCTCTATGATCAGAATTCTTTCCCTCAGGGTTTCCTTCAACTCTTAGCTAAAATCTCATCTTTTGCAAAAAGCCTTCCCCAGTAAAGCTAGTGCCTTCTCTCTGAGACTGCCTGACAGAGACTCTGAGCATCTTCCCTGGCTTTATCCATGCTAGGAATTCTCATTATCTCCTGCTTCCCTGGCTTATTTCAAGTCTCGCTGAAGTCCCACTTTCTTCAAAAAGCCTTACCCAGTCTTCCTTAATGTTAGTGCCTTCCTTATGAGTTTATCTCCAATTAATTTGAGATATATATATATACATATATTTATGTATATATATTTTGATTTAAATGTCTTCCCCATTGGACCATGAGCTCCTTGAGAAAAGATACTTTTTCCCCCTTTCTTTGTATTCCCAGAACTTAGCAGAGGGCCTAGCACATAACAGACACTTAAAGCTTACTGACTGACTGCTGATAATAACATCCACAGTGCCTACACCTCAAAGAGGTGCTGTGAGAAAAATGCTTTTGGAACTGTAAAATGCTTATAAATGTGAGAAATACATACCACAAATAACATACATTTAAATTTTTCATCTGCACTTTTATGCAGTAGGAAATCAGTTCAGCCTATCTTTTTTTCACTAAAATGAACTCCAGAATGAAAGAATGCTTTTCACTAATAAATATTTCATTTTCATATTGTAGTAGCTCACATATATTTTATTTACCTATCTTGTGTAGACTGGACAGCCCATAAGTAGCAGCAATTTCGAGGATCATTTTCAGGTTCTTGGAAAGTAACAGCATAAACAGGTACTCTTCCTCCTTCTAACTGGGCATAATACCTGTAAAAGGCAAAACAGAGTATTAATAAACTTTACATATTTTAAATTATAACCTCAGTTACAAAATTTTCCAATTCTGTAAAATTATCTGAGAAATGATGCAAAAAGTCATGTCATGCATCATTTCATTATCTTAATTTCTAAAACCATAGATCTGTCTTCAATATAGCATGCACAGATTGCTTCAACATAACAACCTCTCTCCATTTCAACAGCCATCTATGGAAAGTTATTGTGGGAATTTATGGATATTAAATAAAAGAACAAAAATATCATTAAAAGAGAATCATATAGGGATAGTTACTGAAACAACTGAGTGCTGACAGGCATAAGTCAAGAAATTTCTAGGATTTCCCTTAAATTTTAAGTAACATTTATAATCCAACTCCCTCAAAGGTAAATTAAATTAATTGTCACAATATTTTTAGCTGGTAAAATGGCTGATTCTACAGAATCAAGCAATATTATATAAACAAAAACTTAAGTATTTCATTTTTTGGAGTAAAAATATTACTTAAAAAAAACAAAACAAAACAAAACAAAACAAAACAAAACCAAAACCCTGACTCTGTATGCAAATAAAGTTCTCATATGAGATAAAGGAGACTGATTTAGATGGAGAATGTTAAGCTGGAATAAATATCAGATGTCACAGACTAAGGATTCTTATAATACAAAGTAGTTATATAAACATTAGCTAGCATGGTCAGGAATTTTCTGATTAGTAATTTCCTAATTTTTCAAATTTTCAAATTTCCTAATTTTCAAAAATACTAACAAAGAAAACATTAAAACTATACTCAGTATAAAATTAATTCTTCATTAATTTAAAATATATTTAAGTAGATAACAATGCCTTAAAATATTATAGACATCAATTTAATAATTAATTTTTAAAAATTTTAGACAGCAATTTAATAATTAATATACAACATACATACAAATTTTACACTTATAGACAGCCTTATACTTTTCAGAAATTTCCTCCATTTTTTTCATTAAAAATTTCCTCCATTTTTTTCATTAAGATGTGTAGAAGTGATAATAAAGCTTGCTGGTTGAAAACAGAGGTTCACTACACATGATATTTGAAATTATGATCATGTAACCTTTTAAGAAAGTTTTAAAACTCAGTTTCATTTAGCCATCAGACACAGAACCTCTCTTATTCTATGAAGATACACAAGTTCTGAAATTTGGGCAGTGGGAGGGCCAGAAGAGGATTCTGGACTTATGATTTTACTGTACTAGGCAACCACTCTACTGATAAAGATCAGCATCTGTTACTCTACTTAAGAGTTACCTGGGACCTTTGAGAGGTTATAAGTTGCTAAATGTCACAAAAGCAGCATGTGTCAGAGGTGGTACTTGAACTCAGGTCTTCCTGACTCCAAGGTGGCCCTCTGGTCACTATTCCACACTGCCTCTAAATATTTATTAAAGAAAACCATTCTCAACAATTTTATTAAGTGCTCATTCTGTACTACTGCAGTTAAATACCAAAGGCAGAGTTAGTTTCAATACTCAAAATAATGGATTTATATTTTTAAAGCTAAAATGTGCTAAAAATAGTACATTAAAAGTTGAATTATCTTCCAAACAGCCTAGAAATCAGCATTTTTGAAAACTCAACACAAATCTTTAATCCATGAACCAAGCACAATGCTGTTAGTAAAATTTAATTGAACAATTATTAACTGCAAGGCACTGGGGATACAAATACAGAAGTGAGACAGTCCCAGCCCTCAAGGAGCTTACATTCTACTTACATTATACTGTGAGCTTAAGTCTGCACACAGACATTTAAACGAAGATATTCTATGGAATGTATTAGGGGGGAAAATCCTTTAAACAGTGGGAGATACGGGACTGTCAGAGGTGAGAAGTCAGGGCTTGAAATGAAGAACTGGGAGTCATCCAAGTACAGGCAGAAACTGAAATCATGTAAGCACATCAACAATCCAGTGGAACTATTACAGAGAGAAGAGCAAAGGGTCTATGACCATGTGGAAGCCTATACAGATAACAGGTGAGTGAAAATTGTAAAGGGAACACACATATAAAGCAAAATATAAAAAAGTGGGAGGTGACAGTGTCCCAAAAACCAAGGAGCAAAGTTCCAATGAGTGGAGGATTGCCAACAGTAATGAAAACTCAAAAAATCAAGAAGCAAAAAATCTATTACTGGAATTCTATAAGGTTTTATTAATGTTAGATTTAAGTGTAGTGATAAAGGCCTGAGAAAGATAAAGTCAATGAAAGACTTGACTGATAGGCATTATTGTATTTGTGAAGGTAACAGGGAATTACTGGAATTTAGTAGTAGGGTGATATCAGACCTGAATTAAATTTATTTTGGTGTCTATGTGGAGGACAGACTTGAAGCACAAGGACAAATTAGGAAGCTAAAAGGACAGTTCAGGCACATAATGAAAGCCTAAACTAGTTGTTGTAGATGTGAGAGACTTTGTGGTGAAAAAACATGATTTGACAACTGACTGAATAAGTGTAATGAAGGAGAGTGAGGAGACAAGAAAACACCCAGGTTACAAATCAGAGGGCTAGAAGAATTATTTCCTTGACTGAAAAAGTGTTTCTGAAAGGGGTGGAGTTTTGACCAAAAAGATAATAATGACTTCTGTTTTTTGTATGTTAAGTTTGAGATGCCTACAGAGTATCCAGTTAGAAATGTACAGGAGGCAATTGGTGATAAACTGAATGCCAGCATACCCAGCCTACGTTCAACTAGTGTAAGGTGATGAGGTCACCAAGTGAGAGAGAATACACAGAAAAGAACATAGGACAAGCCTGGAGCTGGAAAATGGTAGGACGAAAAAGCACTAGGCTTTTGTAGGACGGTAATAAAAGCAAGTACAAATTGCTTAAAGGTCATTTTGCACATAAAATAAACACAGAAGCTGAATCAACTTTTTCCTGACTGATTTTCCCTTCCACTACTCTTGGAAGTAATCCAGAGTAAATTTTCCAACTTGATTTTCTATTACTACTTTAAGATTAGGACAGTATTCTAAGTAGTAATAATTGCTCCACCATATATAGTGACAGCTCTTAACTATCTACTGGAAATTTTTACTGACCATGCCAGATGCCCCAAATATACTAATTAACAAAATTTTTTTCATACATGGAGATGACAGATAATAGACATGGTCAGTTCTGTTCTCTCTCCAAGTCTGTGTGGTAAAGTTCCTACTTTCTTCTTAAAGTACAAAAGTTCTAAATGATCAAGAAACAGACAATTACTAGGGGTACAGATTAAAGTAAAAAAAAAAAAGATTTTGAAGATTATGAAACAAAAAATTATCACCTAACATTCTCAGAAAAAAGATTAAAAGAAAATTCTTTATGTTCCTCTTATGCTTCTTTGCTGTTACTGTGCAAACCAAAGCATGTATAAGTGAAAAGCTTACAAAGTACCACTATTCACAAAATCATTACAAAACAAAAATCTAATTTCTGACCCCTTACAATAACAGCGAAAAAAAAAAACCCTACCTTCAGAATGGTTATACTATAACCTCCCCTAATCAATGCATTTAACTTGTCTGAAGATTTCTATTAAACTTGAAAGAAATTTGTCCTCCTAGAACTTGTTCAGGTGGCAAAACTGTCAATATATACCACTTCCACTGTGTTATGGTAAAAACAAATAAGAATCTTATTTCCTGTACCACACTCCTCTCATTCAAAATGAATTATTATTCAAATAATTATATCTGTTTCTTAATTTGAAAATCATGGCCCTGAAGGGATATGAAAAATAATAATCTTGCTCATTATCAGCTTGAATTTGTTAAAAAAAAAAACTAATAATGATACTGTATTTGATTCAGAGATTAAGAGCATGGATTGAAGCATATACTCAATGTCTGCTCAAAAGTTTGTTTTGCTTAATTGTAATATTTATTAAAAGGGTGTGTTCTATTGCTAAAGGATACTAGGAAATGACAGTGATGTTTTATTTTTTAAAAAGCATCAGTAAAAGATTAGAAATAAAATAAGAGAGTGTTTTCCAACTCTGAATCTTAAAATTGAACTGAAAAAGTTTCAGCAATCTGACATCAAACTCTTGCTCTGCTGCTATACAAGAATTCCACCATTTGTTTTCCTTCTGCTCAATTAATTTGAGATTTTGGATGCCTTGATAAACAAATCTATGTTGTTTCATTTAGGTAACTACCAGTTATTTTATACAAAAGAATGAATTAAATGATGCTGTCTCCCTGTCTAGTGATGTAAATCACGATTTAGAAACTAATTTTTGTTTTAATATTTATAAAAAAGCTCAAACTAGCAATAATCATCCATTTTAGACAAAAATACATTGATTATACTCACTCCCTTTTCAAAGTTTTCATGTTCCAAAGGGCTAAACAGCCATCAGAAAAACCTGCAGCAAGTTGATTGGTCCTGCTAATATAGCTGAGGGTTGAAACTGCTGTTCCTGATGGGCTTAGTAACTGGAAACAGAGATGTCTTCCCTCTCGGGTCACACCTTCTCTGATATGTGGTACTTCAGCTGGGATGCCAGTTATAACTTCAAGATCTAGATATAATAATGAGTGATGAACAAGCTTATAAAGAATATAAAAACAAAAAAAAAATCATCCATTATTCCAGGCCTCATAAATTTCTTAAGAGTATAAAAAACAAAACTGATCCTTGAAGACTAAGAGCATGCTTTTATCTCTCATATCTTTATCTCTCAATGAATTACACACAGAATACCAATCTTTTAAAATACTTAAACTTAAAAGGGAAATATGCTTTGAATGAATATTAAACTTTATTTAAAATGAGAGAATTTTTAAAAAGTAATTTTCAGAAATTACTAAATACAAACGTCCAAAAGTTAAAGCAGTCTCCCTAAAATCTGCTAATGACAATTCCAATAAACTTAACCTCTGCCACTTGTTAACAAGACTGCCTCATTCCACCCTTCTTGATGCGCTCTTCTTTTGAGAATTATGAATTCACTCTCTAGGCTCTCCTACCTCTCTGATCCTCCTTTCAGCTTCCTCTGCAGCTCTATACCTTCCTCCTGCCTCTTGCAGCTCTATACTCTTCTTTCTCTAGACTCTTTTCCTTGGTTACCTCACCTACTCTCACAGTGTCAATGGTAAGTTCAATGCATATGACTCCCAAGCCCATATATCCAGACTCAATATCTCCCATGAACTCCAGTCTGGCTTTTCAAAATAGTCTGCTAGGCTGCTTTACCTGGATACACTACCAACAACAACTGAAGTAATAATTTTCCCTATACTCCCTTCATTTTGTTTTCACTTAACTTTTCAATATTTTTCATTAACTTGTTTATGCTCCAGCTGACAATCATCTTTGATACTTGTTCTTCCTTGCTTACAAAGCCACCATACCAGTTAAGGTTCTCATTAGACTACTGGAATGGCTTATATGATCCCCCTCTGTCTCTTCTCTCCAAATAATCCTTCACACAGCTAACAAGATAATTTTCCTAATACAGAGGTCTGGCCACCTCACTCACCCTTTCAAAAAACTTTGATAGCTCCCAATTGCATATATAACAAATATAAATTCCCTGATCTGGTACACATGGAATTTGTATTTTGAATTAAATCAAAAGTATCTTTTTAGCTTTATTTCATTTCACCTTTGCAACATACATTTATGTTCTTGACAAAATGGATTATTAGCTGTTCTGGAATCGTGCATTACACTCATCAATTTACATTTACCCTCATGCCTATAATGCACTCTCTCCTCATCTTTTTTCTTTCAATACCTACCTTTTAGGTGCCATTCTTACCACAAAGCCTTTTCTAATGCCCTGAACTAAATATGATCCAACTAGTCCTCAAATATTTCTAAAGCACCGCAGCATAGAGCTTTCTTTCATCCTTTCATCACATTCTATCTTGTAACAGACTCCGTATGATCTACTCTAATGTCGAGACAACAATGTGTGTCGGGCAAGTTAAATACCACCATGACTTTGGGTCACCATCTGCTCTGAGACTCTGATGCAGAAAGATAAGAAGGAGCTGAACTTAGGACTCTTAGGAATATCAGTATCACCTAAACGACTTGATCTGCTTCCAGTCTAGATCTGAAGACATCACTGAAGGAAGAAATCACTGCAAACAAGGGACCCATCTTTCGTATCCCCACTAACACCTGCTGACCAACTGCTGCTAGCACTCCCTACAACACTGGTCCTCCTTGCAGCACAGCCTTAACAGCCTTCATCTAAGAAAGCAACTCTGTGGAGAAGGGGGTCTAGGTGAAGCATCAAGACATCTAGAGAGACAGAAAACAGTATGTTCTAGGTAAGCCCAAACCACCACCACCACCACCACCACCTCCCTTCAGATCCTGTTGGAGACAGCCCAGTACCCTGAACTCCAATAACCACTGGAAACAACTCCTGTGGAAATGCAGTCTGACAAATACTCCAGCAGTGGCTACAGACACAGCTGCTTAAGATCCAGAAAACAAAGTTCTTGCTACCAAAGTCCTTAGCACTGTCAAATGGTCCAACATCAGAAAATGCAATGATTTCAAGAGTGGGAATGACATTAAAGAAGCATTACCATTTTCTTTGCTGCTGCACAATGATGACTATGGGACCTTTCTATCTGACTTGAAACTAAAAGCTTTCATATATGCTGTTTCCTCCATTACAATGTAGGTTCTTTAGGAGCAGGAATTGTCTTACTTTTCTATTTGTATCCCTAAGCATTTAGCACAGAGTAAACACTTAATGATTCATTCATTCATGTTAGGTATAACCCTTCAATGACCAGTACTTGAAGATCAGGAAATGTGTTTTTTTTTACCGTATACCCCATACTGAAGCACAAAGCCATGAACAAAAAAGACACCTTAAGTGTTTAATTTGTTGATTTAAAGTAAGCATATTTTAAGATCAATGATTCATTTCTATTAACTATGTTAGAATTTTCAAGCATTAACTCCCCCCCCCCAATAAAAATATTACCTGACGCCTCTATCTCATTTTGACTGCAAGATAAGTCATCCAAACACAGATCAACGAGAAGGATCTGCCCAACATCAGTAACCACAGCTGCCACACCAAAAAGCCATCGAAGACTCTGGTGCAAATGCTGAGTACTTGCACTGGCTCCTCCATGATTAATTATTGGTTCAATGGCAGTTACCTAAAAACAGAATAAAAGATCTATTTTTTTTCATTTGTGTAGTATAAGAAAATTTTAATAAAAATACAACTGTACAAATTTTGAAAGAAGTTACTTCAGTTATGTTGGATTAAATAATAGCAAACCACTCATATACAGTATAATAATTTATATTATGTAACCTAAATCATATTAATCGTAAGTATATTGGAGCCTTCAGATTCATATAGAATTATATCCAAAGAATTAATCACATAAAATACTAAGGTCCATACTAATTTGGGAAAGAATAAAGCAGAAAAAAAGATCATTTAAACTTGTCTTAAACTTTAAAAGAGAAAAACCTATGTAATTTCCAAATAGTGTTTAATATTACTTTAATTTCTCATATCATTTTCTGGCCTTTAGAGACATGGGCCCTAGATTCTGGTGTTTTGTGTAAGCAAAGTAATACATGGTTTCACCTAGAAAGGAATATAAATTATTCTAATAATGATGATGATGATGAAAATGATAACAGCCAATATCTGTATGTTTACTATACTATACCTTAATATTTATATCAAAATAGGACAGCAAGTTTTATTGTCACTTTACACACAACAGTTTTATTGAGGTAGGGACAGCAAATATTATCCCAATTTAACTTAAGAGGACACTGCGATTTAGAAAGGTTAAATGTTTTGCTGATTGGTACACTTCTAGTAATTGGAAGAGCCGGAATTCAAACCCAAGTCCACAGGGCAAATTTAATACTCTTAGCACTACATCAAAAATAATTCCCATAATTTCTTGTGATCAAGTTACTTTAATAATTAAAAGAACTCATGATCTCATGAGTATTTCTTCCATCTGAACACACCACAAGCCATACATTTCTTACAATTTTGTATCGTTAGCCATGTTCTCTCATAAATTCACCAGGAGACTAACATGCTGAAGGCTTTCATTTCCTTAACTACCTAGATCTTGATGTTAATTTTGTAATATTAGGCAAGGGAACTTAAAAATTTTTAAGACATTAAACTGTTTTTCATGTTTAACTGGTAAGTTTCAAAATAAAAAGAGGATGTGTGTAGGAGTCTAATATTTTCATCTAGTCATATGAACAAAATAGGATTAATGTTTTCATTTCAGTTTAATCTGAACAATGAAAGAGGCCTTAAAATTTCATTATTTTTTTTGTCCACAAAATTTTTAAAATAATTATATCTGTTTCTTAATTTGAAAATCATGGCCCTGAAGGGATATGAAAAATAATAATCTTGCTCATTATCAGCTTGAATTTGTTAAAAAAAAAAAAACTAATAATGATACTGTATTTGATTCAGAGATTCCAATGCTAGATATATGCCCCTTCCCAAGAAAGTCAATAGCAAAAAGGCCACATTTTCAAAATATTTATAGCAGAATATTTTGGAGGAACAAAAAACTGGAAATAAAGTAAAATGCCCATCAAATGTGAATGGTCAAATAAAATGTAGTACAAGAATGTAATGGGTTAATCCTATACTCTATGAAATAATGAATATAATGAATACAAACGTGGAAAGACATATGAACTGATGTAACATAAGGTAAGGAGAACTTAGGAAAACATTATGTGCAGTGACAATGACACTTTAAATGGAAAGAAAAAGAGAAACATAAAAAACAATAAAAACGCAATGCTAGAAAATGAGAAGACTAAGCCTAGACTGAAAGAAGAGACTTGAGAAGACAAATTCCTCTCTTTTCCATAGATGTGGGAAACACAGATCTTGAACACTACCTATAATGTCATACTTTTTCATTCTGTTAGTTTTGCTGAATTTTCTTCTTCTTTACATTCTTTTTTTTTCAATAAAGAATGTTTCTATGATAAAGGAAAAATAGCAAATGCATATAGGTAATATAAAAACAAAAGACAATTTTTTAAAAGAGTCAGGATTAGACTAAGTACATAACAAGGAAATCCATTCTGGAGGTAATATAATATGGTGAAAATTAAGGGGTTTACAGTTATCTCAGAGAAGTGAAAATTCCTAAAGAACAGAAAAAATTACAGACAATATTACTACCCCAAAAGTGATATGGAGGTCACCGATCTACAAACAAATCAAGGATTCCTTGTGATAAAAATGTAAGGATGTGTGTGTATGTATATATGTATGTATGTCTATACATAAGGGAATAAGTAGATACAGATATTATAGACAGATATATAGATTTATATATGGGAACAGACAGACTTGTACATATGACTGACAACCTCTATCTGATTATACAACTGACTGAAAACTCAATAAAACAAAATTTAACTTGGTGTTTTAAATGTCTTCCTGAAAAGACTTTCCCCTTTCATTATTTAAAAAAAGTAAGATTCCTTGAAAAATGTAACCACAGAGTAATAACTGTTCAACAACACTGATAAGTACCATAAAAACAATGTATAAAATAGGGAAATGTGTCACTGTCATGGAGGACACATGTCCAGGACCTTCCTTTGAATACAAATGGAAGATGATGAGGGCCTCAAAAATTCCCAAGTGTATGTATAGTGCTGAATGCACCTAGCTCCAAAACACTAGACTGCCTTCTTAATAGCCATATTAACTCAAAAAGGATTGACCTAATAAGCCATACAGAAAATAACTGGTTTTAAAGAAAGCCTAAGTTCAGCGAACCAATATATACATCGGAATAGGCATTTTTGATGGACAATGAGTTGGGCTGAGAAAGAGATAGGAGGAAAAAGAGATGGCAGTGATGGGGCTGATGGAGCAATCGAACCTCTAAAAAAGTGTGCCTGAACTTTTCCACAAATTTCAGCAGCTCAGATAGCAGAAATTCACCCGAGGCATCCGGCCCATCCCAGTATAATCCTTTAAACAGCTCTTTTCTAGTCCCGCAACCGAAAGCTACATTCTGTTCCATCCAGACAACTCCAGGCTACCTGACACTCCTTAATCCCAAGATCTTTTCACTGACCCTTTTTCCCTTTCTCTGCATAAAAGTATCATTTTCACTCTATGCATTCACTCTGCATCAAGTGCAGACTCACTAGTAATCTTGCCCACCCACCCAGTGTCATAATAAACTTGCTACTTGGACTAAAAGAAGGCTTGAGTGGTCGAATTCTTTCGAGGCAAACTTGCCCTGTACCCTTGCATTTCAACGGTTCCTAGCACTCCCACAGATCTCATCAGCAGGATCACATTTGGAAAATTGTGAAGTGCTTTTAACGGTCTCAAGGGGTTCCATAAGCAAAAGTTTTTCTTTTTAAAGTCTTAGTAATGCTATGCTAATCTTTGAACACAACAATTTCGCAAAGAACCAAAGTGTCAAGTGATCCAAATATCAATGGAAAAACCTATGGTGGGTGCAAATAGACCTTGGCACACTGCAGTGATGACCTAGTCATGACAAATGATGTAAGAGAAACCATTAAAGAAATATGCGGTTCAAAAGAGGCTGCTGGACACCTAGCAAGAATAAGGGAAAACAGATCTGTCCAAAATTCTATTCGAACTACAGCAATAAAATAAATAAATTCCTTCAAAATCTAGAAGGATTTATTTAATATCAGTTCTGGTTTTTTATTATATCACTGGTTTTTTATTATATTACCTTGGATTTTCAATTAGATGTTGGAAAATAATACAATTTAAAGATACAAGAAAATTTCTACTAATATGTTGATTAATATCTTGGAAAGCAAAATGGAAATTTATACCAATGACTTTTAGTTAACATATTGAACGTTGTACCAAGAGTTTCTCTATTCATTATATACCATTACTTAGTATAACTGATTTTCTTTAAAAAACAAACAAAAAATAGCTTAAGCAATGGTTCTGTAGTTTACTGGAAACAACAGTAGATGTGGTTTCAAAAGACCTAATAGAAATGCTGGCTCCACCTCCCATTAGCTACATATTAAGCAGTCACTTAACCTCTCAAGAACTTCAGCTTCTTCATTTGTAAAATGAGGGAGTCAAACTAGAAGATATCTTTTCAGCACTATCATTCTGTACTATCATTAAGTAAGAAGGCCTGAGATGGATTCCAAGCTCCTCTCCTCCTTACTAGTAATGTGACCGTAGGCAAACTTCATCACTATGAACTTGCTTCCTCAACAAAAAAAAAAAAAAAAAAAGAAAGAAAGAAAGAATATTTTGAATTGTCTTCACTACCTCCCTCAGGACAGCTAGGTGGCTCAGTAGATAAGAGTGCAGACAGTGGAGTGAAGAAGAATTCAAATTCAAACTCAGACACTAACTAGAGCTGTGCAACCCGTGTAAATCACTTAATCCTGTTTGCTTCAGTTTTCTCATCTGTCAAATGAGCTGGGTTTGCCAAGAAAACCCCAAAAAGAGGTCTCAAAGAGTCAGACACAGTTGTTTTCAGGACTACCTCCCTCATTGTAAAAACAAACAAACAAAAAAACTATATATTTATTTTTTAACTTCAAAAGACAAAATTGCACATACCTACCCTGGTCAACTCCCTTAAAAAAAGTGAAGAAACCTTTGGCCCCAAATACTGTTTACGTACATATATTCTGTACCCAAAGAAAAGCTGACAACCTAGTGAGCTGCTATGGCTAAGACAAGTTACAGCGAAATTCTTTGATTTGGCTAATATAGGATCCATACTAGAACCCAACTAGTGAAACAAAAACAAAAACATCTCTAGGATTAGATTGCATGTCTATGGGAAAAGATAGGCTTTAAAAAACAGCCTTTTATGGGGCAGCTAGGTGGTGCAGTAGATAGAGCACTGGCCCTGGATTCAGGAGGACCTGAGTTTAAATCTGGCCTCAGACACATAACACTTACTAGCTGGGTGACCCTGGGCAAGTCTCTTAACCCCCATTGCCCAAACAAATAAACAAACAAAAAAAAAACTCAAAAAACCCAAAACAATATTTTATGACCTTCAATGAACAAGAATTTCAAAAGATTAAGAATACTACTTTTCATAAGTAAATTCAAGTATTAAAATCACGGGCAAACAGCTTTTAGAGTTGAAACTTGATGACCTCTAAAAATTCCTTCTTGCAGATTTAAATCTATGATCTTAGGAACCCCACATATATCCTCTTTTAATTCTGAAACATGAGAAACAATATAATGAAATCAACAGGAAAGTTTAGATTAGATGAAAAAATGAATACCCCAAACTCTCCATTCTTGAGAAATACATACCCTTCCAGGAAGGACAACTGCTTTAACTACTCTTGAAATCCCAAGGTCATAAAGACAGAGAACACTCCCTTCTGTTTCTTCCAAACCAATTAACAATCCAGTTCTTTTCTGCCAAGAGAATTCTTTCACTGCAAGGACAGTGGGAGGCTGTTCATTTATTCCACTAAATCTATATGCAGACAACCGCTCGCCAGTAATAGAGTTTACTACTTCAAGTTGTGGACCACAAGCCAGGCAAGCTAATCCGTTCCTCCCTAGAAGCAGAAGAAAAAATGATTTAGTTTGATATAGTTAAACTACAGAAACATGAGACAGGGCAACTAGATGTCCATTTATTATTAAGCATTTACTACATAAGAGGATCTGTGCTAGGTGCTAGATAAACAAAGACAAAAGTGAAACTGTCCCTGCCCTCAAGGACCTCACATAATATGAGGAAGGATAACATATACATACATAGGTATGTATACATATTTACATAGGTAGGTAAATAGATATTCTGAATTTTTGGAAAGTCATCTAGCAACTAGGAAAAATCAAGAACACATACAGAAGGTGGTACTTGAGCTAAGTCTTAATGGTAACTAGAGATTCTGGGAGATGGAGATGAAAATAGAGAACATTCCAGGAACAGAGGACAGCCAGTATAAAGGCATTGAGTGCTGTGTATGAAGACCAGTTAGAAGGCCAGTCTGACTGGACCACAGAGAATAATAATATGTAACAAAGTGCCTGGCACAGAAGGCAGCAGCCAGATTGTCAAATACTTTAACTGGCCAAAAGAAGTTTATATTTAATCCTGGATGTAACATAGAGCGATTGGAGTTTTTTTGAAGGGAGTAACTATGCAGTATTCGCTTTGGCAGCTGTGTAGAGCATGGACTGAAGAAACGAGGGTAAAGGTGTGTAGGTTTGGGGGGGACAAGTCCTAATAAGGAAATCTGAACTACAGTAGTGGTTCTGTGAATGAAGAAAAGAAGAAAGATGCTGTGATTCAAAGGCAGAATTTCAATATAAGAACAATGAGGGATAAGGTAAGACCAGACTGGGAAGGAAACCTGAAAGTTAGAACAACAAACTTGAAATTTCTTCTCTAGGCAAATAAGGTTATTTAAAGTTTTATATCACATGACTGACACGATCAAAGCAGTGTTTTAAAAAAAATTAATCTGTGGGGAACAAAATGGATTATACAAGAGAGAAACTAGAGACCAGATACAAGACTGCTTATTAATAGTAATATAACATAGTACAGATCTGGTCCAGGATATTGATAATGAGAATGGATCATAAGGATCAAATGGGCATTAAGGGTAGCTAGGTAGCACAATAGATAAAGTACTGGTCAGAAATCAGGCAAATTTAAGTTTAAATCCAGCCTCAGACACTTACTAACTGTGTGACCTTGGGTAAGTAAGTCTCTTAACTTCTGTTTGCCTCAGTTTCTTGAACTGTAAAATAGGGATAATAATAGCATCTACCTGCCAGGATTATTGTGAGATCAAATAATATTTGTAAAGCACTTAACACAGTGCCTGGCACATAGTATCACCTATATAAATGCAATACTTAAATGGATCATATTGATTCAGGAACTTCCTTTAAAAATGCAAGTAATGTTAAAATTGTTTTTACATATAATTACGGAAAAAATGAAATGTCAAATTAAAAACAAACAAATAAATAAATGAAACTGGCATTTTATGGGGCAGCCTGGAATCAGGAATACTGGAGTTCAAATCATGTTTCAGACACTTACTTGGCAAGTTTGCCTCAGTTTCCCCATTTGTAAAAGGGAGGAATAGTAATAGTACCTACTTGCCAGGGTTGTAGTGCGGATCAAAAGAGAGGTAATTGTAAAGTTCTAAGCACAGTTACCAGCACATTGTAAATGCTGTATAAATGTTAGCTGCTACTATTATTACAGATAGTTCTCACTTTATGTAAGTGGACCGTTAGATCTCTACATAAAGCAATTTTTAGCAATGTGAATTTGCCAAAGGATGTGGGGGACGAATGAAGAGAAGCAGGAAAGGGCCGGCACAGGATCCAAGGACATGTGGGAGCCACAAACAGAAAAGCAAGAGCAGGAGGAAGAACATGTGGGGGCTGTGGCCAAGCACGTGAGAGCCGGGCCAGAACCAAGAGGAAGATCACTCAAGGGGCAGACGCACAGGGGCTGGACATGAACATAGACAGAAAAGGATTGGCGATGACACGTGGTATCTACACGCTGATGCACAGAAAACAGACACTCGGGCAGAGAAGGGCAAAGATCTTCTCTCTCATTGCCGGAGGTCTCAAGTCAAGGCCCCCAATTTGCAGCATAAGTGGTAGTATACTCATCCATCCATTCTTCTGCTTCCATTTTGAGGGTCTATGTTTTAGGTTGTTGTTTTTTTTAAGGTTTTTTTCCTCCTGGGGAGGGGGGGGGAAGGAATTATATTGATTCTGTATCATTTTATAATTGATTCTATTCTGTAATTCATCCTCTTTTGTGTTACTGCCCCACTGTGTATAACTGTTCAAGTCACAATTCTTCATCTCTTTGTCTATGAGCTAAGTTTAGAAGTTCAGTTCTCCTGCTAATCACTATTCTAGTCTTGCCTCAAGGAAATGTTATCCTTGATGCAGGCTTGGTCTACTATCTCTAACCTTGCAGGTAGACTCAAACAATGAACATTTCTTAGTCAAAGGAGTTCAGTTCCTCCTCTGAGTTAGTTAAAAGATAACTGTCCCTTACACCTTCAGCTCCTGGAAAATTCCATGACATGTTTGCTAACTTTGAAGGCCTACAAATTGATCTGGTATCTTTCCACAAGATATACTGTCCATCCTTGCCTGTCCTTGTAGAATTAAGGAGAGTCTTCTCTCCCTTCTAGGAGCCTGGGAGCCTGCTATTCCAGATCTACTATCAATGGTCTCAGGATGCACATGGGTCCCATGAATCAATTAAGCATTCCTCTAAGACAGAGAGGTTATGGTTACTAGCCCCATGTGGGTGCATGTTGTCCTTACCCCAATGATGCTGACAGCCCTATAATCAATTACATTGTTTTCCTCACCTACCCAACTCTCTTCTTTGTTCTCCTGTACTTCCCAAAACTACATATGAAAGTTAGTAAGTCCTACCTCAGGTCATGAGAGAAGCCACTGACCCAATTTATTGGTTACTGCTAGCCTAATTAATAAACTGATCAGACTCTGACCATTGTCTCTCAGTTTACCTTAATTCCAAATCTAAGGGGGGAGGGAGAGGGCGTGGAACACTAAGCTGAATAGCAGGAGTAGAGAGAGAAAGCACAGTACTGTATTATAAAATTAACATAGGTTGTTTTTTTTTTGGAATGTAGACTTTTCAGAATTCTTTATTCAGAATTTGCTTAATATGAATTTACATAAAGTGAGAACTGTCTTTATTAAAAATGCCTATCACCATCTATCCAACATTGCCTAGTCTGATTAACTCTTGGCTAAAAAGTTCTCCACAGGGGATCCACCCAAAAGTTGAAAGCTGTCTTTGCTTTCTCTTGCTATTACAAGGGTACAAGTGGAACACTCTAGTTGCCTATTTGTCATCCCTTGCTCTTGACTAACTCTTCTCTTTCTGTCATGCAATTTTTGATGATACATATCCTTTATTCTCCTCTTTCAGGTTTTGTTGGTATATGTTGCACCCTACTCACATCTACTACCCATCTTTCTACTGCTCTCCTTATGATATTCCTCTAGTTCTTCAGACATTGTATGTCTTGTTTCCATACAGCAAATACTTGTATAATATTAGAATTAAAAAAAACAAAAAAACTTTTGCTTTCATGAGAAACTAGAGGGCAGTAAAAGAGTTGGGCAATTTACTATAAGCAATCCAGACTGCTTTTTTTCTTTTTAGACTCTGGGGCCCAGCTCACCATCCCATGCATACTATCTGTCCCAGATATACATACTGCTGGAGAAGTTCTATAGAATGTCCATTTAAATGGATGTTGAAATATGGAAAACACATTCTTTATCCATTTGGCATTTCCCGTGAGGATTAACAGGCCTTTTCTGAGTTATCACAGATCTCTTCCAGGAGGCTCACAATGTTTTAGAGCTTGATGCAATCATTACAATGCCAACTCTCCCAAAAATAGCATCTAGAGGTCCTTACTAACCATAGGGAATCCTTTCTCCATGTGGACTCTGCACTGCATCTCATCCATAATAATGATGAACACTTTTGGCAAGTATAAGTCTCCCTGTTTCATATTTAGCTTGATGTTTATTACAAGAAGTTCATTTAAATTGGACTGATTTTGTTCTTATATCATCCAAGGAGTCCTAAATGATCTGTATATGTAAATTGGAGACAAGTTGATGTAAAAGCCCAGAAGATGGCATTTTGTTCTCTCGAATCAAATGCTTTTCCATAATTAAACAATAAGTACAACTTTTAGTTAATTATGAGATGGTAAAGTTACATTATCGCTGGCTTGCCAATCCTATGTTAAAATTTTGTGAATTATATTTTCCATATAATTTACAATATTTTTCTACACATTTCTATATAAAGACTCCATGAAGAATCTTGGTTAGAAGAGAAGGCTGTAAATAAAAAACACTCAGTATTATTTTCCTCAAAAATGTTGATTCAATTCCAGGATACTAAAGTTGAGCTATTTAAAAGAAAAAACTATCAGTGTAAACTGAAGCACAGAGCAGTTCCTTGAAAGGTAGAATCAGGGAAAAATATGGGTCTTTAAAAATTGCACAAGCGTACAATAAAAGTTTTAATTCTCTTTTTCCACACTTGGAGAACTGCATTTTTAACTGTAACTAGTTTAATAAATCAGTAAGTCAATCAACAAGCATTTATTATGCCCCCACCACATACTATGTTAATTACAATAACATTAATAAGAATACTATAAAAGCTAGTGTTTATATAATGCTTTAAAATTTGCTTTAAAAAGTCCTTAAAAAAGTACTTTACCAATATGATCTCATTTGATCCTCACAACAACCCTAAGAGGCAGGTGCTATCATTATCCCCACTTTATGGGGAGTGAGGATAAGAAGTGATTAAGTAATTTGCCCAGGGTCACACAGCTTTTTATTAAGTGTCTGAGGCAGAATGTGAACGGAGGTCTTCTTGACTTCACATCTAATACACTGCAAACACTTTACTAGGTAGGCCCTTGGGGAAACAAAGTAATCCCTGCCCTAAAGAGTTTTCATTCTATTGGAGGACACAACTTTTAATCTTGTACATATATAAATTTACATAAAATAAGCACAAGGTAGTTTGTAGGGAAGGGCAGTAGAAGAAAAAAATCAGGAAAGGCATCATGTAGAAGGTGGTACTAGAACTGAGTTCTGAAAGAAATTTGGAAAGAGACTCAAAAGAGGCAGAAGTGGGGTGATGGTGAGATTTGCCCCTCAAAAATCAATCTGACAGAAGTGAAAAGGATGGATTGTAGAAAGGATATATACTTCAGCAGGTAAACCAAATGAGAAGCTAATGCAACGTCTAGGCAAGAAGTAATGCCTATGATAGTGATGCCTTAACTATGATAGTGGCCATATAAACAGGCATAGTGCATAGAATGCTGAACTCATCCAAAGACCTTAAGTTGAAATCTTGCCACTTAGAGTGTAGCCTTGGGCAAGTGAGTTTAACCTTCATCTTGCCCCAGACTCTTACAGTTATAATCCTGGGCAAATGACTTTACCCCTCCGAGCCTCAACTTTCTCACCTGTGAAATAGGCACAACAATATCACTTCTGGGCTTGCTGTGAAGATCAACATAAATATAATGTCTTATAAATTTTAAAGTGTTAAAGAAAAAAAATAGCTAGCTATCTAAACAAGAAGAAACTACTGTACTTATTTCACTTGCTAGAATGTTATCTCAAAGTAAACCAATGAAGAACAGAAACAGACAACACATGGCAGTAGATAAAATTTTTGTATGGTCCTCTAGTACCTATCATTACTAGGCCGTCTCATTTTTCTCTTTAATCTCTTCCCCATGCTTGCTCTTCTGTTGTAAGGATCAAGAGAGAGAACCTAAGGTAGGCACTTTGCAATTCTTGAATCAATATATAAACATTAACTATTAAATAGAGTAAAATGTGTTGAGTCAGTAAAATCTCAAAAACTTTAACTTGCCTCCAGTAAATCTTCCCCAAAGTACAGACTCTAGTGTTATTTCATCTTCTCCAAGGGCTTGAATAGTCACTTCTGGAAACCGCAGCAGCCTGCTGGTTACTTGTGCAGTTAGGTCTCGCATACTTCACTGTAAATACATATAATACTACAATTAAACACAATTAAAAAAAAATACAATTATGCCACATTTTTTCATCCCATAAAAAAAATCTGATCTGAGATGATTCTAATGGAAATGCAATCATTGCCATATTACTGCACTAAAGACAATCGACAGAAACATGAGAAAACTTGTAGGAAAACGCAGTAGGAAGAAACAAGAACAAAAATAAATGCATGATAATAATGTAAATGAAAAATTAAAAAGAGGCTGAACTCAGGAAGCTCCCTCTAGGCAAAAAAACAAACAAATGCTCCAGTTTGGCATTTAAATCTCTTCACAACTTAGCTCCAGCCCATTTTTCCAGATGATCCGACATTACTATTCCCTAACATACTATACAGTCCAATCAAATTACCCGACTAGCACATCTCATCTAAGTGACATTCCAGCTTCCATCTCCATGCTTTTGTACAAGCTGCTCCCTAACTTCTTACACCCACATGCCTGTGATGTTTTCCCTCATCTGCACTTTTCTCACATCTTCACTAGCTCAAGAGGTTTTTAAGGCCTACCTCAAGTGCCAGCATGCTACAAAAGGCTTCCCCCCCTTACTTAAATGGTCTCCCAAATTACTTCATTTTGTATCAATGTGTATGTGTGGATCTGTTTCATTTTTTCTAAACTAAATTAAATTAAATTGACCAATCTTTGAACTGCAATGACAGTCTTGAAGTGGAGGAAAGCTACAGAGAAGTAAGAATGGAAAAGGAAGCAATGTAACAGTTTTTATCATGGCTAAGCCTGGTAATAATATCTTCTTCAAAGGGAGTTGAGGGCACTGAGAGGTTAAATAACTTTGACCAATGTCACACAGCTAATATGTGTCAAAGGCTATATCCAGGTCTTCCTAACTCCTAGACCAGCCAGCTCTCTATCCACCATGACTCTAAATATCGAAAAGTGACCCAAGTTAAGAAACAAAACCAAGAACGAAGACATTCAGGAAAATTTTTTGTAAAAGAAAAAAAAGCTACAATTTCAAAGCAAAAAGCAGTTAATCAGAAAAAACAGAATAGTCAAATAATAGAATATCAAGAATAGAATATCAAAAAAAGATGAACTGCTTTCTGAACATCAATTAATAGATCTAGATACAATATTACTATATTCCATTAGTACAGGTATATTGAAAGATTATATACATGAACTATTTAGCTATCCATAATACTTAGATTGCTGGGCAAAATAATCAAAACAATTCATCATATCCTCTTTCTTTCATGAAACCTGGTCAGGGTCAATAAGAAGCAAAATTTACCTAATTTTGCCTCCCTCCCTAGCTTTAAATAAAATTTTTCAGGGGAAGACATTAATGAACAGTGAAACTAAACTGTTGGCTGAAAATATAAGAGAAATAAAAGATCCGGATTATCTACAAACTGAATAATTTATCAGTTAATAATCAAGATAAGTTATACTATTTCAGACAGAAGTATTATGTTGTCTTATAACTTCAAAAAAGTACTTTTCCCACAAAATATTAAGATAACTGTAAATATTACACTATATTATACAACTTTTGTGCCATTACTTTTCCCTTGACCAGTGAAGGTGCCAGAAATCAGGTTGTATTCTTGTATCACTGTAGATCACTGCAAACATATACACGGAATTTCTGCCTAAAATAATTTAATATACCTATTTCAATGTACCAAATAGACTGGGGTTTCACCTTTATCTTTTGCCTTCCAATGAGTTTCCCTCTAAGAACATTCTTGGTTTGCCATTTTCTGGCCATAAGAGATTTCAAAGGTTATTTCTGAAAAGCATTGTATTTTAGCATTGACTATTGCAATAAGAAGTACGCCATCTTTCATTAATACTTTTATTTTCTAAAGTCAGCTTTTTATGATGTCGTTGTAAACAGAAAATCTTAAGAGCAAGAATATCACTAATCTACGAGTTAAGTGTCCTTAGGGGATTAAATACTAAAAAATCTGCCTATGATATGTAATTTAGGAAGAACAAAACTAGACACTGAACAAGATCTATAATGTGTAAAACCTGATAAGCTTATTTTATTTCTGTTTACCAACAGGGAGGGAGGCAATAAACATTTATTAAAAACCTAAGAATGACATTAAATGTTTTAAAATTTTATTTTAAGACTGGCATTAAGTGCTTTAAAACTTTATTTTTCTAACCCTTACAACAACCATGCCAGGTAGGTGCTATTATTATCAGCCCCATTTTCACATATGAAGAAAAAGCATATATACACCAAATGACTTACCCAGGGACATGGAGCTAATAAATGACTGAGTCCAAATTTGAACTCTGGTCTTCATAACTCCAGAGCTACAACTCTATCCACTGTACCAACTCTATCCATTGTACCTAGCTCCCAATACTGGGAATCAAAGGAAAAGATAAAAAATAATAGTGGTTGGGCACTAGATCCTACACTATGACACATACCTTTTCTAAGCCTGCAGTTGAATATACTGAACTCTTTAATTAAATGTGTCCCAAAGAAGGAAAGAACATTAGATTTGGAATCAGATGATTTACATTCAAAATTCTAACTATGCTATGTGACCCCAAATCTAAGGGATTGGACCCAATGATCTTTATAATCTCTTCAAACCCTAAATCTATGATGCTAGACATATTTTGATGAACTTATTTTTCTCAAGTAAAGGTATTCTATTTTTTCTCACCCCAAACAGTTCTTAAGAGCCTTAACAGGCAATGTCAATATAAATGTCTATTTACCACACTTTATATGATGCTGAATGTCAAGGATTCAAAAAGGATTTCAACAGATACTTAAAAGGCTCAAATTTAACATGACTATACAGTCATCCCTAGATATTTGCAGGTGCTGGTGGCGTAGCCCCTGAGAATGTGATAAACTATGAATAACTCTAGGTTACATCCCAAACTTTTATTTGAATAATTCTGATCATATTTAACATACAAAACAATTAAAACCACACACTGTACCTATAAAAAAAAGTTGCAGTTTCTATGTAAGAGACACTATGCAGAGTCTTCGAAGCTGCCTGTATAGCTCCCACAACTGCTTCAGATTTCCTTCTCCTAAGAAAAGCTAAGAACACAATGATCACTGCCGGAGAAAATCAAGTGACCAAGTGTGGATGGTAGAGAGACTAACAGGGCATTCCCATAGAGTGCTTAGATCCATAGTTCTTGTGCACTGAAACTTTTAACAAAAATTAACTGTTTATAATAAATTTATGCATGTATACTTATAGTAGCAAATGATAAAAAAGATGAATATATAGTATTTATTATATCATTTTAAGTTTTCTTTACATATATGCTTTGCTTCAAATCTCCAAAAGTTCCTATTTAATGGGAATGTGGCCAATACACAAATAACCAAAATTGTGAATGTAAAACCCAAGAATGTCAAGGGATGGCAGTATTTATTAAAGAAAAAAAATTAAATCTTGCACAAGGATTCAAAAATCAATTATTAAAAACACTTTTCATTAGTTATTTAGTTAATAAGAATTCAATCCTCAGGGGGCAGCTAGGTGGTGCAATGGCTAGAGCACTGGCCCTGGAATCAAGAGGACCTGAGTTCAAATCTAGCCTGACACTTGACACTTACTATCTGTGTGTCCCTAGGCAAGTCACTTAACCCCATTGCCTAGCAAAAAAAGAAAGAACAAAAGCAAAAAGAAAAAAAGGGGGGGGCAGCTAGGTGGCACAGTGGATAGAGCACCGACCCCGAAGTCAGGAGGACCCGAGTTCAAATCCGGCCTCAGACCAAACACTTGACACTTACTAGCTGTGTGACCCTGGGCAAGTCACTTAACCCCAACTGCCTAAGCAAAAAAAAGGAAAAAAAAAAAAAGAAAATTCAATCCTCATTTTGAAAATGTATTTTACTGGTTGTTTGTTAATGGTTAGGTTTATAATAAAAATGTTTTTAAGCCAACTGTAGGAGCACAAATTAGGGGAAATGTAGCATGACTTTTGGAGTTTTAATGAACTGCTAACAGCAGTAATTGATTTGAAAAAGAAAACATCCAGGAAGGACAAAATAAAAGTTCCCCTTCCAATTATCTGAAGTGATGGAAGGTAGAAGGGAAAAGCTTATATCTACTGTGTGCCAGGCACTGTGCTAAGAACTTTTAAAAAAAATTTCTAATTTGTTCCTCACATTTTACAGTTGAGTAAATTGAGGCAAACAGAAAAGTAACTTGCCCAGGGAGATACTGCTAGTCAGTGACTTAGGACACATTTGAACTCAGGTTTTCCTGACTCCAGGCCCAGCAAACCATCTGACTCTAATGATAGCACTACAAGATGAACAGGCCTATTGTGTATATCTCCTGTGGGGAGAACTAGAATCAGTTAAGTACAGCTTACGAATGAATAATTTCAATACATAAGGAAAGACTTTTTAAGCATCAGGCATATATAGCCAAATATAAGATTGCTAACAGAATATTTGATGCTGTAATCACCTTGAAAGTAGACTATGAAATTAAAACTCTTCTAATTAAAGTTAATGTTGATATAAGGGAAAATTTCCTAATAATTAAAAATGTCCAAAAGTGGCGTGGGCTGTCTTGCAGGGTAGTGAATTCTCCATCACTGGAAGTCTTCAAGTAGAGATTAGATGACCATTTCTCAGGATGCTTACTTATCAGGGATGCTGGAGAGGGAATTCCTATTCAGGTATGGGTTAGACTAGTTAACTTTTGAGGTCCCTTCCAACTCTAAGGTTCTTGAAGGTCTAAGAAAGTATCAACGTTTTCTTTCCCTTCGTCATTCCCTTGGTTGCTAATGACAAGGATGACACTGATTAATAGACACTAGTTTGTCACTATGTAAATACAAGTTCTGAGTTTATGCCCTATAAAATCTGTATTTTTCTTGTATTGTGATTTTTGTATTTTTTTTAACATCAGATTTACTGTTCAATTGTGTATTCATTTTAGGTTAAACTGCCTGAGATGTGATTTGAGACATACTGCATTTGTTTGTATTTGAAATGTAAGCAATCACAGCTTGAAATGATAGATGTTATCACCTGCTGCTGTATTTTCTACAAGCAAAGGCAAATGTTGCTCTAAAGTAAGAAGTAATTATAACTAGAAATAGGCTATAGATGTGATATTTCAAAGAGACTTGTTTTGCTGTTGTATATTCCTGAAAATTAAAAAATGTATTTTCATGGACAAAAAAGAATCAGGCATATCAAAACAAGAAAGGACTACATTAAGATACTACTTACTAGTAGTAGTCCATTAACATTTATTAAGGGCCTACTATGTACCAAGCACCATGTTAAGTACTGGAGATACAAAGAAAAGGCAAAAGATAGTCTCTGCTCTCAAGAAGATCATAGTCTAACAGAGGAGACACCATGAAAACAGCTATGTTAAAAAAAAAAGAAAACAAAACAAAATGCTAAAAAGGGGGCAGCCAGGTGACATAGTAGATAGAGCAACGGCCCTGAAGTCAGGAGTATCTGAGTTCAAATCCGGCCTCAGACCAAACACTTGACACTTACTAGCTGTGTGATCCTGGGCAAGTCACTTAACCCCAATTGCCAAAAAAAAAAAAACCCCAACCAAACAAACAAACGAAAACAACTATGTACAAACAAGACAGATGCAAGAAAAATTGGAAACCATCAACAAAGAGAAGGCACTACTACCATTAAAGGAGATAGGAAAGGACTCTTCAAGAAGGTAGGATCTGACCCGGGACTTCATGGAAGCCAGGAGATGGAGATGAGGGCAAGAAACCCAGGCACAGGAGACAGCCAGTGAAAATTGGGAGTCAGGAGATAGACTGTCTCCTTGCTTGTTCAAGGAATAAAAAGAAGGCCAGGGTCACTATATCCCAGGAAGTAGGGGACCAAGGAAGTGGAACATGGAGGTCAGGTGTAGAACAAAGTTGAGGGGAGCAGGTTTTAAGGATCTTTGAATATGAAAAAAAGTATTTTATACTGGATTCTGGAGGTAAAGGAAGATCACTTTGACAGCTGAGTGGAGGATGGATTCCAATTCCCATGATGACAACAAGGACAATGAGGACAACAAGAATGACAATGACTACCACCACCCAACACCACCACCTCCCATACCTACAAATAAAGACCTCAAAATATTCTGGAGAACTCAACCAATAAACTGGATTGAAAGCTGATTACTATTCCAAATGAAATTGCTCCCCACAACCACCCAGATATAATATTGATTCAATTCATAAAAACTTGAAGAGCAATGTTTTTAATAGATCTTACCATCATCAATACTCAATCTCCAAGCTACATAGAATGAAAACTTCCAAAGAATAGAGAACCAGTAAAAACTGAACAAAGTCAAAAAAAAAAAAAAAAAAAAAAAAGGATAAGGTACATAAATCATTCTTATTGTCCCACATGTTAACGGTAGTTCTGCCAAGGTCATTTTCACTGAGCCTGCAGAAAATGAGCTCACATCCAAATACTTTTTGTTATTGTTTAGTCATTTCACCTGTGTCTGACTCTCCACGACCCCATTTGGGGTATTCTTGGCAAAGATACTAAAGTGGTCTGCCATTTCCTTTTCCAGCTCATTTTACAGAAGAAAAAACTGAGGTAAACAGAGTTAAGTGACTTGTCCAGTTAAGTGACACAGCTAATAAGTATCTGAGGTGGGATCTGAACTCAAATCTGCTTGACTCCAGGCCCTGTGCTTTATCTACTACACCACCTAGTTAATTTTATTCAATTACAAAAAGCATTTATTTCATCTACTTCTGCAATATTCCGTAGAAAACTGAACTTAAGGAAATAAACTGCAGAATAGGACTCATCTCAGGGCCATTTCTATCAGAAGCTCATCCAAAAAGCTGACAAGAATATTTTCATGATATTTTCATTTATAAAAAGTAATTCTTTAACCAACCTGGACAATAGTATACCAAATATTAAACAGATCTAAGTAATTGGAGTGGTATAACTTCTCATGGTTGGGTGGTACCAGAATAATAAAAATAAGAACTAAAGATTCAACATCATACCAAACTACTAACGGGTGACTTTAGAGAATAAGAACATTAATCTTAAGAAATAAAAAAATCTAAAATCTAAAAGGAAATATTGAAAGGAGAGGGGGCCTAGCACTACATGGCAATTAATCATCTTGGTTAACAGAAAAGTAAATCAGTGAAAATGTTTAGATAGGTACACAAAACCCAGAAACAACTGAACATAATAACAGCAGTTTGATAAACCTAAAGATGACATCTACAAAAAAGTTCTTTGAGAAAGCTAGACAAGTAGTCTGATGGAAATTAGCTTGAGACCAACATCTCAAATGATATAACACAATATGTTCTAAATGGATACAAGACTTAGATGTTATCATAAATTAGGCACAAGGAAAGTGACACCTTTCACAACTATGGCTAGAGGAAAAGTTCTTGGTCAAACAACGGATATGAAAGATCACAAAAAATGAAATCACAAAAGGATCACAGAAAATGAACAATTCTGAATTCATAAAATTTTAAAGAGTTTGCACAAACAAAATCAGATGCAGTTAGAACAAGAGCTATTCCCCAATAAATGGTCAAAATGTCCCAAATCACTACTAAGAGAAATGCAAATTAATACAACTCTTTAGGTTCTAGTTCACGTCCAAGAAATTGGAAATTACGATAAAAAAAGGAAAATGCTCATTGCTGTAAGAACTGTGGGAGCATCTGAATATTATTGCACAGCTCAGTGGAACTGTGTAGTACAACTATTTTGGAAAGAAATTTGGAACCATACTCAAAGTCATTAGACTATGCATTCCTTTAACCCATCCACACCCAGGTCATGCTCAAGAGACCAAAGAAAGTGGCAAAGGCCTCAAGTGAGCAAAAATATTTATAGCAATACTTTTTGTTTTAGAAACAAACAAAACAAAAAAACCTAGAACCAAAGTGGAAATCCATCAACAAGGGAATGGCTGAGCAAATTTTAGTATATGAATATAATGGAAAACCATTAATTCTAAAAAATGAAAGGATTAAAGCATTAAATAAAAATTCCTTGATAAAAGGATACAAAAGGGTACGCCACAATTTGGCTCTAACCTACTTTTCCAGAGTTATTTCTTAACTATTCCCCCATTCAATCCCCCTTAACTATTTCACCCCAGCTCAGGTGCCACCCCACTACCTATCCATTCATTACTGAATTAATTACTCTAAGACTCTCCAATGTATTTTTGGCATTCTAAATTATAGAAAATAATACTTACAATCTAACTTATAGAAACAATGCTATAATACATAATACTTATATACTGTAGCTATGTATATTCTTACTTGATTTTATGATGCTCTTGTGTTTAGACTGCATTATGTGACCTCAGGCAAGTCATTTTTCCTCACCCTGGAGCACAATTTCCTCATGTGCTATAAATAAATAAATGAATAAATAAGTGAAGGGGCTGGACTAGAACCCTGTGGTCAAACTCAAAGAGAAATGAGAAATGGCACCACCAGATCATGCTTAAGGATCCCTGCAGGTCACATACTGACTTAGAAAACCACATTATCTTATGTTCTATTATACGTATTTTGTTAAATACTTGCCTATTTGCCAGATATTTGCCTATTTGACTCTTTGATAAGATTTAACTTTAGGATCCTATGACCTCTATCTTCCTTCAGGTCATGAGGCAGGGGGAAATATAATGGATTTGGACTTAGAAGATCTGAAGCCACCACTTAACTGTCAACCACTTTTTGTGAGCTGTGTGACCTTGGTCAAGTCACTTATTGTTACTAGGTCTAAGTTTTCTCCGATGTTTTAAAAAAAAAAAAGTAAAAACAATAACATGACTATTGCTAATGTTCTTTCAAGGTCAAAATGTATGGTCCTATGAACAAATGTGAGAACTGTGAAGAACTCAAAATACGAAACAGAGAATAAAGAACCACAACTGTCTTCTGTCATTTACTATAACCAAGAACAAATGGGCCCTGAAAGAACTCGTATTAGAAGCTACAGTTCAAATTGACCTAAGGCTGTCACAGAAATCTAAGGACAAAAAATTTTATGGCATTTTTTTTAATCTTTTAAAACAATCCAGCACTAGCCAAGAAACAAAATGGTGGATCAGTGGAATAGATTAGGTAACCAATAAACTACAATACATTTTTTTATCAGGGATCCTTTGAAATTGTCTTGGATCGCTGTCTTGATAAGGCTAATTAAGTACTTCACAGTTGATTATCATTACAATATTGCTATTACTGTGTACTACATTACTGTAGTAAATGATCATAGTAATTTAATGTTTGATAAATCCAAAGATCCAAGCTTCTGGGGGAAGAACTCACTATCTGACAAAAATTGCTGAGAAAATTGGAAAGCAGTTTGGCAGAAACATCTCACACTGTATGGTCAAACTGATTAACTGATTTAGACCTAAAGGGTGACAGCATAAGTAAATTAAGGGAGCATGGAAAAATACCTGTCAGATCTATGGATGAGGGATGAGTTTATGTCCAAGCAAGAGATAGAGAAGATCACAGGGAGTAAAATGGATAATTTTGATTACATGAAATTAAAAATTAAATTAATTAAATTAAAAAGTTTTTACAAAAACAAAATTAATGCATCCAAAATTAGAAGGAAAGCAGAAAACTGGTGGGGGGGGAGATTTTATAGCAAGTTTCTCTGATAAAGGCCTCTTTTCTCCAATATACAGGAACTGAGCCAAATTTATAAAAATGAGTCACTCCCCAATTGACAAATGGTCAAAAGTTATAAACAGGAAATCAAAGCTATCAATTGTCACATGAAAAAATGCTCTTGAAATCACTACTGATTAAAGAAATACAAATTCAAATAACTCGGGAGATACCACCTCACACCTATCAGACTGGGTAATATGACAGAAAAGGAAAATGACAAATGTTGAAGGGGATATGGAGAAACTGGAACACTAATGCACTACTGGTAGAGTTGTGAAGTGGTCCAACCATTCTGGAGAACAATTTGGAAATGTGCCCAAAGAGCTATTAAACCATTTATATCCTTTGACCCAGCAATACAACTAACTACTAGTTCTGTTTCACAAAGAGATCAAAGAAAAGGGGAAAGGACCTATCTGTACAGAAATATTTATAGCAGCTCTTTTAGTGGTGGCACAGGACTGGAAATTGAGGGGATGCCCATCAATTGGGGAATGGCTAAACAAGTTGTAGTAATATAACTATAATGGAATACTATTGTGCTATAAGAAATGACAAGCAGGATGGTTTCAGAAAAACCTGGGAAGACTTACATGAACTGAGCAAAAGTGAAGCTAGCAGAAATCTAGAGAACACTGTATATGGTAACAGCAATATTGTATAATGATCAATTGTGAATGACTTAGCTACTCTGATCAACTGTTATTGTTCAGTTGTTTCAGTTCTGACTCTTCATGACCCCATTTGGAGTTTTCTTGGCAAAGATACCAGAATGGTTTTCCATTTTCTTTTTTAGCTCATTTTACAGATGAGAAAGCTGAGGTAAATAGAGTTAAGTGACTTTCCCAAAATCACACAGCTAGTATGCATCTGAGGCCATATCTGAACTCAGGGCTTCCTGACTTCAGGCCCAGAACTCTATACATTGTGCCAACTAGCTGCCTGTATTCTGATCAATACAACAGTCCAAGACAATTTTGAAGATCTTATGATGAAAAAATGCTATCTACCTCCAGAGAAAGAACTGATGGGGGTCTGGGTGTAGACTGAAGCATATTTTTTTCACTTTCTTTATTGTTCTTCCTTAAAAGAAAAAATGGCTAATATGGAAATATTCTGCATGGTTTCACATATATAACTGATATTTCATGCCTTCTCAATGGGTAGGGGAAGCTTCAGAGAGAGAGACAGAATTAAGAACTCAAAAAAATATATATTTTTTAAATGAATGCCCTCCCCAAGAATAAATGTGGAATTTAAGAATTTCAAAAAAGCACATGATTTAAATATCCAGATGTGGACAACCAGGTCAACTTCAAGGGGACATGACTATCAGTAAGCATTTATTAATCTCCTACTATGTACCAGGCACTGTGTCAAGGACTGGGGATAGACAAAAAACAATCCCCCCCTGCCCTCAGGGGGCTCACAATCTAACGGGAGACAATATGCAAACAACTAAGTACAAACAAGAAATATAAAGAATAACCTGGAAATAATCAACAGAGGGAAGCTATTAGCATTAATTTTTGTTATTCAGTTGTTTTCGGTCTTCTTTGACTCTCTGTGACCCCATTTGGGGTTTTCTTGGCAAAGATACTAAAGTGTTTTTCTATTTCCTTCTCCAGTTCATTTTACAGATGAGGAAATGAAGGCAAATGGGGTTAAGTGAATTGCTCAGGATCACATGGTAAGCATCTGAGGACAGATCTGAACTCAGGAAGATGAGTCGTCCTGACTGCAGGTCCAGCTCTCTATCCATGGCTCTACCTAGCTGCCCTTAACTATCATTGAAGGGGAGCAGAAAAGGATTCCTGCAGAAAGTAGGATTTTAGCTGGGACTTGAAATAAGCCAGTAAAACCAGGAGGCAGAGATGGGGAAGGAGAGTATTCCAAATATGTGAACAACCAGTGTCACTGGATCCCAGACTACATGGTAGGGAAGAATAATGGTACAATAAGACTGGAAAGGTAGGAGGGGTCAAGTTGTGAAAGGTTTTTTGAAAGCTAAATTAGAGGATTTTGTATTTGATTCTAGAGATAATAGGGAGTCACTGGAGTTTATGAATGGGAGGAAGAGGGGGCACAAGGTCAGATATTCATTTTAAGGAAATTAATTTGACAGTTGTGGAGGATGGATTGGAGTGGGGGGAAACTAACTAGAGCTGTGGCAATAGTGTAGGTATGAGGTAATGAGAGCCTACACAGGATCATGGCAGTGTTAGGGAAGGAGGAATAAAGGAGAGATATTACAAAGGTAAAAATCAATAGGACTTGGCAACAGATTTGACTTTGAGGGGTGAGAGTGAGGAGTTAAGGATGATGATACCTGAGCTGCAAGACTACAGTAATAGGGAAGTTGGGGTAACACATGAGTTCAGTTCTTAGACAGATGAGTTTAAGGGAGATAGAGATGATCATTGAAACCTGGGAGCTAATGAAGTCCCCAAGTGAAACAGCATAGGAGGAGAACCCAGGCCAGACTCTGGGGACACCCACCTTAGCAGGCCTGGCCTGGAAAAATGGCATTTTCTCCCCTTACCCCTAAGACAGAAGACTGGTGCTCAATGAAATATTGTTTCTCCTCTTCCTTCAATAGGAAGGAGACCTGGAGTGGAAAAACGATTAAATTTTGTTTAGCTGGGCCTCAGAAGCCAAAACTAGGGCAATAGGTGAAAGTTGCAAAAAAACAAATCTAAGGAAATACTTCCTAATATTTAGAACTGTCCCAAGGTCAAAAAAAAAAAAAAAAGACTACCTCAAGAAATAGTTAATCTTCCATCACTGAATGTCTTTAACCAAAAGCTGCATGACTGCTAGATGGAGTTAAGATCAGAGATATGAAGCTAATGGGATCACAGGAACAATCAATTAACCTATGAGCATTAATTAAGCACCTACTATATGCCTGCCAGGAACTATGACAGGTGTTGGACTATAAATACAAGAAAGAATTCCTGCTCACAAGAAACTTACATCCCAACGACTTACATAAGTGCAGCTTAAATGTAAAGTTAACAAAAACCAAGTAGTTAAATATAAGAATAAATCTAGGACCTAAAATGGAGAGCTAGAGATCATTTATCCAGCTTCCAACTCATTTTACAGATAAGAAAACTGAGGCTCAAAGAAGATAAATTACTTCTCCACAATCTCACACTCATGTAGTGTAGAGAATGTATCTCCTGAGTATTGGTACAATACTTGTTCCACTACAGAATCCTAAAAGTATAATTTGTATTCAATGTCTTAATGATCCCACGAGTTCAATTCATCAAACCTTCAAGATTCCAAAGCAATTTAAGTGCATCACTTTTATTAATTCTTATAAAAAATTCTAAGGATGACATTTTAATATCCATTTTTATACAAGCAAGAAATTTTGGCATTTATATTAAGTAACCTATCTATTATTGCCAACTCAGGAAACCTGTAATCTAAGTCTAGAAACTCCATATCCAACAGTTCATTCAGTATTTTAAAATGTCAATATCAACACATTTGACTCTGTATTTTCACTCAAGAAAGTATTATCTCCTGTTGCCCCTTGCAGTACTCCGTGTGACTGACAAAACCAAAACTTTACCCTCTATAATTTATGCAAATAATGGCTTATGATTTATAAGTGGACAGACTACTTACCTCGTTAAAGAAGTCTTTACTTTTCCAAAGCAGTTTACTGCAACGTGGGAAAACTTATGCTCATATTAAAGCACAAACAGAATATCCTTATCTGAGGTGCCAGATATGACTCAAAGCTAAAAGCTATACTCTTCGCTGACCAGATTATGTTACCTATGTAAATGAAGAACCATAATACTGTGACACTCTACCCATGGTTTAATAACATACAAATTTCTAATGCATGCATAAGATTTAATTACAGGGAACGGTAACGTCTCAAAAATTTCCATATGCTTATTAAGTTTTTGAAGAATCTGAAAGTCAACCTAAGTCAACTTAAGCAAAGATAAATGAAGACCGAATTTATTAAAAGGAGAGAACTTTAGCTATGGTAATTAAGAAAGTGAATTATTAAGTTTGTATGGAAGATAAAAAAAAAATCAGAAATAAGACAGTTCAATATTTTGGTCCTCTAAAAGGCAATGTCTGGAGTTTACAATAAAGAAAAATCATGTTAGTAGGATAGAAGATGTTTCTTTTCTAAAAAAAAAAATTTAGTTATTCTTTAGAACAAAAAAAAAATCATGAAGTTGGTTCATGAAGTAACTCATGAAACAAAATCTATAGGCATATAATATTTAATTCTCCCTAATTAAATCTATCAAAATTTGACATAAAGTTTTTACTTATTACATACTTTCTAAGACCATTAGATACATAAATATATATGTTGAATCACCTCAATGAAGTAACAATTTACATTTTTTTCTACTAACATATAAATTAGTATTGTACTTACTATTTTTAGGGGCTATTTAAAAAAATACCACCTTTCAGGGCCAGCTAGGTGGCGCAGTGGTCAGAGCACCGGCCCTAAAATCAGGAGGACCTGAGTACAAAACCAGGCTCAGACCAAACACTTGACACATACTAGCTGTGTGACCTTGGGCAAGTCACTTAACCCCAACTGCCTCACTTTAAAAAAAATTAAAGAAAAAAAAATACCACCTTTGCAAAATTTATCATTTTTTTTCTTTCAATGCCAGTTGCTGAAAAAATCGTATTTAATTAAAGTAGTGCCTCTTTCAGCTACTTTTTCAGATATTTTCATAATAAAAGGCATGGAGGAAAGGAGGGCATTATGTACTCAAGGATCTTACATAATTTTACCCAGGCTGCTTTTAGTGGCTATTTGGAAGCTTGATAAAACTAACTGACTGAAAATGGTAGCTAACTAAATTATAAGTTGAAGGGTTTTTTTTTCAACAATCTGTTTCTTTCCCCAGTAGAGGCTAACTAGACAAAACAAAACATAAATAAAACCAAAATAGGATTAAATTTTAAAGTAAAATTTTAAAAATTTAAATCACTTTCATATACATATAAAAACCTTCTAAATTCTATGAGGAAGATAAACTTTCATTTCAAAAATAATTGTTGAAGCATTATTCAATGGGGTAAAGCTGTCTGGTAAATACCAAGTAAATCACTACTCAAATGAGCAATGTATCTTACTTTCTGGGGGTTTTCATTAGCTTAAAATCTACCCAAAATTGTTACCCGAGAGGAATTTCCTAATCTCTTCTTGACCTAACACATTTAAACTCAAATGATCTTAAGCTCATGTTAGCCTTTAATATACTAATCATTTTCAAGTTTTATCATCTCAGCAGATGGTGCCACAAAAAGGAACTGATTTTAAGTTTATATCTTCCACCTAATAAACTGAAAAGTCAAAAACAAAGAAACCACCACCCCTCTAACAAAGACTTAAGAGAATACTAGTATATTTCAGGAAAGCATCAACCTGAAAGGATTTAACATATTTTTCACTGGATAGTCATTCTTAATTTACTGCTTTCCTACAGAAACCCAGAAAATGGAAATTAAAAGGGTTCATATATAAGCAGCCACTTTATGAGAAGAAGCAAAGGGCAAAGAGTATGGTCCTGAAATCAAAAAGACCTGGGTCCTGACTGTATCAATGGTCAAGTTACAACCTCTTAGTACCTGTGTCACCTAAGGAAGGAAGCGGTCAAGACATGAAAGCCAAAGAAAGGAATCTATATTTGATCCTGGAAATAGGAAGGAGCCACTAGACTTTAAGGAATGGGGGAAATAGGTCACTTTTGACAGGTGAGTAGTAGATATGGAGTGGGGAAGAGACAAATTACAATTTCACACTGGGAGTTCCACATACCAATGAACACCAAAAATGTAAAATCAACCATTTATCATTCAAAAAGATGAATTATCCTATCTATAACTCTACAAACTTCATAACAGAAGAGTCGCACTTTCTTGTTCTAAGGGATGCAATTAGTACAAATAAATTACTATGATTAGAAAAACTTTCTTTTTAATCACTTTTAAGCTTCTCCCTCAACCCCATAAAGCAATACACAATCTAAAAAAAAGAACGAGTTAAAAGTCACAGAAAAATAGTCCAAAACATATTTGTGTTTACAAGCTCCAACCTTGAATAACATATCCTTAGGAGATGGAAGACTAGATTGATGATTTCAGGATACAATACACTATTTTATTCACCTCTCCACACATACAAGGGGAAAAAGAAAAGGAGAAAAGGGATGGAAAGTATTGTGGGATTAAATGAGAAGAAGGAATTGCTCACACAGACTTTTCAGACTGAGCCTAGAGGTAATATGGCTGACATCAATTAAGTCAACAAGAATATAAAGCATTAGATACCAAAATCAAAACTAAAAATAGATCAATACATACTTGGATTCTTTGACAAAATGCCAAATACTAGATAGTTGGCAAATTATTCACCAAATCTCAAAACACTAAAAAGAATAAAAACCAAAAGAAATAAACTTAAGAAACATATAGTAGATAATAAATTCATGGTAACAGAAACTGAAAATACACTTCAGAGGATCCTAAATTTAGAGCTGCAAAGGAACTCCAGCCCAACCCCCTCATCTTACGGATAAGGAAGCTGAGGTCCAAAGTCACACAGGTCTCAAACTAGGTTTTCTGACTCCAAATCCAGCACTCTTCAACTATACCACTGAGGCGCTGATATACTTTCTCATTCTATCTCAATCTCTACAATTCTTTTGTCCATCCAACATCCCATGGCTATTACTCAGTCTAATTATGTAACAGGCAGATTTTTGCCTAATTTTTTTTCCTGATCGTACATCTCGGCATCCTTTGCAGTGCTTCAGTTTAGCAGCTTGTTCACGCCCACTACATACCTACCTCCCCATTGCCCTTTAGGTGACCCCTTAACTTTAATTCTTTAGAGACTGGGGTATTACATAACTCAAAGCAGTACAACATTACTAGAAGAATACCATTAAAGAAAATAAGCTTTAGTTTCAGGGGAAAGCTTGGGATCATTAAAAGTTCTACACCAATTTTCAAAAGGCTATCTTACCAACTCTCTTCTGTTCAATTATGGGCACAGCTCACTTTATGTCGTTTCTACCCAGGAGATATACAAACACACAGAATGCCCATTGACCAGATTTTCATACAGTTATATAAAGTTTCAGAACTGGCATTCTTCACCAAATGATTTTTCCTGTGTAGATAATTGGGTCCCACTGTTTTGAATGACTATGTCCCTGTACTTAATGCAATCAGCACAAAGTCATGCACAAACAGGGAGGAACATCTGTATAATCTTTTTTTTTTCTTGGCTAGGCAATGGGGTTAAGTGGCCTGCCCAGGGTCACACAGCTACTGTTATGTGTCTGGGGCCATATTTGAACTCTGGTCCCCCTGAATCCAGGGCCAGTGCTCTATCCACTGCACCACCTAGCTGCCCCCAACATCTGTATAATCTTACCACCGGTAAGCAGACTGTCCTGGATATCCTAGAACATAGTGGCAGACACCTTTTGTGAACACATACATCTTATTTTATGTCTTGCTTAACTGCTAACAATCAGGAACAAAATTATCTTAGTTGTTACATCCTTCAAGGAATCTTGCATGATTCTGACACAAGCAAGGCAGACAACTTGGAAAAAATGGTATTACTTTGCTCTACAGAATCAAATGTAGCTTTATAATCAACAATAAAGTGAGTATTGTATTGTGACCTTTTCCAGTCATTTTTGTGAACAGAAAAGATGCAAAAATATAAATTGCTTAAAAAAAGATTTAGCTATATTTGTGATTGATGGATTATAAAGGGCAAATTAGAATGCTTCTGGATATCCATGTAATCTTCTGAAGTTGTCAAGGAAGACAACCAAATATCCCTTAGTGCCCTGTACAGAATAGGATCAATAAACATCTGCTAAATAACCAAATGAAGAGTACTATCGTTAAAGACAGGTAATTAGACCATAAACATGACTACACATGGCAATTTTTAACTCCTCAAATAATATACAATGTGATCTAGAAACCTAAAAGTCCCTACAAAGTATTGTTCCAAAATTTGATCTGGAAGCTTCCCTAAAAAGTTTCACTGCTGCTGTGTTAACAGCCATCCACAAGCACTTTGAAGGATTATTTAAATAAAATAATAATATTATCTAACATTTATATATGTAATGAATCCACGGCTAGGGTGATGTCATATGAAAGTAATACGTGCAATGACAACAATAATAATAACCACAACAATAATAATAGCTAGCTTTATATAGCACTTTAAGGTTTGTAAAGTGCTTTACAAATTTATTCCATTTTATCTTCACAACAACCCTGGGAGACAGGGGCTATGATTATCCCCCTCTTTACAGATGAAAAAACTAAGGCAAAAAGAGAAGTGGCTTACACAGGATCACATATCTATTAAATGTCTGAAGCTGCCATTTGAACTCAGGTCTTCCTGACTCAAAATCCGGTGCTCTGTGCCACCTAAGCCCTTCCCTCTCTACCCTCTATTTCCACTATGCCTACCCTAATATGGATAGTCATCATTACCTGCCTCAATAAGGAAGTAGTAACCAGTCTTCCCACCTTCCCTCCCCATACTCTATTCTTTCTCCCAACACTAGATTAGTTTTCCTCATGCACACTCAACAAGCTTTTAAGCTGTGTTTTACCAGACACTGAGGATACAAAGGCATAACATGTAGAGCCCTCCAGGAACTCATATTTAACTGAAGGGAGTAAATAAATAAGATAATTTGAAAAGAGAAAGCAAACTAGAGGCACCAGAAAGGCTTCACGTTAGAAGTGGCTAACACTAGAGCTAAGCCTCCCCAACACTCTTCCAAGCTTCCATGCCTTTTCTCACAGCACCCCCTAACCACAGAAATGTCACTCCAACTCAAAGCTTGAAATGCTAACCACCCTTTAAGGCCTAGCTCAACTACTAATTCCCAGATTCCTTCAAGTTCCAGTTAAAATCCCAGAAGAAATCTTACTAAATCCTACTCAATCCAGTGCTTTTCCTCTGTTTAATTCTTACTTATCCTGTAAATAGTTTGTCTACAACTGTTTGCATGCTGTCTCACTCATTATACTGGGAGCCTCCAAAGGTCTGGAACTGTCTTTTACTTTTCTTTGTATCCCCAGAGCTTAGCATAATGCCTGGCACATAGCAGACATTTAATAAATGCTTACTGAAGCCTCCCCTCCCGCCCTGCCCCACTTTCCAAATATCACAGCTTTTAATTTCCATCTCTCCTGCAAAATAAACTATAATAGAAAATAATGTAGCACACACCCCTATACCAGATTCTGAGTTTCACGGAGGCAATCACATATATTTTACTTATCTATTAACATACTGTATCCACTAGTTGAATATAAGTTTCTTAAGAGCTGGTACTATTTTGGATTTTTTTTCTGTTTTTACATTTCCAGATCCCAGAACAGCTCTGATAGCATAGCAGACGTTTAATAAATGTGTAATTATTGGAAACATAGCTAACTGACCCATAATAATGATGGAACCAGGGATCATGCTTTTTAGTAACAAAGTTTATGTTTAGTACACATTTATTAATTATCTCAACTGTGCACCATACTTAATTATCTCAATTGTGCACCATACTAGCATAAGGGGATACAAAGACAAAGAATAAAAACCCCACAATCTTTGCCCTCAAGGAAATTACCTTTACCTAGAGAATAGAACTTGTTAACAGATAAGTAAAGAATCTGAAACAGGAAATCACATTGCCAACTAGAGAGATCAGGACAGGCTTCAAGCAAAAGATGGAACCAGAGCTGAGCCGTGAAGGGAAGAGAAGGATTCTAAAAGGTTAAGGAGGGAGTGCATTCCAGACACGAAGGTAAGCCACAAATTGAATGCTAAGTTTGGGGTACAACAAAGGTTTGTCTGCAAAACAGAGTAATGTGAAATAAATGTGGAAAGGTAGGCTAAACCACACTTCAAATAACAATATAAGGATTTTGTATTTTATATTAGAAGCAATTAAAATTTGCTAAAGCTAATTGCTAATGCCTAGAAGTATCAGATTTGAAGGCAGGAGAGTAACATGGCTGTGTGCTTTAGGAATAATAGTTTGGTAGCTGTATGGTAGATGAATTAGGGAAGGGGAGAAATTAGAAACAGAATGAGGCAATCAAAGCAAGAAATAAGACCTTGAACTTTGGTGATGATTCTGTAAGTGAAGAGAAGGTACAGATATAAGAAATGTGGAGGCAGTCTTGATAATACTTTTTGTTTTATATAAAGTAAATATGGGAAGAGAAGAGGGAGAAAAATAGAGGATGACATGAGTCAAACTTGACTAAGTATGATTTCAACAAAAATAGCTAAGATTGGAAGGAGAATGGATTTAAGGGTTTAGTAAAACATATGAATTCTGTGGTTTTGTGCTTTTATGTCCAGACTGAACTATGCTGAAATGTACAAGAATGACTAAATGAACTAATTAGAGAAATGCAAATTAAAACAACTCTGAGATACCACTTCACACCTATCAGATTGGCTAATATGACAAAAAAGGAAAACTGATGGATGTTGGAGGGATGTGGGAAAACTGGGACACTAATTGGTGGAGCTATGAGCTGACCCAGTCTTCCTAGGGAATTTGGAACTATGCTCAAAGGGCTACAAGACTGTGCATACCCTTTCATCCAGCAATACCATTGCAGGTCTGTATCACAAAGAGATTAAAAAAAAAAAAGGAAAAAGGATCTATTTGTACAAAAATATTTATAGCAACTCTTTTTGTGGTGGCTTAAGAATTGGAAATCAAGAAGATGCCCATCAACTGAGGAACAGCTAAACAAGCTGTGGTATATAGTTGTGATGAAATATTACTGTGCTATAAGAAATGACAAGCAGGATGATTTCAGAAAAACCTGGAAAGACTTACATGAACTGATGCCAAGTGAAGTGAGCAGAGCCAGTTGAATGTTGTACACAGTAACAGCAACATTGTATGATGATCATTTGTGAATGACTTAGCTATTCTCAGCAATAGAATGATCCAAGACAGTCCGAAACGACTAATGATGCAGCATACTATCCACCTCCAGAGAAAGAACTGATAGTGTTTTAATACAGACTGAAGCATGTTATTTTTCACTTTCATTCTTTTTCTTTTATTTGAGTCTTCTTGTACAAAATGACTAATATGGAAATATTTTACATGATTGAGCAGGTATAACCTATATCTGCTTACCATCTCAAGGAGGGGAGAGGGATAGAAATTTGGAACTCAAAATGTTTAAAAAAAAAGTTTAAAAACTGTTTTAAATGTAATTGGGGGGAAATAGATTAAAAATCAATTAATTTACAAAAACAAAAAAAGAATAGCTATGTAAAAACTCACCAATACCATTTAACTCATCAATAAATACCTGCCAGCCATTCATTAACATACATCTGTAAGATACACCAAAAGGCTAGCAGGATGGGACAAAGGGCTGTGAGGGCATTGTTCATTTTATCTCAATACCAGCATTATTCAAATTTGGTAAAAAGGCTTTTAAAAAGTATACATAGCAAAAGTTGGGAATTATAAAATATATATTTCAAATCAGCTTTAGCCTCACTAAAGAACCAATTCAGTTCAAAACGTATTGACTTTTTTTTTTTAAATTCCACTTAATAATTAAGGGCCTACTGTATATCCCTTGAGCAGGGACTCAACCTAGAATTGGTCAACTTATTTTTTAAAATATTTTGATAACTTTTATAGTTGGTTTCCTTTATAAACCAATGTAGTTTATTAATTTAAAAACATGACTCTGAGAAAGGGTCCATAATCTTCACCAGACTGCCAAAGTGTGCCTCACCCCCAAGCCCCAAAACATTATGGTAAGTAATGATGTAAGATAAAAGGACAAGTTCTTTACTGTCATGTAATTTATAGTCTAGTATGTAGATAAAAAACACACAGATATTACTATAATACAAGTTCATTAGAGAAATACAACAATAATAATAGCCTAAGTATGATTTATAAAGCACTTAACATATATTATTTCATATGTTTCCACAACACTGAGGCAGGTATTACAGGTATTTTCTCTACTCTAATGATCAGGAATCTGTGATTCAAAGAAATTGAGTGATCTGCCTAGGGTCATAGTTCTTAAATGCCAGAGGTGGATTCAAATCAAAATTTCTCCTAACTCCAGGTTTATCTTTGTTCAAAACAAAGTGCTATGTTATTAAGTTCAAAAAAGGGATGGTCTTATGGAGTAAAACCAACAGCATTAGGCTTCCTCACACATAAAATGAAGTGTTCCAATTAGGTGACCTCTAAGGGCCCCCTCAAATTCTAAGTCTATAACCTCTAAAATCTTTTGACTATAACTGTAGAATGTTTTAAATACCACCTTAATATACAGAATTCCTACACATCCAACATTGAGGATGCTTGATGAACAATAGTCCTTGTTACTCATGCTTACCCTACGGATGTTGAGAATATTTTTTACATTGTACACTTATCAAGCATTATTACTAATTTTAGGAATTAACACTAAAATGTTAACTACTAACAAATCCAGAGATTCCTAGCCTTTCTAGAGTTGTGACAATTAATGATTCTTTCTTTGGTTTAAGATATACTTATGCCTCCCCTAAAAATAATTACTTGTATTGATTTTTAAACTAAGGCAAATCCTAATTTCATTTGAGAATCTGCCACATCTTGGTATGAATACGGAGGGAAGAGTTGGTTGGAATTTAACAGTCCAAGGAGGCCTAAGCACATTCCATGCCTAGAAAATAGCTATTTTGTGCTGTGTGTCGAACAGAATTAAGCAGATTGACAATGGTGAGCAAACTTTGAAAACTAGCATGTTAAAGTTCAAGTGCTTTCCTGTACAGACCAACAGTAACTAGTCACTGCCACCTACTACTATCACTGGCCCAAGAGCCACAGGATTTCTCATACCTGCTCTAGTAGCTTAAAAATCTAAGACATATAAACAAAAGGGAGACAATGAACAAATGTGAGTTCATCTTTCACCCTACACCTTCCCACCCTCCAAATTTCCCTATCACTGTTAAAATCACCACCATCCTCCAGTCTCAAAACCTAAGTTGTCATCCTCAACTCCCCACTACCTCTCATCCTTCAAAAATCAAGTCTCTTTTGCAAAGGTCCATCGATTTTACCTTTATCCCTAGAAGTGCCTCCTTCTTTCCTCTAATACTGCTGCCACCCTGGTGCAAGCCCTCATCATCTCATACTTAAGACCTCTGCAACAGCCTGCTGGTGGGCCTGCTTGTCTCAAGTCTCTACAACTCATCCTCAACTGACAAAGCAATTTTCCTACAAAATGAATTTCTCTACAACACAGATTCAACCATGTCACCCCATTATCAACTGCAGTATACTCCAATGGTTACCTATTATGGCCAGGATCAGATACAAAATCCTGTTGGCCCTTCCTTTCGCTATCCCAATCTCCCACTTTGCAATCTTCTTATTTATAATTTGCTTCTCATCAGATACACTTTTGATCCAGGGATGGTGACTGACTTGTTCTTCTGACAAAACACACCATCTCTTGGCTCCAAGCATTTTCTCTAGCTGTACTCCATGCCTGGAATGCTTTACCTTCTCATCTCCACCTACTGCCTACCTGACTTCCTTTAAGTCCCAACTAAAACCTCATCTTCTACATGAAACTTTTCCCAACTCCTCTTAACTCTAGTGCCTTTCCCTCTTTAATCATCTCCTATTTATCCGGTTTATCATTTGTTGTATATTTGTTTTACTTGTTGTCTCCTCTATTCAATTGTAAGCTCCTTGAAAACAGAAATACCTTTTACCTTTCTTTGTAACCCCAGTGCTTATTAGCACAGTGCCTGGCACAAAGTAGGCACTTAATACATGTTTATTGATTGACTATAGGCAAAACACATTTTAAAAAATCCTTCATCCTTTCAACACTGAATATATTTTAAAATGAATCTTTTTCAGAACTAGGCAGCAAGAATGAGGTAAGTATAATCACTACATAAGAAACATTAGAATAACTGATTCCAAACTGTTTTTCAATGTGCAACACTGTCCAACATGGTGAATTTGAAGTCAAGGAGACTGGACTCAAAGTTGAAGCCTTGTGTCAAGATACGAAATGATGTGTTCCAACTAGCTGAGGGCCCATTCAGACTCTAAAGTCTATGACCCCTAAAATCTTTTAAGTCACAACCATAGAACACTTTAAATACCATCTTAATACACTCAATTTCTACACATCCAATATTGAGGATGCTTAATGAATAATAGTCCTCTTGTTACTCATGCTTACTCTAAGAATGTCCAGAATATTTTGCATTGTACATTTCTCAAATATTATTACTAATTTTTGGAATTATCACTAAAATGTTAACTACCAACAAACAGCAATTCTTAGCCTTTCTAGAGGTGTGACAACCACCAATTCTTTTTTTGGTTCAAGACACACTTAATACCTCCCCTAAAAATGGGTTACTTGTATTGATTTTTTTTTTAAACTAAGGCAAATCCTTAATTTGCATTTGAAAATTTGTCACATCTTGGTATGAATACAGAATTGGGAATCATTGTAGTGGAAGAAAGGGATTATACATTTTGTGTTCAGTATATAGCACAATGAAGCTAGAAGGTTGTCATCCTATGCTGGCTAAATACCCTAACAATACTTAGATTTACAGCCATATAGTATCCAATATCCATAATGAAACTGAAGTACAATGGAAGTTAGATGACTTGGCAAAGGTCACAAAGTTATCATTTAACATAGCACAATACCCAGATTTCCTGACTCTTGGTCAAAAGTTCTTGTCAGTCCCACAAGTTGACAAAACAATCCTACATTCTTAGAATAGGATGGAGTCAGAATTGATGAAATTGATGAAAGGTCTAAGACTTAAAACAAAAAAAACACACCAATACTCAAAGTAATTCTTGGTTTAAACAACAAAAAAAACCCAAACACCTATAAAACATGGTAGACTAAATAGAAGTAACATTCATTTAGTTTATACTGTATGCAATAATTGTACTGCGTTAGAATTTTAAGAACTAAATTAGCTTTTCTTATCACATACAGTAGGGCTGCTAGGTGGTGCAGTGGATAGAGTGCCGGACCTTGAGTCAGGAAGACCTGAGTTCAAATGCTGCCTCAGACACTTACTGTGTTTACCCTGGGCAAGTCACTTAACTCTGTCTCAGTTTCCTTAGCTGTAAAATGAGCTGGAGAAGGAAATGGCAAACCACTCCAGTGTCTCTGCCAAGAAAAACCCAAATGGGGTCATAAAGAGTCAGACAGCCTGAATAACAAATCACATACAGTATATACACATGCATTGATTCTCCAACTGACAGCAAAATGAAATGATAAGTGTTTCAATATCTGTTTTACAGGAGTGGGGGAAAGTATCCCTGCTCCCGGCCACATTTTTATTTTAACTGTGTTTCTCTAGACTTTCTGAAATTTCTCCACCAGTTTCAGAGTCAAACGACTATTACTTTCTGACCCTCGACCCATGCATGTGCCTGTCTACCCCAAACCCAACGAGCAGGTTTCCCTCTTAGATAGGAGCGCATGGGGTATAAAAGGAGGCGAGTGGAGAATGTGGGTCCCTGAGCGCTTCCCCGATCTCTCCCGGGGAAGAGAAGGATGCAGGCAGGCAGGCCGGCCAGGAGGGGCGGATACGGCTGCGCCACACCGCAGCCATGTGCCGCCGCCGCCAAGGGGAAGAAGGGAAAGAAGTTATATAATAAGAACTCACCCTCCCGGAGAGCGCCGCGCAGCGGGTGGGGGTGGGAGGCAGCCGCCGCCTCTGCCTGCCTGCCTGGCGCGGGGCTGGGGAGGCGGGCCCCGGCATGCTCCCCTAACCCCCGGGAGAGGCCTTCCCTACCCCCAAGGTAGCGGCGGTGGTGCAGACAGGGCGATCGGCGAGCCAGGGAGGGACGGAGGCCCCGCGGCCGCTACCTGTCTCGGCATACACCCGGCCTAGGGCGAGGTAGCGGGGGACGAGGTGGGCAGCGACAAGGGGGGCCCAGGCCGCGCCGACTGCGACCGGCTCCTGCCGCCCGCCTGACCCCCCACCGCCTTCACCTACCCGCCCTGCCCGTCCTCCCCTTCCCCCAGTACCTGGGAAGGGCGGGTGACCCAACCGGTGGCTTGCCGAGTCCAGCGCGGCGCGAGGCCGAAGCGCAAGCGGCTCCCGCGCGACTCCGTCACGTCACAGCATCGCCCTGGAGACCCCTCCCCGCTGCGGCTCGCGACTCGCAGGAGCGGCTCCCTCCCCTCCCCCCAGCCCAGCCCAGCCCAGCCCAGCCTAGCCCCGCGATCCTCCCACTCCATCTCACCTCACTCAGCCCCCAACGTCGAAGCCGAACAACGGCTCGGCGGTTAAAACGCAGCTGCAAACCCGCCGCGGTTCCGGGGATCCCCCTCCCAGACTCCTTCCCACTCTAAAGCTATGTCGATCGTGCTTTGCGCATTACCCAGTGCCGCCACAACTGCCGCCGCCGCCACCAGGCTAAGTCTCTCACACCGGGAAAGGGAGGAGAGGCGGTGGGGAAGGGGGGGGGGAAATAGGAGCTGCGGAGTGGAAAGACCCGGAGGTCTCGGCTGCCAAGAGCCGGGAGTCTCGCGAGAGCTCAGGCCTCCCGATCTCCTGCCGCGGGAATTTTCAAACTCTCGGGTTTAGTGAAAGGATCCCGAAAAGGGGGAGGCGGGGCAGGGTGAGACAGAATGGAGTTGGGGGTTGGGGTAAGGGTAGGGGTGGAGTTAAGACGCCTTCATTGGCGTAAGCTAGCGTCCTCCCTTTCTGATCCGAATAGAAGAGAAAAAGACTACGATTCCCAGCATGACTTGCGTGCTTAACCATTCCCGCTGCCCGACGGCCTCCCTCCCCAGCGAGGAGAGGGGTGAATCGGGAATGGTAGTTTTTTGTTTCAACCTGCCTTCTTTTGCGGAAATGTAAGACCAAGGCCAGGACCTCCTCCGGTTGCCAGGAGAACCATCCCGACGTCAGGCCTTTCCAGCAGTTGTCTGAAGTCCCTAGGACCACTAGAACCTGATAAATCATTGTCTTCCCTTCTCAAATCCTTGCTGACCTTAAGTGTGTTTTACTGGCAATTGATTTTACCTGCCTTTTCCCTTCCAGGTTTCTCCAACTCTTCCAAAAGAGAATACAGACCACGGCAGTTTATAAAAGATGCGTGCGGTATCCAGCCCTAGCACCTCGCACGCCTTCCCCCCGCTCCGCCGCAAGACTAGTAGTGTTTTAAGAATATCCCAGTACTCCTTTTCTACTTCCCCTTTGCCAGTGCACAGTTGTATGCTTAATTTTGCTTGATTTTTTTTAAGTATCCAAATTATCACAGTTTGCAAACCTAGTAGAGTGTTAGCTATTCGAGGACGAGAAGTGTTTCCTTTTTTTGTCTTTTTGGGGCCTCAGCACATCAGAAGCAGGTTGGTATAATGAGTAAAATAAATAAATAAAGGCTGGCCTTGGAGTTGGAAATCAGGGCTTCAAGCTCTGTCTCATGAGATACTAGCTGGGCAGCCATGAGCAATGCAACAAGCATTTATTAAGCTCTTACTCTGTGCCTCGAAATAAGCAATTAAATGAGCAAGCTACTTAACCTCCCAGTGCCCCCAGACACCTAACTAAGACTATAACAAGTTGCCAGTTTCTCATTAGCTTCTAAGAAAATGGCCATCTCACACTGGGAGTTTCATACACCTATGAAATGATATGTCTGATGGAAAGCACGAGTCCGGACCAAAAACGACCAGCCTCAGAAAGTGCTTCTGCATGTAGGAGATGCTCAATAAATTCTTGTCTAATTGAAAAGAAACTTTTCAAGTCCTTTAGAAATAGGTTATGAACTGAGTTGAATGTAATATTCAAGTTCACTTCTATATCAAATGTTTTTGAGGCTCATATGACTACCCTAAATCTTATGTTCTGTTGTACTTTTAAAACTATTGATCTTTTTTGAAAGTCACTTCCCCTTTTTCTATCATTTCTTTTTCTTTCCTTATTTTTTTTTTTTTGGTCAAGCTCATTATCACCACCACTCAGAAGTATTTATCCAGTAGTTGTGGCACTGAAATTTACAAAATGCTATAGTTGAATTTCTTCCTAACATAATTCTAAACAATGCCTGGTGCATAGTAGGCCCTTAATAAATGTTTCTTGATTGATTAAATCAGTCAAAGGTCACGCAGTCATTAATTGGTGGAGCCAAGACTCAAACCTAGGTAATGATCTGTATCATAGCCTCTTTGATTCTAATAACCCCCTGGAGGGCAGATTGCCCTTTTAGTTAATAGTTACTATCAAAATCTGGTCACAAAGATTGCCATTGCCCCAACTAAAGACAACCAGATGTGATCGGGGCTAGTGACTGTTCTTCAGGACTTCTAAGCTGTAGCTGAGTGAGAAAAGAGAAAGTGAAAGTCTGTTTAGAAAGCCTGATATTACATTGGGAGTGTGCTATAATCTACCATATACACATACACACACACACACACACACACACACACACACACACACACATACATATATATAAATTTACTGGATGGACTTCCAATCTTTCCTCCCTCAGTTATTTTGTTCTAATCCCATTGGTTTCATATCAGTGTTATATCAGTACAGATAATCTTATTTTTGTAGCACTTTGAGTTTTCAAAGTATTTCAAGTGATTAATCAATACAATATCTTATTATTATTTAGGTAGGGCTATAATAAAAGCTTGTTGTTTTCTTGGAAACTGTGGTATAGTACAAGGACTCCCATTAGACTGTGAGCTCCTAGAGAATCTTTTGCCTTTGTTCATTTCCCCAGTGTTAAGCACGGTATCTGGCACATAATAAGTACTTAATGATTGTTTATTATGTGGTTGTGGTTGTGGTTGTGGTGTATCCTGCTTTCTAGAAAAGGACCATGACATCAGGGATATGATGACATGACTTGCAATTGAATTTGATTTGAGTGAGGGAGGGCTGTGCAAAGACACCAGCCTCACTTTCTCCTCCACAGCTATCTGGGTCCATTGGCCACATATCTATCAGGACCACTGGAGATAGCCCAGGATGCTGGGAGACCTTGGCCTTTTTAAGCTAAGATCTTTTCAAGTTCTCACCTTGAGTGAGGCAACCCCATTCAATGGATAGGCCTCTTTAAAAAGTGAGTCTAGGGATGGCCCCTTTAATTAAAAAAAAAAAAATCAAACTGAGAGGGGAAGACCCTTAGGGTTGCTGGCCAAAAGAGAAACAGTTACTATTTACATTCACTATTAGCCCTGAGGACCCAAACAATAATTATTAAATGGTGCTTGGGCGGGACAGGGACCTATTGTTGTCCAATTGATGACATCCAGAGTGAATTGGATTTAAGGCTTGGTCTTTGAGAAAAAAAATCTAGCCAGTAAACTCCAAGTTAACTGGGTAGGTTTCTGCCATCAAAATTTACACTCCTTTGGGCAGAACACCCTTGAAGAGAGAAAGCTGGGTCCCCAATAGGGCAGTTCAGACTATTTACAGGTTGTGATTTGTCCTTTGTTCTGGAAGAGGACCATGATATAAGGTAGATGATGGTATGACTTGCATTTGAATTTTGTTTGAGGGAGGGAGGGCTGCGCAAAGTCACCAGCCTCACTTTCTCCTCCTGATTGTTTATTGACAGATAGTGGAAAGAACCCTGGGTTTTTAGTCAAAAGACCTGGGTTCAAATCCTAATGTGTCAACTGGGGCAAGTCACTTCACTTTCCTGAGGTTCAGTTTCCTCATCTGTCAAATGAGTGAATTACACTCCATAGCCTCTTGAGATTCCTTCCAGATCTAGATTTATGAATTGAAGACAACATTTGACTTTGTTTTAAAATGTCATGGATGACTTTTTAAAACAAATCATGTGTGTGTGTTCAACTTTAAACCATCCTATTGATCATGACAAAAAAAAAACATTAATTGTCCTAATCAACCACAAATATGTTTGGTTACACATTTCATTTTCCATTGCAAACTTATTAGAGCTTGTAGGACCCTAGTCTTTTGTTTATTAAATAGTAAGCAAGAGGATCTTTTGCAGCCTTTTAAACAAAGATTGGGCAGGTAAGTGGCACAGCGGATAGAGCTAAGGCCCTGGAGTCAGGAGGACCTGAGTTCAACTCTGTCCTCAGACACTTATTAGCTGTGACCTTGGGCAACTCACTTAACCCTATTTGCCTCAGTTTCCTCATCTTTAAAATGAGCTGGAGAAGGAAATGGCAAACTATTCCAGTATCTTTGCTAAGAAAATCCCAAATGGGGTCATGAAGAGTTGGAAATGATTGACATGACTCAATAATTAACAAAGACTGGCCTTTGTCTCTGTGCCTTAAGTACCTTGAAGGACAGACAGCTCATTGGGCAGCTATCCCCTAGACTTCTTTTGTTCTGATATTTTCCAATCTCCTTATTTCAAGCATGCCAAGGAAAAGAATATGACAAAAACTGCAGCAAAATAACTATACCTTTATCACAGATTATGGCATTGCAAACGCGATGCACTTTATGGTGGCTTTAAATATCAAAGCACTGCAATTCAGAGGGCATTATATCCGGTTTTATATATTTCCATAGTCTTTTTTTTTTTAATTTTTGTGTCATAGGAAGGGTTTTGAATGCTCTAGATAACTGAAACAGTAAATAGGATATCTTTTTAAAAAGTATTGTAATAATTCCTTTTGCTTTTTCATCTCATTTGTTTCTGAATATATCTCTCCTTCCTCTAATACCTAGCAAGTTATACCTTAGAAAAGACATTAAAAAATAAAGAAGAGAAAAAAGCACTTATGTATAACCAACACATAAATAGTGTCTTAACACCATTCCACATCCATAATCCCTCACCTCTGCAGTGAAGAGAGAGAAGACCATTAAAAGAATTCTTCTCTGGAGCCAAACTTGGGCACTATGTTTACACGGACTTCAAGGTTTTTTGTTTTGGTTTGGGGGGAGGGTTAGTCCTTTTTCATTTATATGGATATAGTTATTCACTGTATATATTGTTTTCTTGGTTCTGCTTATTCAGTTAATGTCTTTCCTTACTTCTCTGAATTCTTTATAGACATCTTTCCATATGGCACATTGCTATTCCATTCCATTCACATACCACAATTTGTTCTTAATTACTGGGCATCTACTTTGTTTCTAATTCTTTGCCACCAAGGTAGCTATAAAGTAATACTAGGAATATTTTATTTCTGTATTAGATCTGCCTCCTTTAGGTACATGCATAACAATGGAATCTGTGGATCAAAAGGTATATGGATATTTTGCTCACTATTTTTGCATAATTTTTTAGATTTTGTTTTTTGGCAGTTCTTTGGAGGCAGGTGGGGTTAAATGACTTGCCCAAGGTTGCACAGTTAGTAAATGGCTGAAGCCAAATTTGAACTCAGGTCTTCCACTCCAGGGCCTGTGCTCTTATCTGCTGTACCATGTAGGTGCCCCTTTGCTATAATTTTTAAAACTTATTGATATAGTTAGTTTTTATATCACCTTCAATTCCCAAAATTTTCATATCCTTTCTTCTACCCAGAGACTCATCCCTTATTACAAAAAAACAAAAGAATAAAAGTAGTTCAGCAAAATTATCCAAATCAACTGAGTCTGACTGACAGTATGGGAAATGTTGCACACCCATAATTCTCCACATCTACATAGAAAGGAGGTGGTCAATAAGCATTTACTAAGTACATACTATGTGTCAGGAACTATGATAAGCACTGAGGATACAAAGAACAGCAAAAACAGTCCCTGCCCTTAAGGAGCTCACATTCCAATAAAGGAGACAAAATAAAATATACAAACAAATTGTAATGAGGAATTATGGATAGAGCACCTCTGATGTATATTCTCCACCTGGAAAAGGCTGGGTATCCTGCTTCCAGGAGAGTCATGATGATGTATGAGGACAAAAGTGCTTAGAAGCTGACGTTCTGTAACTGGTGCTGGTCTGTTAACCATAGGGTGGACAGTAGCATCCTTAATTGGCTACAGTTGAGGAACTGCAACTGAGGACACCTTCAAAAGGTCTTGGTTGGCCCCAGTCCTCTTGCTTAATGGACCTCTGTTCCTAGCTTCCCTCCCTTGTCCTGTGAAAGACACCACTATAAAAGCAGAGGCGTCAGGCCCGCTTCCTCCAAGGCCAACATGTGACCCCATGAAAATGGGCCTCAGTCCTATGCCCACCTTGGTGTTATTTTATTTTAAGTGAAAGAAGAATTTATGAGTTAAGAGAGGTGAGGAGAGGGACCTATCCCAGAATAGTTGATAGAAATCTTAGTCCACTCGTGACCTATCCCAGAATAGTTGATATAACTTATATCAGAATAGTTGATATAAATCTTAGTCCACTCTCCAGAGACCAAAATGGGATAGGGGAGAGTGTGCTCCAAGGTGTTGGGGGAAAATGTACAATATCTTTGTGCTGTATCTCTGAAGTAAACATACCTTTATAAAAGATAATTGATATTATTTGTTGAAAGGAACTGGCAGCTACCAGTAAGGGGAACACAACCAGTGGAGGGTCAAACAAAAGCATTATAGAAGGGATACCCCTAACCCTTCAGGTCACCCTTAGAATCCTGGAGGGGGAGGTGATTAGTGAGCCCAGAGTTCACTTGCTGCACAGTGTAAATGAAAGGTAATGTTAGAGGAAAGGTCTTAGCAATGGAGGGAATAGGGAAGGGCCTCTAGTAGAAGGTGTACTACCTTGTAGAAAGCCAAGGAATCCAGGAGACAGCCAAGAAAGGACTGCATTCTAAGAATGGGAGGACAGCTTGTGTAAAAGCACGGAATAGAAAGATGCAGCGTCTTGTAAGAAAAACAGTTTAACTGGATTGCATAGATTGTACAGAGGATTAAGTTGTAAGAAGATTGGAAAGGTAGGAGGGGGCCAGGTTGCAAAAAATTCTAAAAAACAAATAGAGGATTTTACGTTTTATTCTGGAGATAGTTGGGAGCCATTTCTTGGTTATTGATTAGGGGTGACATGTTCAGACCTATGCTCTAGGAAGATCATTTTGACATCTAAGTGGAGAATGGATTGGAACGGGAAGAGATTTGAGGCAAGGAGACCAACCAGAAGGCTATTGCAAACGTCTGTGAATGCTGTGATGAGAACCAGCTCCAGGAAGACTCATTTTCTCCTCTATTCTTCGGGGTTAAACTGGGTCATTGTAATTAGGTGGAAACGGATGGAAAGATAAACATTTATTAAGCACTTATTATGTGCCAGAGACTGTGCTAAACTCTGAGGATGTAAATATAAGCAAGCAAGAGAGTCCCTGACAGTAAATTGTTTAAATTCTATTGAGATTAGACAACACATAAAGGGATACTGGAAAGGGACTGGGGTTCAGAAATGAGGTGAAATACTCTTGTATACCCCTGTATTTTCTGGAGATGATCAGGAAGTAAAGTGGAGGCTTAGATCTGGGCAAGATAATATGAAAGTCCATCAGAGCCCAGAGTGGATCCAGGGATGGAATTTTCAGTTTCTTTTTTTTTGGCATTTTTTTTTTCATTTACAATGTTGTAGTCATTATATTATTTTCCTGATTCTGCTTACTTTACTTTGCAACAATTCATGTAATCCTTCTCATACTTCTCTCTATTCTTCATATTTATCTTTTCTATAGAAAGTACCATTATTAATATTTTAGTATATATGGGTCTTTTCTGTCTCTGAGCCGGTTGGGGTATATACCTAGCAGCAGATTTTTCAGGTCAAAGGGCATGAATATTTTAATCACATTCTTAGTATAATTACAAATTGTTTTCCAAAATAGCTGGACCGATTCACAACTCCAAAAACAATGCATTTGAGTACTTATATTTCCACAACCCCTCCAATGTTGACTATTTTCATCTTTGCCAATTTCCTGGGTGTGAGGTGAAACCTTAGAATTCTTTTGATTTGCAATTCACTTATTATTAGTGAGCTGAAGCAACTTTTTAGATGATTGCTAATATTTGTAATTCTTTTGAAAACTTTTCTTATATAGAAAGACAAGTATTATGTTATCATATCTTATATAGTCATATCGTTTGACCACTTAACTATTCATGGAATGGCTCTTGGACTTACATACTTACATTAATTCTCCATCAATCTTGGATATCAGACCTTTATATTTGATGCAGATTTTTTCCCCAGTTGATGATTTACTTTGTTATCCTACTTCCATTGATTTTGTTCATGTAAAAGCTTTTCATGTAGTCCAATATGTTTTTCTTATATAACTTTGCACAATTAAAATTATCTTATCTATTGTGATTTCCTCATAATTTGGTTAAGAATTCTCCCCCATGTATGGCCTCATTTTAATTTTATTCTAGACAAGCTTTTGCTGCCTTTACATTGAACCTATTTCTCAAAAATAACATGATTAGTATTTAATGATAGATAATATAAAGAGACTTGCTCGTTGAAGGGCAAATAATGAAAACCTTTTCTATAAAAAATGAGAAAAAACATCAACTACAACTCCCCATTCATTATAACAGAAGAATATTAGAAAAAGAAGAGGGCAAAATTCATTCAAATTGTGAATGAAGAGCATGAAAATTTCTTCAAGAAGTAAAATATGGCAGAATCATTAAAGGATAAGTCTAAAGAAAAAAGCTCGGGAGATGGATATTCAAGTTGACTTGACAACCATTTAGCAATTAGTTATAGAGGATACATTTCAATAAACTAGTCCATGAGTCTGAAGCTGGATTCACAAAAGTTCAGTATATCTGCTGATCATTACCTATAGAAGCATCTCAAGAGCCCTAGAGCAAATTCCCACTTCATATCAGCTGAGTCACTCCTCCCAGGTTTCCAATCCCTATAGACAGAAAGTCCTAGAAATGGACTTTGCCCTTCTGGTGCAAACCTAGAATGTTATGCTTTAAATGGAATAGCCTCCAGGCACAGGAGAAGAAACCTTTACTATTAGCACTTGTCCCCACAACCAGCTTTTTGTGGATAATATATTTACTTCCTACTTTTTATGGTTAGATAAACATGTCACAGAAGGTAATATAGGGGGTTCAGGGAGGATTAACACCTCTGGCATAAGGGCTAGTTGAGCCCTTTTCAGGGCTGCTTATCCACCTTTGGTGTCCACCTGTCAACCAAGTTTCACCTGTGGCTCCATGAAGCTGTAGTATGCCCAGCAGCCATACCCCATTAAAACTCTCTGGGCAAACGGGCTAAACCAGGTTGAGGGTAACTGACAGGCCACAAACCTGTTGGTGAGTTAGGGAGATGTCTACCCCAAGTATGTGAAGACTTCCCCTGGCTCAGTGGGTAGATGAGAACAATTTGTTCCAACTGCTGGCCAAAGCAGTCACTATGGAGGGCTTAGAGTGTAGAGTTTGGTCAAACATCAAAGATGCCAAGGTCATCCACTGCATCCTGGGGCATCACCAGTCATCTTAACTTTTGTCTTCCACTGGTCTTCTATGACTCTGGAAGAGAGAATGAGGCTGACAACTTTGTGCAATTCTGCTTTACTTAAATCCAATCCACCCATGAGTGAAGACATTACCCTGTGATGTCATTGGTCCTCTTTGAAAAAGAAGAAGAAGAATAACAGATAAGGTAATATGTTACTTTGACACTTTGGATGAAATATACTATATAAATATCAACAAATAATGATGGCATAGTTCTACTGTGATTTTTTTTAACTAACTGCCAGATTACTTTGAGCATTGATCTATAAAGTATAGAACTCAAGATATGTGGTACTTACTACATATAGAATCTTAGAGTTAGACAGGATCTTGGTGGTCAGTCATGTAGTTGAGAGGAAGTATGACAGAGTAAAAAGAGCACAGAATGTTATATTTAGAATTGGAGAACCTGAGTTCAAGTTCCAACTCTATCCCTTACTATATGTATGACCTTGGGCAAGGCATTCACCTTTCAGCCTCAGTTTCCTCATTTGTGAAATGAGAGGGCTTTTGTATAGATGTCTTCTAGCTCTAAATTTCTGATCCTAATCTAATTCCCTCATCTTACAAATGAAAAAACTAAGACCCAGAGATGTGAAGTAATTTGGCCACGGTCACACAACTAGTAAATGGTAGACCTGGTAGTTGCTTAATAGACTAACACAAAAATCTATGGTAAAGCTGTATACATTTAGGCACAAATGAAATCTATTACACATTTCAAAATATTAACAATGACTGTTCTGTAAGAACAAAATAAATTAAGATAAGCAATGGAGATTAAGGTATGAAACAAAACAATTACAGATAGACTTAGAGGAAAACAAAAAAAATCAGAGTAATTAATGTTATGATTATATATTACATATTATAATATATTATAAAATATATAAAATATTATATAATATATATTATGTTGTTTCATCTGCAATTTTTAATTCAATTAAAAGATATTGTCCTGGCCATCAACAGAGGAAGAGATAAAATGGAAGAGGAATATTATGTGGTTGAGATTATAATATGCCATCAGACAATCTATTGAACTACTTCACTGGGACATATCTTGAATAGCTAACCTGGTTGCTATTAAAAAAAGTCTATCAAGTAAAGGCAAGGCAAGTCAAGCATTTACTAAGTGCCTACTATGTGCCTGGTACTGTGCTAAGTGCTGAGGTTATAAAAAAAAGTAAAAACAATCCCTGCCCTCAAGAAATTCACAATCTAATAGGGGAGACAACAGGCAGATAACTAGTACAAACAAGATCAGTGTTAAGAATTCTCCAAATGATAGTTAGAATCATGGAACACAATGATCCTAAAAGAGTCACTGTTGTGAATAGCTAAAAAATGCAATGGAAAGATGGATGGTGAGTATCAGTAGGATATGTAGCATAAAGGATGCTGAAGACATATATGACCAGAAAAGGAGAAAGGCCAGTCAGCCTATTACTGCTCAGGCAACCAAAAGATAGTAAATGAATCAAAAGGCCTCCAGTGTATGGATGGATCCCCTATGGAGCATTAATAAACAACAGAGAGGAGTCATGCAGCAGGGAAGGTGTAGATTGATGTTTTCCGTCTATACCAGTAGAGCTCACTCAAGCCAATATTTTTGAGAAGCAGAACTTAACCAGAGTTTTCCTGACTCTAAGACCAACTTTCTGCCCATGACAGTAATTACTATTGTTAGCTGATGGATTTTAAAAAAAAATAGAAGAGGATATTCTAGAATGGGTTCTTACGTCAAGTCTATGGTTAGAGTACAAGATCTGTGAAGTTGGGTGAGAAAAAGAGTTTATCTTTAATTTAGCATTTCTTTCAACTCTGAATTAAAAAAAAAAATACTGAGAAGGGGTTCATATGCTTTTCCCAAACTGCTAAAGGGATCCATGATACAAAAAAAAAAAAAGGTTTAAAAACTCCTGTTCTTCCCATTCAAGCTCTATTCTCAACTATCTGGATTTGGAAACTATGCTTCAGTTACTATCTCTTCCTGGAATTTCCCAGAGTCTCTGAGTTACTCTGGAACATTCAATCATCTCTGCGTCCTCACCCTCGAATATCCCTCTGTCAGGCCAGTTCCCTTATCCTGTTTGTGAGTTCCTTCTGGAGCCTCCATTTTGTGGAGGACCCAGGCTGGCCAAACTTTGGCACATGGTAAGTGCTTAATAAAAGCTTGTTACATGTCTTTTTTGTGTTTCCTAAATAAAGAGATTAACCAACTTTAGGCTGCTGGAAAGTGAGCCTTTGTTTGGGATTTTGATTGAATCTTCCTATGGAGGGTATGGACTTGTCCTAAAGAACTGATTGAAAGGGTAAGGAGGCAGGTTTAGACCCAGCTACAACTCACTGATAATGAGTAATTATATCACCAAGCTAACATGATTAGCTCAGATGATGGTGGATCAGAACTACCCTTTGTACTTGTCTTTAAAAAGAGTCAGTTGGAATAATTGAAGAAGCACTGAGCAGGGACAATTGTACAGAAAATATTGTAGCAGACATAATATTGGTTCTGAGCCTATGAGGAAAAGGAAAAGTATTGTATTTGTAATCAGCAGCTCTAGCTTCTCATCCCAGGTTTCCCATTTACTACCCTGTAAAACGAGAGAAACTATATTATTTCTAAAGGCCCTTCTAACCCTAAATCTGTGACTTCACACACAAGAACACTAATGGAAGCCTTTGAAAAGCAAGGAGAGAGTTATGCTCCAGTTACCACATATTTTTAGGCCGGCTACCACCGTGGCAGTTCAAAGCAATAGTGGGACCTCTTAAGCACACCTCCCCAACAAAGACTAGAAACACATGACCCAATCTCCAAAAAAGCATTGTAATCAAAGTCCCCAACCAAGATTCACATGTGTGTGTCCTCATCAAGCTGATCCTAATCCTCTTATCAGATGGATTTATGATCCCATTTATGAAGATACTCCTTCCATTTGTGCAGATATCAATAGCTCCATACCTTCTCATCCTGTAAGATCATTTGGTCTGTGTCTTTCCATAAATTCTCCTTGGAGAATCTACCCAAAGGTTTGGGGTTTTCCTTTGGTTCTTTTAATATTATGGGAGTAGCCTTGCTGTATATCACCTTATTTTTTTTTTTTTTGTTTTTTGGTTGTTTTTTTGCTAGGCAACAGGGTTAAGTGACTTGCCCAGGGTCACACAGCTAGTAAGTGTCAAGTGTCTGAGGCCGGATTTGAACTCAGGTCTTCCTGACTCCAAGGCTGGCCCTCTATACACTATGCTGCCTAGCTGCCCCAAATTTTTAAATTTTTTTTTTTATTTTTAGGCAATTGGGGTTAAGTGACTTGTCCAGGGTCACACAGCTAGTAAGTGTCAAGTGTTTGGTCTGAGGCTGGATTTGAACTCAGGTCCTCCTAACTTCAGGGCCAGCGCTCTATCCACTGTGCTACCTACCTGCCCCACCTTATTTACTTAACTTACATGCAGAGCACATCAGGCAAAATGCCAGGCTGGATGAATCAAAAGCTGGAATTAAAGTTGCCGGGGAAAAGATCAACAATCTCATATATGCAGACAATACCACTCTGATGGCAGAAAGTGAAGAAGAATTAAGAAACCTCTTGATGAAAGTGAAAGAGAAGAGTGTAAAAGCTGGCTTGAAGCTCAACATTAAAAAAGAAAAAAAAAAAGACCATCACATCCCATCACTTCCTAGCAAAGAGAGGAAGAAGAAATGGGAGCAGTGTCAGCTTTTATATTCTTGGGCTCAAAGATCACTGCAGATGGTGACTACAGCCATGAAATTAAAAGACATTTACTCCTTGGAAAAAAAGCTATGGCAAATCTGGACAGCATACTAGAAAGCAGAGACACCACCTTGCTGACAAAGGTCTGTATAGTCAAAGCTATGTTTTTTCCAGTAACAAGTATGGCTGTGAGAGTTGGATTGTGAGAAAAGCTGAGAGTCACAGAACTGACACTTTTGAATTACGATGCTGGAGAAGACTTTTGAGAGTCCCTTGGATAGCAAGGAGATCAGATCAGTCAACACTTTAAGAAATTAATTCAGACTATTCTTTGGAAAGTGAAATACCGAAGCTGAAGCTTAAATACTTTGACCCCATAATCAGAAGACAGGACTCATTTGGAAAAGCCCCTTATGTTGGGAAAGATTGAAGTCAAAAGGAGAAGGACAGAGAATGAGATAGCTAGATAGTGTCATGGAAGCAATGAACACGAGCTTGGATAAACTTCGGGAGATAGTGGGGGATAAAAGGATCTAGGATGCTATAGGCTATGGGGTCATGAAGAGTCAGACATGACTGAATAGGTGAACAATAGCCCCCTTTTTCTTTTTTGAGCTTGATGTAACCACAGATGTAACAGATAGAGATCCAGCCAAGAATTTCTAGGTTTAAGACTTTCCTTTGCCACACACTGACTGTGTGATACTTGGGTGAATCACTTAACCTCTTAGTGATATCGGCAGTTTTTCAAGACTCTTAAGTTCCAAAGAATGCAGTGGCTCACATTGATAGAATTTCCACAGCCAAGAATTCCCAATATCAATGAAACAGGTCCAGGCCCTATCCCCATAAGCTATCATTCTTATCCAACTAGATTTGGAGATGCTACTATGCTCAGCTTTGTCACATAGTTTGGGCAATGAACATTAATACCCATGCTTCCTGTGTGATGACAATTCTATGGGGGCATGCCCATGTACCCAAAGAGCAACAGAAATATTAAAAAAGAGGCTCCAGAGTCTGGTGCATCAGACTACTTGTGTTTATTGTAGAATAAAACAGCGTGTTGCTGTTTCACCCCCCTAGCAGTGAGCAATGACTACATTAAATTCTCTACGTATAAACTTGAAAGGCCTGATAAAATATTCATTTTTAACATATCATCTGTCTCACTTCAATATGTCAAAGGATTATAATTTCATCATCATGTACATTCCCTCCACCAAACACAGATTATAATACCTCAATAACTTAGTAGATAATATGGAGTTAAAATCATGAGTAACTGCAGACAAAAATAATTAATTACTTGATGATTACTGTTCTGCTAAAGGTAGCTGTTGTCTCTAAGTTAATCTAGGCTGGCCCTTGGATAACATATACACATTGAAGCATTGGGCCTGTATTTTTAAGCTTGATAAGACGCGTGACAGATTAAGCTCTACTTAAATAGTTTTTGAGAATTCAACTCTCTGTTGCTACCATGATGAAATATCAGAATAGTTATTATATTAGAGAACTATGCCAAGTTTATATTTGATTATTTGTATGATATTCATTGACCTCATTTCATTTAACTCTTATCACTGTAGCACTCATTTATCTGTTTAAGTAATTGATTTGATCAGAACTGCCCCTTTAGCTGCTCATTTCCCTCACAGATCTGTTTCACCTACACACTGGCAGCCTTCTTCCATGTACCTCCCCTTTATGTGTTGTCTCCCCCCATTAGAATGTAAGTTCCTTGAGGAGAGGGGCCATCTTGTTTCTGTATCCTCAGCACTTAGCATATCGCCCAGTGCATAATAATAAGTATCTAATAAATGTTCTGTTTTTCTTGAAATGTTAATGGCTTCCTTTTTTTCCCTCTAATCTTCCATTATTATTTTGCAATAGAGCTGTCATACTTTTATCAGGACTTACATGGGATCCTAGCATATCCTGTCCCCTTAAAGAACCAAAAATCCTTTTAATAATGGCTTTGCCCAAAAGCCCATCATCAGGGCTAATCACCTTTGAAATTCTGTACATTAAGTCCGTGCCTTTGGATTATCAAATTCAAATCTCCAGACTCTCACATTCAGCATTATGACCCATTATAGTACAGTATTCTGTCTACTCTGTCACTACATGTGACTTGTGCTACCTGGCTTACCCCTTCAGCTTTGGTCCTTGGTATTTGGCATTTTCTGCAATCCTTCCCCTTCCTTTTCTCTTGGTTTGAGCTGAATTCCAGTCTTGGTTGCTCCCTTGCAACCAATTTTCTTCCCAAGACTTGGGAAACTTCTCCAGTAAACACTAGTTCCCTACCTCTCTTGACTCATTCTCTGAAACTTTTCCAGCTGGGAATCCTAAGTCCCATCCATGAAGATTTTCTCGTTGTAGCTACCTTTTGACTTGACCCAAGTCTATACAGTCTTTTCATTACCCAACTTCAGGAGCTGTAGTTTATCCCTTCATCTCTGGGTTTTTATCCAAATATGACAACAATGTCTTTCTTGTCTTCATCCATACCCTTTTACCTTCATTCTCTTTCAAAGCTTTTGCTCCTTTCTTTTGCCATGTTCCTGTAACACAACTCCCATCTTTTCAACTTTCTGATGCCATTTTTATTCTATAGTTACTTTTAATGTCTTTGGAGACTCCTTACTTGGATTTGGGACTTTTCTTTCACTCTAGGTTTTTCACCATCTTTCATCATTTGTATTTCTTTATTTGATAGCAATATATTGCTTATAGCTATAATTATAATATATTTCTGTTATATAGTATATCATACTTTTAGCACAACAGTTACTGCTGCAAATAATTTACATTTATATAGTACTTTAAGACCTCCTCAGAATAACCTGCATATAGCCCAAATATTCTTATCTACACTTTACAGGTAAGTAACCTGAGACTAAGAAAGCTTAAATGACTTTCCCAGGGTCATACAATTAGTAAGTTTCAGAACTAGAATTGAAACCTACATTTCTCCTGACACCAGGTCCAACACTCTTTTCAGTATACTATGTTGCCTCTTATACAACAGAAATATTGTGAATTCATGTATTTTGTATGGAGTATGGGGAGGTAGGGAAAGACTTTTTTAGCCTGGTAGAAGAAGCATTGGATGGTATTGATAGGGCACTTTTATCTAAAATAGAATGGCAAAGTTTCTCAAGTTTGTTTTCTGGGTCTGTCAACTTCTATAACTTCTTGTTTCTGATTTTATGGTTTGGTATAACGTTTTCGTGAATTGTAGTTACCTTTTGGGGATGCATAATAGAAGGGCTCTTTTTTCCCCCACTTCAGAGTAGGTACAGAAATTCTCTGTTTCCTGTAAACTAAGATGACAAAGAAAAATGACGTTGCTTAGAGAGGCTACAGAAAGGCAGAGGCACTGATACTTTCCTAGCAGAGCAGTGAATTAATTGGTCCAGCCTTTCTGGAAAGCAATTTGGAACTATACCAACAAAGTCACTATACTATCCTGTGCATACCTTTTTACCCAGCCTATCCCCCAAAGAAATCAAAGAAAGAGGAGGAAAAAAACCCATATGTACAAGAATATTTACAGTAGCTCTATCTGTTGAATCAAAGGACTTAGAAACTAAAGGGGTGCCTACCCACTGGGGAATGGCTGAACAAATTATGGTATATAAATGTAATAGAATATTACTGTGCCATAAAAAATTATGTAAGGGATGGTTTTAGGGAAGTCTCAAATTAACTGAGAGTGAAATGAGCAGAACCAAGGGATCACCTTTAACACAATAACGATACCATTGTAAATAAAAACTTTGAAAGACTTAAAAATTTTGATCAGTAAAATGATGGATCACAACTCCAGAAGACCAATGATGAAGCATGATCCCTACTTTCTAACAGAGAGGTAATGGTCTCTGCATACTGAACAAGACATACATTTTCAGACGTGGCCAACATATGCATTTGTTTTGCCTGATAATGCACATTTGTCACAAGCGTTTTGGTTTTGCTTTTTTCTTTTTTTGAATTTCTGGGAAAGTTGAAGAGGAGAGGGGCCAGTAACAATGTGGTCAAAAAAAGGAGAAAAGAGAGTCACCAAAATATTCTTTTAAATGCATACATGTGAACAGAAATAAATTTAGAAGGAAACAGATGAGCAGAACTGCTTTAAAAGTGGCATGTTGAATTTATCATATATTTGAAAGGGAAAAATAAGTTGTATATAATAGAGGTTTGTGATTTCATGTGTAATCCCAATTACCTTCTCTAGTGGTATATGAAATTATTCACTTTGTCGATTGTTATGTGTAGAATAAACAAAATGTAAAAATAAAAATAGTATGAAGGAAGAAAACAATAAAAATATTACCCCAAAATAAGTTAATCAAATAGATAAACTTGATTAATTAATTTGTCTTATTGTATAATTATGAAATCACATCCATTTGTATGTATGTATAAGCATAAGACATAAGTAGAATTATTCACAAATATAGGTGGACGTATATTTGGGATTTCATCCATGTGAGCACTCCTTTCATTGGTGTTGATCACAATCCATTCCTTCTTATCCTGTGTGACTTTAGTATATGATTTCCCATATATCCTACACAAGGAGTCCACCCAATATATTGGATACACAGATCTACAAAAATGAAGTTACTTGAGAATTTAGCAGATATCATCTTTAGCATATACTGTTCAATCCACATATCCTTGGAGAAAGAAAGGAATTTGACAATTTTATGCCATCTGATGTGAATGAACTTTGCTCACTACTCACAAGCCATTTTTGAAAGAGAAGTCTTCCTTACTTAAAAACATTTCATTATTGTTCTAAAATCACATTCTAGGCTTTGGTTACTGGAAGTAAAATGAGTGAGTAAGGTCTTACACAACTCATAAAACTCATGCACTGGTCAAGGAAAATATGATTCACTGCCCTTATCCAGTCACCACCTATCCTTCCTTTAGTTTTCTTACTTATGATCTTTTAGGAAAAGACAGTTGGTCTAAACGCAAATGTTTGCTCATTTTAAAATTCATTAGCAAAGACATATATAACTAAGTTATATTCAGGATAACCTGATGCACAACTAGACCAGCTCTCTAATTTTACAGATGAGGACAAGCTTTAAAAAAGAATTTTTTAAAAAGTAAGTATGGTATAGCTAAAAAAGGCACCATACTTACTTTTTAAAAAATTCTTTCCTAAAGCTTTTATTTAGTATTTTTCATATAGACAATTCTCATTTATGTAAATTCACATTATGCAAATTCAGTTTTACATAAAAAAAATTTTCTTGCACTGAAAAGATGGATCCAAATACTTCAAGATTTTTGCAAAGACTAATTAAGGACTAATTGCTATTGTCAGATATTTGAGGAAAAAAAGAAGAGAATCTCTCTAGATAGCTTCTTTTAAAAAAGTTCCACAGTCAACCAGTGATAAAAGCTAGGTATGGTGGGTAGGGAAAGGGCAACACACTGTACCTTTGTTAACATTACATAACCTTTGTTAACTTTACTGTACAGTGCTGTGCATACTTTATTATTAACTTTACCTTTCATTTCATAATTCTGCTTATTGTCATGGTACAGCATTTAATACTGCCAAAATCTGCATTTTAGTTCATTGTATGACTTGTGTAAAGGTATTATTTTGTGTGTGTCTTTGTTATGTAGCCTAAGTGAAGTGGTGGGTAAAGGCAAATTCACATTGCATAAAATCACTTTACATAGGGGTCTGCAGAAAGATTTATTTATGTAAAGTGAGAACTCTCTTTATTCAGCTCTGCACGAGCAGCCTCAGATTAGGTGGCAGGTACCCAGAATGTTTAAGCTGAAGTGAAAGTCCCTTTCGGGGACCGTTTGTCGGCCTTCAAATTCATCCTTGCCTGGGGCAAATCTCCACTTTCCTCAACCTGGAGTGGTGTTATTCAGTGAAGAAAGTACTGACTTGGAAGTTAGAGGCCCTGGGTTAAAATCCCGCACTGACTTGGAAGTTAGAGGCCCTGGGTTAAAATCCTGCCTTTGACACTAACTGGGCTTCAGCGGCCTCATCTGTAAGATGAGAGGACTGGACCGGATGTCCCTGAGGTCCTTCGAGCCCTGGAGCTATGATCTCATGACCTTTGACCGTCGCTGGCTGTTCAGCTCTAGGATTCATCTTCTAAGTCAGAGCCTGCTGGCCTCAAGTAGCCTAAAAAATATAGTTGGGAGCTGTTTCACAAAATCAAAATAGAGTAAACCAGAGGTAATATTAGTTTGTGGTTCTCTAAGTTAATGTGCAGGAGGATCCGAAGCGTTTGAGTTCGACGCTGCTGTTCGACGCTGCTGATGCCCATGGAAGTTGTGACTTCCCAAAGTTTTTAGAGCTTTTTGGTGGCATAACTGACCTAGGCCCCTCTTCTTCCCTTAGGCTATTTCAGCTTAAACATTCTGGGCACCTAACACCCGACCTGTGACTGCTGGCACAAAGTTGGATAGATGTCTACACACAAGGCAAAGGATGAAGTCCTGGGGAAGTGTGGGCTTGCTTCACCCTCAGTCAGCTGACTCTAATGGGGTCTGAGGTGTCCATGAACCTACAAAGCTGGCCCCTACCTATGATTAGATAGGAAACTCACGTTGGCTCCTCAGCTGACTGATCAGAGTAGAGCGAATGGAAGAGTATTCTATTAGGGTCAGGAAGCTTTGCCCCTTCATCTGGACTCCTCTCCAAATCAAGAGGAGGAGATGAATGTTGGGACCAGTTATGGACATTAGATAACCATGAAGACTCCAAAGATAAACTCTCTCTGGCACCCTCCTCCTTTACCCCGCCCCCATAGCAATACCACTCATAGATACATCTATTCAGCCTAGGTTGGGGTGGTGGGTTAACGCCTACTACCACTATCTTCTTGATTTGCTGGTGGGTCCCATCCTTTTCCACCCCCTGCCCAAGGTCACACAGGTAATAAGTGTCAGGGCAGGGGGATATGAAGTCAAAATCTCTCACTCAAACTCTAGCATTCTTTCCACACTACCATGTGCCTTGGTGTATGTATTCCCTCCAGTGATAATCACACCAGCTCCATGTTTTCTCATCTGACCATTCTCTAGTTTACAAGACATACTGAGAACCTCCCTCCAGATCTCATGACACTGTGTCCATACCACCTCTGGGTGTTCCCTGGCTACTGCTCTCTCTCTTACTAAGACTAACTGCTCTGGCCTCTTTTCTTCTTCTTTTTCTGATGGTACATGTATCATATGACATCCTTTCTGGGACTTTTGTTTGTAATGTGTAGAAGCCTCCTTGTGGCAACTATGCACCTCCTCATTGCCCTTTGATTGAATTCAATGTTAACCCCTCAGAAGCTGCAATATTCTATGACTCACAACCTTATAGCATTCCTAACAGAATATTATTGTTTAAAATGATGGGCCTATGTTTCAGGGAGAAGCTTGGGATCATTAAAAGTACTGCATAATTTCCAAATGTAACCTAGCTCAGTCCCTTCCTCATGTTAAATTCTGGGTACAACTCATTGTTCATATGCAATATCTGTCCAAGCTTTGGATTCTTTATGTGCAGCCACTATATACGTTATATGTATTTAATACATATATAATATGTCTGTATGTTTATATTCACAGTGATGGACAAGTTCTAGAGTTTGGCTATCCATCCATCTGTATAATATTGTCTAGATAATGGGATTCCTTCTTCTCTAAGATATATGTGTACGTGGGCTATCTAAATATATAAATGTGGCTCATGGATAGATATGTTCTAAGGTCTGGCCCATCTTATCAGAGAATAGAAGGACTGTGCCAGAACCATTACCATTCTAGTTTGGGAGAGGGCAGGTGAGGTCTTGAACCACTGAGGGTAGGCCATCTCTTCTATTGTCTCGAAGAGGGGTTAAAATTGGGTTAGAATTCTATTTGCTACCCTCCAAATATTTATAGGCTAGAGATACAATCCAGGGTTAAAAAGGAAAACTGTTTCCCTGATCACTCAGCCCACTAGCCAGCTTAGTCACTTCCTATCCAAATGCTAGCTATACAAAAGACTGTCATAAATAGTAATAGTGAGTAAATCCATTTATTCAAACAAAGCAGCAAACAGAAATTGGAAAAGTTCTACAGATTAGAGTAGGTCAAAAAATACACAAGAATAAATGAGCTCTTCAGCTGAGAAGGAGCTAAAATCTTAGCTCAAATTAAGAAAGAATAATTTAACCAAGGAGAGCTCTACTCTGAGCAGTTTCTTGAATTGTAAACCCTGGAGATCAAGCAATGTGATAGAGCTAACTCCCATATGTGTTCATAGCTTTGAGGGATAGAGTCTACCATTTAGGAGTTTCTCTCTCTCCCTCTCTCTCTCTCTCTCTCTCTCTCTCTCTCTCTCTCTCTCTCTCTCTCTCTCTCTCCTTTCTCTCTCCATCTGTGTCTCCAAAGTCTCTCCAAAGTTTCTCTAACAAAGTGAAATAAATTATCAACCTGCATCATTTTCTCATCATTGCATACATCATCCCGCTCATAATTCTCAACCAAGATTGGTGGGGCAGAGGCTCCCAGCCTCAACCTATCCCTCTGTATATGCAGAACAATGCCTGGGGTGTCCCTCAGCAAAATTGCCTCAGGCTTGGTCAGAAGCAGGGTAACACTTCTATTTTTGTTTTTGATTTTTTTTGTTTGTTTTTTCCCTGCATGGAGAGTTAGGCCAAAATCTGTTGAGTGATTGTAGGTCTCACTTAGGAGGCTCTGCAAGGTTCTGGGGTCTGATGCAATCAACACAATATCACCCACAAACATCTGGATGACCTCACCATCTACAGAGAATCCCTTTTTCATTAGACCGTACATTACTGCTCCTTACTATTTCAAACATCTTAACTACCTCTTGCCAAAAAAAGTTACTTAACTTCTCAAAATGCTTACCCAAGGCAAAATAAAAACAACTAGAAAGCACCTATATGAATGTTACCTATAGGAAAAGTGAATTCCCCTTACGCAAGTTTATCATCAATTATAGAAAGTGAGGAGCAGGATAGCAAGATGAGACAGAGGTAACTGTAGCACCAATCTGCTACCAGCAAAACCAGACTATCTGTAAAGACAGATTTTTTTTTTCTTTTCTTTCAATTTTTTTTTAAATAATGCAACTCTGATTTACCCGGAGAGGCACAGACAAGCCATTCTTAGGAAACATATGGACTGCTCAGCATCTCTCCAAACATGTAACAGAGAATAGTCACTTGGCTTGCACAGGTGAAGCATATCTATACCCAGCAATGGAGGGGAAAAATGAGGAAATGCCCAGATCAGGGGTGAGGAACCTGTGGCCTTCTAGGTCCATGGGCGCAGTCTTTTGACTGAGTCCCAGTTTTACGAACAAATCCTTTCATTAAGGGGATTTATTCTGTGAAGTTTGGATTCAGTCAAAGGGCCACACTTGAGGATCTAAAGGGCCACATGTGGCCTCGAGGCCGCAGGTTCCCCTAACCCTGGCCCAATTGAATCCACACTTGTAAAAGGATTCCTAAAGCTCTGCAGCATTGAAAATACTTCAGTACTATATACCTGGTGGTGGAATTTGTATGTCCAGGTGACCAGCTCTGAAGTCAGCAGCATTACTCTCAGCACTTATAGAACCACGGCCAGCTACTCCAATGAGCTACCCTCTAATTTTAGTCAATGACTTTTAAGTGTATGAGACCTTAGAGTTAACAAGTGTACTACTGGCTATAAAACAAGCTCCTCATTGACAGAAGCCTTGTGCCAAATGTTCCTTTTGACCAGATTAATTCAGCTGTCTCCCCACAGGAACAAAAACATAAGTTGTTCTCAAGAGAACTTAATTATAATTCACATATATTTCCTGCCAAGTTTCACAAACCTTTAACAAAGTATTATTTAAGGAAGTTAAACATATCGAAATACTTCCTCTATACTGCAAAGACAAAACATCTGTAAACAGTGACGTTATGAAAAATGAAGCTGCTTTTGTTTTTGCCAGTTTTGGGTAATGGACAGCACTGCTCTCTCCAGTTACTTTCCAATTATCCAGCTGAGCTATTCCAGCAAAGAAAGAAGGCTTTGATCAAGATGTTAGAAAACAAAGCAGCTTCTGGGCTCTGCATAGTGTTTGTGACTTGCTATGGCCTGTAGAATTATTATTATTATTATTATTATTATTATTATTATTATTATTATTATTATTCTATCCACTGCTATTTAGAATAACACAGAAGCCTGGTCAGTGTTTTCTCAGATAAAAGCTGAGTAAAACAACTTATTTGTATTCATGGTGATACTGAGATTACAATATCAGATAGGTCCATGGGGAATGTAATCTTTATGCAAAGGTTCTGGTCTGTTTTTGGTTTTTGGGAAATGCTTTGCCAGCTTAAAGAGCAATATAGTGTTATGGCAGCAACACCAGGATTGATGAAGATCCTTTAATGAAAATGGTTGTCTTCTCCATGATCACTTTCAAGGCCCTCCTGCCAGGAAGACTGGCCATTTGGCTAGGTTTCTCCCACCTGGCATCCACTCTAATGCGAATATTTTCTTGATCCTCCTGGTGAGCAGCTGCTAAACTGCCACTGCGGTGGTGCTCAGTATAGACAATTAATCTGATTCATTCCTGTTCAAATCCAGAGCAGTCAGTACACAGCCAAGATGGATGATAATGAAACTATTTCAAAAAGGGGCAGCTAGATGGCACAGAACATGGAGCCTGAAGTCAGATAAGACTCATCTTCTTGAGATCAAATCTGGCCTCAGACACTTTCTAGTTGTGTGACTCTGGGCAAGTCATTTAACCCTATTTGCCTCAGTTTCCTCATTCTGTAAAATGAGCTGGAGAAGGAAATGGAAAATGACTCTAATATCTTTGCCAAGAAAACCCTAAATGGGGTCATGAAAAGTTGGATAGCAACTATTTCAAAAGGATTGAGGTATTATCTTTAAAGTGAAGGAGTATAAGCCAAATTCTCCCTCAATAGACAATGAATTTTTGCAGATTCATCATCATCATCAAAAAGTATTCCTTAAGCATCTATTTGTATGATATTTTGACAGGAGTTCAATATCTAGAAAACCTTCCCCACTCTTTGTAGCCCATAATGGATGCTCCTTTCTAATGGCTCCTGCAGCAGTCGGAAGCTACTTTTTCTTCAAAAAGGATATTTAACTTTTCTGAAGCTAATTTGGGGATAATGATATCAATATTTATATATGCTTTAAGGTTTACAAGGTACTGTATATAAAATCTTATTTGATGCTCACTACAACCCTGTGAGATAAATATTATTTCCTGCATTTTACATATGAGGAAACTGAGAGTCAGAAGTTAAGTGATTTGCCTAGAATCATATAACTAATAAGTGTCCCATGTAGGAGTCAAACATGAGTCTTTCCTGATTCCATGTCTAGAATTCTTTCCACAGCACTTCCTCTCAATGAAATCCTGTATCTCTTAACTTTTTTCATTAATATACTTTGATTTATCAACAATCACTTCCATATGCTTTTGAGTTTAAAATTTTTCTCCCCTTTCCTCCCCACCACCCTCCCCAAGATGGCACAGAATCTGATATAGGGTATACATATATATTCTTATTAAACATATTTTCACATTAGTGATGTTGTAAGTAAAAATTAGAACCAATAGGAGGAACCAATCTCTTAACTTTTAATAAATCACATTCCAACTTCTGGAATTGTACAGAAGAGTATAAAAATTCTATATGGGAAGAGCTATTTAAGCTGAGGTTTTGTGTAAGAAAAAAAACTCATGAAATTTGAGTAGGTGAGATTCTTTTGAACATGATATGACTTTTTCTTGTCTGTTTTTAAAATCACTTTTTTGTCCTTATAGTTTTGAGCTTGCCAATAATGGGTATAGGTAAGTGGAATCTGGGAATATAAGGTAAGAAACTGGAATTCTATTCATGAGATCTGTTACTCAATTTAAATCTGTCAGGGAATTAAAAAAAAATGATTTACCAAAACATATTCCAACCCTCTAACGGATGTGAAATCATCAATGTGGGCATTCCTTCCAACAACGCAGATCACAACCTACCAGTATCTGCCTATAATATGCATCTTTTATCTATGTTCTGTCATAAGCTTATCATAGGGGATACACCAAAAGAGCTTTATATTCTCTTGATGCAGTGAAAATACCAATAGAGCATGTGGTCTGTCCATCAATTATCCCTCACTCTTATCACATCACATGCAAAGTCACCAGCCTCACTTTTTCCTCCAGAGCCATCTGGGTCCAATGGCAAGATGTATATCAGGACAACTGGATATGGCCCAGGATGCAGTTGGGGGACCTTGGCCTTTTCAAGCTAAGGTCTTTAATAGGTAGATCGATTTTTTTTAACTAGATAAGAGGCCATCCTCTGCCTCATTTCTTATATATATACAACATATAGATGAACAAGCCCTGTAGGTTGTCCATCCAACTGTGGCATTTAAATGATAGACATCTTGTATTCCCTTGGGATTTTTTGCCTGGATGGGTAGGCCAAACTCTTTTAAGTGATCGTAGATCTCATTTAGGAGGTTCTGAAATTTTCTGAGACTTGACACAAGTATCAGAGTATCATCTGCAAATAAGAGCAACTGGAGGACTGCCTCATTGATAGAGAATCATATGCTGACTTAGACTCAAGGAGAAATAATCAAGACCCCAAAACATGCTTGTATATTTTACGTCAAGAAAACATAAATGAAAATTGCCTAGAATTCTTAGAAAATAGAACAAACCCACCATTCACCTAATGAAAGAAACTCCAATGTGAGTAATGGCCATAACAGTAAGACAGGAAAGAGAAACTGAGAGAATAAGCATAGGAAAAGAGGAGGGAAATCTCCTTCTACAGATATATTTAGAAAACCCTAAAGAACAAACTAAAAAAGAATTGAAACAATACATTTAGCAAAGTTTCAGGATATGAACAGATGTAGTAGTATAGTGTTCAATAAATTCAAAGGCTACATGTACTGAGGGCAGGAGTCACTATTTGACAAACACTGACAGGAAAACTAGAAAATCCAGCAGAAATTAGGCATATACTAACACTTCACATCATATGCCAAGATGAGTTCCAAAATGGATACAGGACTTAGACATGAAAATGACATCATAAGTGAATTTGAGGAATAAAGAAGAAATTACCTTTTACATCTACAGACAGGGGAAGAGTTTACAACAAAACAAAGAATAGAGAGAATCACAGAAGATAAAATGGACAATTTTGATTATTTAAAAGTTTTGCACAAACAAAACTAACCTAGTTTAAAATTGGAAGGAAAATAGGTAACTAGGGAAAAAAAGCTTTGCAACAAGTTTCTCTTATAATGGTTTCATATTCAAGATATGTAAAGAACGAATTCAAATTTATAAGGCTAAGAACCATTCTGCAGTAGATACATGGTCAAAGTATGTGAACAGGTGGTTTTTAAAGGAAGAAATTCAGGCTATCAATAAGCATATGAAAAAGTGCTCCAAATAACTAATAATTATAGAAATATAAATTAAAGTAACTCTGATGTTGAATCTCACATCCATAAGACTGGCAAAAATGACAAATCTTGGAAGGGATTTGGGAAAGCCAGAACACTGGTGCACTGTTGGTGGAATTGTAAATTGATTCAGTCCTTCTGGAAGGTAATTTGGAATTTTGCCTAAAAAGCCACTCAACCATCCATATATTTTGACCTAGAGATATCACTACTAGGCCTACATATCCTAGAGATTAAAGAGAGCAAATGGACTGATATATACAAAAATATTTATAGTAGCTCTTTTCATAGTAATTAAGAACAGGAAACTAATAGGATGCACATTTATTGGGGAATGTTGCTAAACATATTATGGTACATGAATGTAATAGAATGTTATTATGCCATAAGAAATAATGAAATGAACAGTTTCAGAGGAAATTGGGAAGATCTTCATAAAGCCAAACACAGTAAAATGGACAGAACTAGGAGAACAGTTTATACAATGACAACAACATTATAAAGAAAAAAATGCTTTCAGACAAATGTAAACTTTTCTTAAGGAAACCCAAGTTACAGTTTTCTCACTTAGTTGCCTCACAAGGCAGAAGAGATGAAGCAAAAACCCACAGTGGCAAATCTAACAAACTAGAGCAATGTTTATATTATAGTCTTATTCTTTGGCAATTGACAGGATGTTGCTGACTGAGGTTTCTTGTTATAGACTTCCTTTCATTATCTAGGCTTACAGGTGCAGTGAAGAAAAAGAGAAGATTTAGATTTGATTCTGTCTGTCTCTTGTCTATAAGAGACACAATAAAATACCTTGCAGAAGTCAAGATTGAGTTCATGAGCCTGAGACAAGGCAATATTATCTTTAAATGGCCTGTGCTAACTTGAATGCTCTTGAAAAACTTTTTACCAAACCCTAGGGTAGTTCTGATTACCCCATGGATCATCACTCAATCTCAAAAAATACAATAAGCATATTGAGTATCTATACTACCTCTAGCCCCAGTACGGCGAATCATTGAGAATAGAGGGGTCACTAGGCTACGTAAGATGGGGCAAACTGAACCAGGTCAGAAACAGAACTCATCAAAGCTTCCATGATAATTAGTAGTGGGACTGGGCCCACATGTGATCCCTGTACTTCTAAGCAGGGTGATATAGGGAGACTCTGTCTCAAAAAATAAACAAATAAATAAAATTAAGTATTTGGCTTATTTATTTTCCTCTAAGTTCTATTTTAGTTACTCAAAAATATTGGTATGATGTCTCATTATTATCATTGTCCTTAACATAAGTTTTTATTGTTTCTGTGAATTGATCTTTGGCCTATTTATTATTTAGAATTCTTTTTAGTCAATAACTCAACAAGTGTTTACTGTTTTCCGCATACTGTGCTAAGCTCTAGAGATACAAAGGAAAAACACAATCAGTCCCAGCTGTTGAGGAGCTTACATTTAAATGGGGACGCCAATATATACATAAATAGGGACATATAAGATATACGTAGAGCAGATGAAAGATAACCTTGGGGGGAAGGGCATAACTGGCAGAGGTGGGGTGCAAGCCTCCTGCAGAAGGTAACATTTGAGATGAGTCTTTAAAGACAAGAATTCTAGGGGCAGCTAGGTGGCGCAGTGGATAGAGCTACAGCCTTGGAGTCAGGAGAACCTGAGTTCAAATCCGGCCTCAGACACATAACACTTACTAGCTGTGTGACCCTGGGTAAGTCACTTAACCCCAATTGCTTAAAAAAAAAATTTTAAAAGTTTGAAAAAAAAAAGAGGTTTAGAGTGAAGGAGGGGTCAGCTAGGTGGTGCAATGGATAGAGCACTGACCCTGGGGTCAGGAGGACCTGAGTTCAAATCTGGCCTCAAACACTTACTAGTTGTGTGACCCTGGGAAAGTCCCTTAACTTCAATTGTCTCCCTCACAAAAAAAGAAGTGGAGAAGGCAGATAATGCGAATAATCTAGCTTGAAGACTTGACAAAGAGTAAGAGGAAATAGAACATAAGATCAGTGGATTCAAGGGTTTAACTGCTACATTTACTAAACATTGCCTATGTGACCATGAAAAGTCATTTAACCTCTCTGGGCACCTGGCAATTGTCTAAGCTGATAAATTACAGAGGAATTATAGATCTACATGGGTGAATAATTTCTTCACTGGGAACTCCCCTACACCAATGAAGTTATACGTCTGGACCTCTCCAAAAATAATGTAATATTATGTGGAGTATAAAATTGAGTGGTGCCAGAACGAGTTAGTAGTATGAGAAGGTGGGCAGATCAAGTTTTTCCTGGGAGTTACACAGAAAAAGGAAGAAATAAAGGAAAAGAGGAAAAGATGGTGACACAAAATATAGGTATGAATTCATGGAGAGATAGGAGGTAATATGATTTTACAAGAGCGTAAAACAACAAGAAACAAAAATAGCTGAAGCATTAACATAAGCTTACAGTATAGATTTCTAAGCATTACAAAGAGCCCCCTTTAATCCACCATTCCCCAAAACTCTTTTATACCCTTTAGGACTCCTGCCATTCATGGGGCACATAGCAGAAACTGCTTGGATAGTAACTATTTGTGTGAAATGAATTAGAGGATGTTGCTCCTTGTGTCAAATTTCCCTTCAATTCTGGCTTCTGAATATTTCAAATCTGTTGGAGTCAGGATGGAACCAGCTGAGCAAACCGTATGCAAATTGGCTCCAGAGAGGTAGTAAAAACATTTTATTTCCATTGAATGCATAAATCCATTTTAATGCAACATTTGAAATGAAAGTGATTCTAATGCCAAAAGATTAAAATCTTCAAATTTGTGCCAATTAACTGCCATGTGCAGAATTTGTTTCCCCACATGTACTAGGAGTTGTTTCTGGCATCTCTTCAGAAAGCACCAGCATGCTTGAAATGTAGTTCTCTTGAGAAGAAAAAGTCTGAAGTCCTATCATCTGTGCAATTAAAATGTACCATTGGTCCTGGGGATAAAGCACTGGTCTGGGAATTGGGGTACTACATGCCAGATTTTTAGCTGATGAAATAATTCTATTAGGGTTGCATAGTATTTTCCTTTTCTACATCTTCACACCAGAAAGTACAAAGGCATGGTTTTACTGGTCTCCTTATGTGCCTCCCCAGAGTGCGAGAAAATCTCAGTATTCTATCTATTTGGCACAAATCTGTCAGAGGCAAATTTCTTAATTAAATTTTAAGCATAACTGCTTAAGGAGAAGACATAAGGGCAGAGTTTCCTTGTTATTAGAATAGTCTTCAGCCTAAGCCATTAGTATTTACAATTTTATAGTGTTCATTAAACAAAGACAGAACTCCTCAGAAAGATTAAATAAAGGTGTACATTTTTGGTTTGAGTTTTAGATTTGCTTGAATAGAACAATGGTAACTCAAAATGTTGGTCAAGACCAAAGAAAAATTTTCTTAAAACCAAGGGTAGGACTGTCTATCAATCCAATTAAGATAGGTACCTATATGGCTAAGAATTGGAAATTGAAGGGATGCCCATCAGTTGGGGAATGGCTTAACAAGCTGTGATATGATTATAATGGAATATTATTGTGCTATGAGAAATGGCAAGGGGGATGATTTCAGAAAAACTTGGAAAGACTTACATGAACTGGTACAAAGTGAAGTGAACAGAACTAGGAGAGCACGTACACAGTAACAGCAATATTGTTGGATGAAGAGCTGTGAATGACTTAGCTATTCTCAGCAGTACAATGAGCCAAGATAATCCCAAAGGACTAATGATGCACCAAACTATTTGCCTCCAAAGAAATAACGAATATTGTTTGAACACAGACTGAAGCATACTGTTTTTCACTCTCGGTCTTCTACACATGGTAGGCAATTAACTACAAGAGCACTGAAGTTTTTCAGTCATTTTCCTTCATAACCCCATTTTACAATATTGTAATCATTTTATAAATTGTTCTACTAGATCTTCTCACTTTGTTCTAAATGCACTCGTACGAGTTTTTGCAGGTTTCTCTGAACCTGTCATTCCTTCTGTCATTTCTTAGGGATGGAGACCAGATCTACGATTTCTTGGGTTTAGGGAACTCTTAAGTGAGGAAACTCCTGCTAGCAGCACCTGCTCAAACCTTCTTTTCAACTTATAGCCTTACACAGTTACCTGGAACACAGGTGTAAAACACATGGCCCTCAGGCTGCATGCAGCACTCAACATTCCTGAGTGCAGTACCAACCAGATTAAATGTGGTTCTTATTTTATGTTAATGTATTGATACATTGATGTAAAAATACATAAACATGTTTATATATAAGTATATTTATGTAAATATATATGAAATAGATAAATGGGTTTCTAAGTCAATATGTAGCCAAGGGGACTCTTTATAAATGGTTTAGTGACTCCCATTTATTCTCCTTGAAATTTTTTATTTGATTAAATATTTCCCAATTACATGTAAAAAATTTTAATATTAATTTTTAAAAATTTTGTGTTATAAATTCTCTCCCTCCCTGTCCTCCCCAACCTCTTTAGAAGACAAGCAATATAATACTGATTATACATGCAGAAGTGTCCCCATTTCTATTGAGTTCGATATCACTGACCTAGAACATTGAGAAGTTGAATGGGTTGCCCAGGGTCACACATCCAGTATGTGGCAGAGACAGGGCTTAAATCTAGATCTTCCTGTCTTTTAGGTCAGCTCTCTTTCTACTATGCCATCGTACTGTCCACTTCTTAAAACACAATAATATTCCATTACATATATACCATAATTTATTCATCCATTGTCCGGTTGATGGGTACCCATTTAGCTTTCAATTCTTTATTAAAACAAAAAAATTGATATAAATTTTTTTTACATATGAGATCTTTTCCTCTTTCTATGATCTTTTTAGACTATATGCCTAGTAGTAGTGTAGATGGTGTTGAAGGTCATGCACCATTTAATAACTTTGGTGCTATAGTTGCAAATCGCTTATCAAAATGGTTGGACCAGGGGCATCTAGGTGGTGCAGTGGATAGACCACTGACCCTGGACTCAGGAGGACCTGAATTCAAATCCAGTCTCAGACACATAACACTCACTAGCTGTGTGACTCAGAATAAAGTCACTTAACCCCAATTACCTAATCAAAAAACAAACAAACAAAAAATGGTTGGACCACTTCACAGCTCTACCAACAGTATTTTAGTGTGCCTTCTAACAATGATCTTTTTCCATTTTTTGTCATCTTTGTCACTGACAGATATGAAGTGGAACCTCAGAGTTTTTTTTAAATTGCCTTTCTCTTATTATTATAAATTTGGGGTATTTTTTCTCATATGGTTGATAATAATAGAGGCATTGGATATTAATATATTAAGGTATTCTTATGTGAGGAAGTCCAGGATCCAAAGAGAGGAAGTATGGTGGAGGCATAAGGTAAAACAGTGGTTATTTTGTCATCAGAGTAATAATTTAGTCAAAATGGAAAGAAAGAAAGAATAATGAGTTCAGGAAATTTATTACAAATCTGGCATGATATGGTAGCTTTTGCTGCCAAAAGCAGTGTAGCTAATAAGTTCTTGACTTGCATTAGTGATAGTTTCATACTTCAAAATATGAAGGGACCAATAAGGAAAAATTATATTCCAAATCTGATTCTTTTTTTTAAAAATATTTTTTATTTTTATTTAGGCAATTGGGGTTAAGTGACTTGCCTAGGGGCATACAGCTAGTAAGTGTCAAGTGCTTGGTCTGAGGTCAGATTTGAACTCGGGTCCTGCTGACTTCAGTGCCAGTGCTCTATCCACTGCGCCACCTAGCTGCCCCCTAGATCTGATTCTTGCTATTAGAAAAGAACTAGTTGTTGGGAATGATGGGAACCTTAAGGGAAAATAACCACTCCAGCTTGAAGTTTGTGATAGAAAAGGAGAGGAAAATAGAACACCATAAAAATACACCATCAAATTTTGGGAGATCAGATTTCCAGAAATTCACAGGAAGGATAGATATGAATTAAATATTGAATATGAATTAAAATTCCAGAAGAGAAGTCAACCCAGGAAGACAGGCTACTCTCAAGAATAAACTCATTAAGACACAAAGAAAAACAATTCCAATGAGAAGGGGAAAGGATAGTTATATAAAGAGAGTGATATGGATAGACAGGGAACTCACCAATGAACTTAGATTTTAAAAAGATGTGCAAACAACAGAAGCAAGAGTAGGGAATAGAGGAAGAATATAAAAGTGTGGCACAATTCCATAAAAATAGTTTCATCATTACTAAGGGTCGGAACAAGCTGAGGCTAGTGAGGAAAACAAGTGTTAATTTTTTTAGCTATATTAAGGAAAATAGAAAGATCAAGGAATGGAAAGGACTTTTGCTGGGTAGTGCATAAGACAACAATCAAGCAATCAATCAAGCATTTATTAAGCATCTATTATGTGCTAGGCACTGTGCTAGACGATAGGAATGCAAATACAAAGAATGAAACACTCCACGCACATGGAGCTTACATTCTAATGGGGAAACAAGTAAGTATACTAATAATAACTAGCATTTGTGTAACACTTAAAAGTTTACAATGCACTTTATAAATATTATCTCATATTGTTGCAACAATCCTAGGATGTAGGTGTTATTATTATTCTCATTTTACAGTTGAGGAAACTGAGGCAGAGGAAAAGGGAATAAGCATTTATATAGTACCTACTGTATGCCAGGGTTTTATAAATATTATTTTATTTGATCCTCATGGCAACCCTGGGAGGTAAAGGGCTAGTATCATTCTCACTTTACAATCGAGGAAACTGAGACTAACTGAGGCTAAGTGACTTTCCCAGGGTCACACAGCTGGTAAATGTGTGAGGCAGGATTTGAACTGAGGTCTTCCTGACTCTGGGACCAACATTCTTTCCACTGTTCCTCCTAGCTGCCTATAACACGAAAGTACATACAGCATTAAAAAAGTGAATTATACATGATATAATTAAATACAAGTCAGTTTGGGAAGGAGGATACCAGCAGATGATAAGAACCAGAAAGGATTTAAACAGATGATGCTTGAGTTTATCTCAATAATAACTGATGACAGGGACAAGGGAAAGGTACTTAATTTTTGCTTTAGTTTTCCCTACCAAGGAGAATGTTCTTTGAGCTGAGGACAGAACAAAAGTAGTTATTCAAGATATTCAAGATAAATGAGGAGACAGTAAGAGGCCCCTAACTATTTTTGATAAGTACAATGCATCCAGTTAGATGAACTGCATCTTTAGATACTGAAAGTAATGGCAGATATGATTTCAGTCTGAGACACCATCAGTGATCTTTGATATATTGTGGAGAATGGGAGAGATGCCATAGTGCTGGAGAAAGAGAAGAAGGTAATTTCCTAATTTTTAGAAAAATGAAGAGAATGGAACCTGCAAACTATAGACCAGTAAGCTTACTTTCAATTCCTGGCAAAATTTTACAACATGTTAATAAAGGGATAGTGAGTGAGTATGTAGAAAAGGAAGTGATCACAAAAATGAGTGTAGCTTCATTAAGAACAAGTTAACGCAAAACATGAAAAGTCTTAAATGAACTAATCAATAGCAAATAAAATAGAACCAGGAGCTCACACACTAGCTCATACACAATAATGTAAATGAAAAAAATGCTAAAATGAACCCAAACAATGAATAACTATAATGACCAATCTTGATCCTAGAGAAGACATGCAGTACTTTGTGCATTTCAGTAGGGAAGTAGAGGACTATGAGGGTGGAATATTGCATACACTGCCCATTCCAGTTGCTGTGTCAGCTGGTTTGGCTTAACCTTCTTTGTTGTAAAGTAAAACTGAGTGCCCCTGGAAATGACTGTGATGACTATGATGTAAAACAGAAGGGATGACTTACACTTGTTTTAAAAAGAAAAGCAGTCCAAATTAACTTTATTTCTTTTTTTGATAGGGTTACTAAACTGGTAGATCAGGGGAATGCTATGAATATTATTCTATTTAGATATTAGAAAAGCATTTGATAAAGTTTTTCCTGCTATTCTTGTAGAAAAGTTGGAGAGGTATGGTTATGAGACACTATAAAGCAAGTAGATTCAGAACTGCTTCATTGCCCAAACTCTTGGGAAAACTTTATTACATTATTTGAACCTAGCCTTGCATAGTTGAGAAACCAGACCTATTGCTTAGAGACCAGGTTCAGTTAATGCTTAACTCAGGACCAAGGTTATGCTGATTGGAAACCCTCTCAGATCCAAAGACTGGTGCAAGAAATGTGAAGAGTTTTCTCTTGCCATACATCCCAAGCAACCCATGTATATTAGCTAGAAACTGCCTCCGTACTGGCCAATCAGGTACTATTTCTTTGCTCCTTTGTTTGAATCCTATAAAATGTGTAACTTAGAAACAGAGGGAGTGGACCATTCCTTTTTTGCTCCTTTATTTGAAGCCCATAAAACATGTAACTTAGAAACATTCAGAGGGAGTGGGCCATCCCTCTGCTGGACCATTTAATACACTTCTTTCTAAATTATTTTAGTTTAAGAATCTTTTGTTCTCAGCTCACAAATTGGTGTCAGAAGTGGGATCTTTGATGGTTGTCCAGAGAGATGGGATTTAACCTAGACAAGATCACTCTGCCCAGCAACAACCAGATGACTACTCCATGTTCACATGGAACACAGTCAAGTCACCCCTGACCCTGGACTAGGTCTTAGGACTGAGGACTCCAGATATCTAGAAAGATAGGGTGCTATGCACTATCTTGACCCAGGAAATTACTCAGGGAGGGTTGGAACTAGCCTAGCCACCCTTATGAACAAATGAGTAGTCCTCTTTAACTCATCAACTAAGAGTTTGGGAGACAGGGACAAGGGGAGATCAATCATCTATTAATTCAGACAGTCCTCCAGCAGACCTTTCCACCTTTTTCTCTCCTATTTCTCTTCCTGCCCTTCTCTCACCCTCCCATGACTACTGGAAAATAAACTGGATACCTGGTCTGTGCTTCTGTACTGGAAGCAGAGCTATCAGTTGAACCGTGTCACCTGACAGGAGGAAATCTTTTATCCATTTAGTGGACCAAGAACTGGCTGCCTAACATCATCCAAACATTCGTTAACTTAGGATGACGCTAGATTAATGAAGGAAGCTTCTGTGTGTATTAGTCAAAATGAATTGTTGTCCAGAGTTGAGCCATTTGCAGGCTGAATACTCATACCTCAACAGCAGGGAACCCTTCTTTTTCTCCCTCTCTACTCTCTCTATTAACTTCTCAGGAATATCTTTGTCTTGTGTCATTTCTAGTGTTGTTTGTAGTTTCTGCTACTTTGGAAGATTTCTAAGGGAAAATACAACTAGTCTTAAAGACTACTGTAAAAAATTGCAGCTAGAGAGTTTAGAATGCTGGGGAAGATTAATGAAGTTTTATACTTGAAACAGTTCTCACAGCTTTCTGTAATCTGATGCTAAATTCTCCATCCCATTAAGCAGGGACTTAGTCCCACTTCAGACTTTCAGTGGGAGATAAGATTTTGGGGGGTAGGGGGAGAAAGAAAAAAAAAACCCTGTAAGACACTTTCTCCCTGTCATTTCAGCCCTAGCTGGCTTGGTGTTACAGAGATAATGTCGGACAATAAAATAAACGAAAAAATTTTTTCCTGGTTTGTAAAAATTGATGGCATTATAAACTAATTAGAGCTAAAATTTGCAGTTGAAACATAATATCTTTGTTGTAAATTTACAAATTATAGTTTGAAGATTTTTATTAGTACTGAAGTATTTTAAGAAGATATGAGAATATGAGATTGCCACCATAAATTTTTGGAATTATCGATAATTAAAAGCAATGGGCTCTATAATTTGAGGTGCTGGCAACTAATCATTCTTGGGAAAATTGAGATTTTGAGTGACACCATTTGTGAATGTAAATTCAGATTAGATTTGATTGAGTTTGTCCTAAAACTAAATTATAATGTGGTCTCATTTAAAGTGAAATGTGATCTTCTATTAAGCTAATTGTGATGTTTGATGCTCTATAGGTATCAGACCTTTATGGAAAATATACTTGCTATCTGGCATTAAAGAGATATGTTTAGAAACTTCCTAAATAAGAATTAAAAGTGTAAGTACTCTGTATTGGTTTTTTGAATGTAATTAGTTTATGATGCCAAATTGATTTACTATGTAACATGATTTGTACATGCATTCAAAAGAATTGATATTATTTGACTGATAAAAAGTTTTGTGGTATGTTTCAAAAATCCATGATATTGTTTACTGTTACTCTTCCAATTTTTCTTGTGTTGTGATTTTGGGGAAATAATTGCATAAGAAATGTTGTTAATTTGAAAAATTATATACAGAGAGTGGTACAATTGTATCATTAGAAGATTAACTCCTCTTTTGGTAGAGAATTATATTTATGGTTAAAAAAACTATCAAGAATTTAATTGGGTATATTTTGCATAAAATGACTAATAATAATCAGAGTTTGGGAGAGTACCATAGGCTTTGTAAATATTTGAGAATATCTTTGGGGATTTGCCAGATTTTCAATCCCCTGGATCGTCAGCCTTAGCAAGGTCATAAATATTAGTAAGTCTATGAGAGAAGTTGCTGAAAGAATGTTGTGGAGATGCGTCCTGGGCTGTGGCTGTGGGGAGATGGAGCTAATACATACCTGATGAGGAGACAAATAAATTGCGCATGGTCACATAGCTGGCATGTCCTATGGAAGAGAGATTACACTCGATCCGCTTGGCCTCTGAAAACAGGACAAAGAAGAACGGAATGAAGTTTCAAAGGAGATTTCATTTAGATATAAGAAAAAAACTTCCAAACAACTAGAAGTATCCCAAATAATGGGTGGCCTCAGGCACTATAGGGTTCTACTGCATTGGAGGTCTTTAAGCAAAGAGTGGGTGACCACCTCCAGTTTCTTCAGCTTTGTAAAGATCTTCAAGTGGATGCCTAATGACTACTTATTAGCACATTGTAGATGAGCTACCTGTTCAGTAATAAGCTGGACAAGATGACCTCTGAGTTCAGCTCCCTTCCCCTCTGAAATTCTGACAGCACAATGCTTAGAATCATGCTTGGCACATAGAAATTGCTTAATAAATGCTTATTGACTGACTGAAAAAAAAAGAATGTTGTGAAGTTCTAAAATAATGTAGTGATAATAACAGTGATGATGATGAGAAACTAGGATCTCTCATAGCTTAAGTAAAGGGACTTACATGTTTATTTTATAGAGTGATTTTTACCTGCTGGATTGTTTGACCATTGCTTATGAAAAGTATAAAAATGCACCTGGGATAGTATGTATTGAGGTTACATATTTGAGCCAACTTAGAATGAATAGATCTCAGATTTAAAGATTTTATTTCACTGAAGAAATTAACGTGCAATGCTTTCAGATATACATATCTGTCATACTCAAGGCTTACATTGGCTAGTGTTTTTCTGTGTTTTGAAAGAACTATTGTGTATAATCATTGAATGTGATTATTTTCTTAATTTCTAATGGTTGGTTTCTGTTGCAAGATGAATTTAAACTAGAAAGAAGAATAAGATAAAGCTTGTATGTGTTTATTGTTAATGGTTATTGCAGCAACAGAAAAATAACAGTAATAACTGTACCTAGATTGTGATAGTAATTTGAGGTAAAATCTCTCAGGGCTGTAATTTAACATTGTTCTGAATTTTGACTTCAGGTATAATTGTCTGAACTGTTATTGAGCCAATAATAAACTATGTAAGGAAAATGCCAAGTGCTACTGAAAGTCTGAGAACTGCTACAGGTAGATGTCTATACCCGGGATGGTTGAGAGCATGACCTTGCATAGGCAAAGGTTTTCCTACTGAGCTATTTCCTTCTGAACAGGAAATTGTCCCACCTGGCTAATTTTGAACCTTGTTATTATACCATGTAAATCATGTGGAACTTTGCAACATGATTGGTTGTTCTAAAAATATAACTAACTATGACTCTTATCTGGAATAAAACAGAGTTAAGAAAGCTTACACTTATGTCAGTGAGGAATTGTCTGATGTTGGCTACGTGCCACGTGGGGGTTGTGGCAAGATGGGGCAGGGACAAGATATTAGGAAGTAACAGGAGCTTACGCTCCTGAGGCAGGGGGCTGTGCCAGGTGGAGTTGTGGAACTGGGATAGGAACTGGATACGGGGAAGTAGCCGGAGCATGTGCTCCTGAGGCAAGGGGCTGTGCCACATGGGAGTGGGACGGCAGAGAATGAGCTCCCTTTGTCTAGTCCTCTCCCTAGGTGCAGCGCTAACCCCAGACGTCTCCTTCCGGTATCCGGGCCTAGCTTCCTTTGTCACGTCCTCTCCCTTGGTGCAGCGCTAACCCCAGTCATCCCCTTCTGGTATCTGACCCTACAACCAATCACTAGTAGGCGGGCTGAGGAGGAGGGGCTAGGAAGGTATATAAGGGGAGGTAGGGATTGGAGCTCGCTCTCTTGCTGCTGCTCATGCTTTCCTACTTGGCCTTGCTGTAATGGTCTCTGAATAAAGTTTGAGCGCTTGCACCTCCTGATCGGCTCGTCTCTGTGTTTATCCGGGTGGGCTCCAAGGACTGGTGAGTATGACCCTGGCAGCCTGCTCCTGTGAGAAGGAGAGTGCATGGCCAGACCAGCACATATGTCAAGTCAGTTTGTACGCTTTAAAGGACAATCTTGATATTGTTCCTTTTGTAGCAAATATCTATAATAAGGGAAGTTGAGTTTTAAATATATGATAGCATATATATTAGTTCTTAGAAAATATCTAATCTTTTCACTTTTTTCTCAAACGTTTCTATTAAGAACAATAACAAAAGGACACATATAAGGTTAACTTCATAAGGTTTGAACTGGTTTTCACCACATGAACTAGTTATTGGAAAACCAAATTTAAAAGGAGCACCCCAGGGGCAGCTAGGTGGTGCAGTGGATAGAGCACTGGCCCTGAAGTCAGGAGGACTTGAGTTCAAATCTGGCCTCAGACCAAACACTTGACACTTAATAGCTGTGTGACCCTGGGCAAGTCACTTAACCCCACTTGCCTAAAAAACAAAAATAAAAACAAAACAAAATAAAAGGAACACCCCTCCACAACTGTCTTGAGAATAAGGCCTATTCCAGAATTTCCAAGGGAAAATGTTTCTAAATATCAGACAGCTACATGGGACAGCTGAGGCTCAAGATGAAAGAAGTTGATTAAAAATAGTTTAATCTGTAACCTGACTTAGTTTATCTATTGAGTCTTTTTTAATAAGGTTTGTTTCCTTAGGGGGTATTTGATATTATGACTTGGCTTAACTAAGTTTGTTCAAATTTTATGATGTTAAAAGAAGCAAGGGGTTGTAATTTTTTTCAAACTTTTTGTGATATTCATGGCCATGTGTGTTCTTTCAATGTCTGGAAAATCTCTCTGTATTGTGTAGCGCATTTTTTTCCTGGTACAAGTCTAAATCCCCTGACTTATAGCCACTGATGCTTACCCAATTTGATCTCCCTGATTCTGCCATCAATCAAGTTCTTATCACTCTTTAAAAGAATTTTAACAAAATCTTTATAAGATGAACAGTGAAGGAGATGCTTCCAGTGACTTAGGTTTATTTTAAGCCTTAACCTAGCTATCTGCTTCTATAGTTGGGCTTCCATTAGTATAGAAATGTTGGACTTAAAACCCAAAAGGGGGTAAATTGTGGAAAAATTTTATTGTATTTCTTGAACCTAGCATGCATTGAGAAACCATACCTATTGCTTAGAGACAACATTCATTTAATACTTAACTCAGGACCTAGGTTTTGTTGACCAGAAACCCATTCAGATCTGAAGACTGATGCCAGGAATGTGAATTTTCTGTTCACATACATTTCAAGCAACCCACATGTTTTACCTGGAAACTGCCTCCATGCTGGCCAATCAGTTAGTGTTTCCTTGTTCCTTTGTTTAAATGTTGTAAAATGTGTAACTTACAAACACTGTAGGGTAGAGTGGGTGTGTGTGTGTGTGTGTGTGTGTGTGTGTGTGTGAAGCAGGCTACCCTTTTTTCAGCTCTTCCCTCTGCTGGACAACTTAATGAACTTCTTTCTAAATTATTTCAGTTTAAGAATCTTTTGTTCTTAGCTCACAGTCATTAGTGGGCCATCTCCAGTCATCCTGTTTTATATCTTGCAACTGGACCCAGATGGCTCTGGAGGAGAAAGTGAGGCTGGTGACTTTGCACAGCCCTCCTTCGCTTAAATTCAATTCATTGCAAGTCATGGCATCACCTTCCTGATGTCATGGTCCTCTTTGAAAACAAAGGACTAACAACAACCCAGTGATTATTAACATGACACCTATTTGTACCTTATAAGAGGAATTAAAAATATTTTTTAGATATCAATTGCCTCTCCAGAAACAGACTCATGATGTCTCAGGGGACAGGATCCTAGGAATTCTTCTTCCTTCCCTTTTTCAATTGAATTTATCATAAAAGTTACTCTAAGCTTATATTTGATACTATTTTTGCTTGGTTCTTTTTTTTTTTTTTTTTAAGATGAAATAGGTAGTTTATTCCCACAGAGAAAGAAAGAGCACTAACCAAGGAAAAATCACAACTCTAGTTAACGTAATTAACAGGATTCTTTAACTTAACTTAAAACTATGATATAATTGGTTGGGAGGATAATATTGTAAGCCTAAACAGAATTTTACCTTGGCACTATGTACCATCTAATTGCTTCTGGAACTTGACTGTTGGTGAAATGGCAAAACTTGTCCTGCTCTTCTTTTCTCAGTGGACACCATCTCAGTTGTAGATGACTCCTGTTATGTACACCCTTTCCCAGGTTAAATATTACTATCCTCAACAAATTGATGAGGGTGCATTTTGTATGTTTTGGCTATATTTCTAATCTAGAAAAATTCTGTGGGATTCTGATGATACTCAAGCATTATCTTTTCAAGTGCCTCCCCAGTATCATGCAGTAAACTCAAAGCAGTCCAGGAGTCACAGATCTCCACTATACTCTCTAATTAGGGGAGACACATAAAACAATAATCAGCTGCAGGGCAGATGGCAAGTCCTTAAGATCTTTAGGTTACGACAGATAACTCATATAACAATGATGGGGTTCTGCAGGTCACAGAGGCCAGGCAGGTGGTAAGGCCTGGTGGACTGTAGGCAGTGGTAAGACAGATGGTAAAACACAGGCAGTTCTTCCATTTCACCAGAAGGAAGAGAACTGGAAACTCTCCATTCATCCAAGCATTCAAGCAGCCTGTTTGATGAAAAGGGGGAGAAAAAGAAGTTGTCCTTGGTAGTAGTAAGTCTTTGAGCACCCAACTATCCTAGATGAGTTCTGGGACAATCTGAGCCAGGGGAGGAAGGAAATGGGACAATGTAGTTATTAAAGAGATGAACTTTTTCAGCAGCACATAGTTTGGAACAAAGTAAATAATTAGAGACTAAACTGTACTAAATTGTGCATCACTGACTGTGAGTACAGAAGTTCAGAAAAGGGAGAAGAATCAGTGGGGTTGGACTTGGCCAGTTTCTCAGCAGGGAGAATGGAGAGGTCATTCCCAGAAAGGTAATAGAACAAAGTCATCTATGATATTGGCTACTGCTTCTCTTATGGCTTCTTTGTGATTGATTTCAAAGATTTATCTTTGATATACAATCTAATAAGATAAACATTTATTAATTAGGGAAGATGTAAAGTTAAGATAAGACAGGGTCCTTGCCTTCAAGGATAGGCAAGTCATGTAGTCAGAGCAAAGGCCAATATATGGGTTAGTATCTTTGTAATGTTAGGAGCCCTAGATAAGGATTCCCAGCATATTGGATGAACACCCTGTAAAGGATTTATAGAAAACCAGGAACAAGGATGGAAATATAAATATGAGCTAGAGAATTGGAAAAAAATACAGAATGATATTTATGAAATGATGCAAAGAAAATAAAATATAAATAGAAGAACAGATGATACACTAGTACCTTATGAGAGAGAAAAGTGAGAATGAATAGACCAAAAAAAAAAAAATCTAATAAGTTATGAGATTTTATGCATCAAATTCACTTATTTAAATGTAAATAATTTGAGTGAATTTAATTGATTTTATTAAAATTTGATATTTTTACAATAAGTAAGCAAACATACAAATAAAACAAGTGGGTTGGACTTCATAATATCTGTGGTTTCTCCAAATCCTCAAAAAAAAAAAAAGGGGGGGTTGTTGAATTGCAAACCATTGTCTTCTTTGAAGGTCTCAAGTCATTCCACAGAACTTGTTCAAGGTCTCCTCTTCTTGATCACATAGAACGTGTTTCCTTGTTACAAATTAATTTCCATTGTGTGACCCTGGGCAAGTCACTTAACCCCAATTGCCTTAAGAAAAAAAAATTCTTAACCCAAATCATCAGTAGTGTCTTGGTTAATTCAATATTTCTAGTGGATAGAGCAGTGACCCTGAAGTCAGGAGGACCTGAGTTCAAATCTGGCCTCAGACCAAACACTTGACACTTACTAGCTGTGTGACCCTGGGCAAGTCACAAAACCCCAATTGCCTAAAACAAAACAAAACAAAACAAAACAAAACAAAAAAACAAATAAATTTCCAGGCCAAGGACAGTGAGATTTAGAGTTGTTATGGAGCACAGCTTCACAACATGAGAGTGTCTCATTTTGCAATGCCACAATTATAGAGCATGTTATCTACATACATGGTACGTGGTGGGATGTGGAGCCTCTCCTATCCCACCACTTCTTACCGTTCTTTCCCCTTAAAATTACTCTGTGTTTACTTTCTTATAACCCAGATCTCAATGCAGTGAGGCAATGTTTCTGTGCTTGTTTGTGCTATGCCTTTGATGTAAATATTCCTTTATAAAAGCTAATTTGACTGGTAAGGGATTAATAATTTAACTGGGGTGATGGAGTCCCCTAAAGTTGAAGGAATACAGTTAGTGGAGGGCTTAAGCCAAATGCAGACTAGACACCTCTGAATCCCCTTTGTTGTTGTTGTTTTTTATTATCTTTTTAAATTAAAATTAAAAAAATTTTTTAGGCAATTGGGACTAAGTGACTTGCCCAGGGTCACACAGCTAGTGAGTATCAAGTGTTTGGTCTGAGGCCGGATTTGAACTCAGGTCCTCCTGACTTCAGAGCCAGTGCTCTATCCACTGTACCACCTAGCTGCCCCCTTGATGTTGTTGTTGACTCATGTCCAATCTTCATGACCTCATTTGGGGTTTTCTTTACAGATACTTGAGAGGTTTGCCATTTCCTTCTCCAGCTCATTTTACAGATGAGGCAAACAGATTTAAATGACTTGCCCAGGGTCACACAGCTAGTAAGTGTCTGAGGACAGATTTGAACTCAGGAAGTTGAGTCTTTCTGACTCTAGGCCCAGCACTCTATTCATTGTGCCACCTAGCTGCCGAGTCCTTTTTAGGTACCAGAGATCCTTTGGGGAAGGTTGAAATATAACATAATTGGCCTTTAGGTAGCAGTGGCCATAGTAGTCAGTGGAGTGTTTACATTGTATCCCGTACTAAAACATAAGTACCTTGAGCAAAGGATCCTTTTTTTTTCTTTTCTTCCCTTTCCTTTCTTTTTCTTTTTCTTTTCTTTGTCTTTGTGTATCTACTTAGCACAATACCCTGAACATAGCAGATACTTAATAATCACTTATTGAATTAAATTGAATTTGTGGGAAACCATTAACAAAAATTGTGCAGGATGAAAAAGAAAGAAGACAGCCATAACCTGAATTGGTGGAAGGAATACCTTTCACATCCATGAAGCCATGGATCCATGAATTAGTTGTTTCTTATGTGTCAGTTTTATTTCTCTAACTAGATTAAAAACTCTTTAAGGAGAGGGGCCACGTCTTACACTTCTGTTACACCCCCCACAACGGCCGACACAGTGATAGACTCAGAAGATACTTTTTGAGGACTAAGTATTGTAGGACCTGAACTAGAATCGCAGCTCTTTCATTTATTATCTGGGTGACCTTGGGCAAGTCATTTAACATCTCTGAATCTCAGTTTTAATCATCAGGAAAACAAAGGATATATAACATCTACTATATGCCAGGCATTATGCTAAGCACTTTTTACAAATATTATCTCGTTTTGAGGATCACCTTGGGGAGTAAGTGTTATTATCCCCATTTTACAACCGAAAATTGTAAAAGAAAAAGGTGAAATGACTTACCCAGGGTCACACAGCTGGTAAATGTCTGAGGTGGGATTTGAACTCAGGTTTTCTACCTTCAGGCCCAGTGCTCTATCCACTGTGCCACTTAGTTGACATTGTGTATCCAACCCAGCGCTTAATATTACAGAATTTTAGAGTTGGAAGGTATCTCAGTAACCAACTAGTCCAACACATATCTAAAAGGAATTCCCACTATAACATACTTGATAAATTGTCATCTAGCCTTCAATTGACTTCCAATGAAGTAGGACTCATCCAAGGCAGCCATTCAACTTTTGCACAACTCTAATTGTTAGGAAATTACTTCCTTCCTCCTCCCTTTTCCCCTCCTTTCCTCCTACCTTTCTTTCTTTCCTTTCTCCCTCCCTTCTTCCTTTCCTTCCTTCTTTTTCCCTCCTTTCCTTCCTTCCTCCTTCCTCCTCTCTCTCCTTCCTTTCTCTCTATTCCTAGTGCCCCTTTTCCTTAAAACCTTTCTAACATATACAGCCAAGCAAAACAAATTTACAAAATGACTATGACTGAAAATACGTCTTATTCTTCAAATTGACTCCATTGCCCACTACATTTCATCATCAGTCCTCTGGAATTGTTGGTCATTACATTGATCAGAGTTCTTAAATTTTTCAAAGTTATTATCACAAAGTTCACAAAGTTGTTTTCACTATTGTATAAATTGTTCCCCATATCAGTTTAAACTGTTCCCATCATCATTTCTCATACTACAATAGTATTCCATTACATCCATATTCCATAATTTGTTTAGCTATTCCCCAATTGATAAGTACCCCATTAATTTCCAGGCCATTGTCAGCATAAAAAGAACTATGCACCTAGTAGTAGCATCTCTTGGCCAAAGGATATGTGTAGTTTTGTAACTTTTAGGGCATAGCTCCAAACTGCTTTCCAGATTGGCTGGACCAGGTCCACCAATAGTATTAATGTATCTTTTCCCACAAAGCCTCCCAGTATTTGTCATTTTCCTCCTTTGGCAAGCCTGCCAATCTGATGGGTAGTACCTCAGAGTTGCTTTAACTTGCATTTCTTTTCTTTTCTTTTTTTTTTCTTTCTTTCTTTCTTTTAACTAGGCAATGGGGTTAAGTGACTTGCCCAGGGTCACACAGCTAGTAAGTGTCAAGTGTCTGAGGCTAGATTTGAACTCAAATCCTCCTGACTCCAGTGCTGGTGCTCTATCTACTGTGCCACCTAGCTACCCCTCCTTTAACTTACATTTCTTAAATTATTAGTGATTTGGAACATCTTTTCATATGGTTATTGATAGCCGGTATTACTGCCTCTGAATATTGATTGTTTATATTCTTTGATCATTTACATATTGGAGGCTGACTCTTATTTTGAATCAGTTCCCTATAGATCTTGGAAATGATATATTTATCAGAGAAACTTTACACAGAGATTTTCCCTAGCTACCTGCTACCCTTCTAATTTTAGCTACATGGTTTTTGTTTGTGCAAAAAAAAATTAATTTTACGTAACAAAAATTGTCAATTTTTATTTCTATGATCCTCTCTATCCCTGGTCTGGTATGTACTCTTCCTTTTGCCATAATTGTAAAATTTATGTTCATACTTGCTCCTCTAATTTGCTTATGATGTGGCTTAAAATGTCTACATCATGTATACATTTGGAGTTTACCTTTGTGGTGTGAGAGGTCTATACCTAACTTCTTCCAAACAGCTTTCCAGTTTTCCCAGAAGTATTTTATCTATTTTTTTGGGGGGGGGCCCTAGGTAATGGGGTTAAATGACTTGCCCAGGGTCACACAGCTAGTAAGTGTCATGTGTCTGAGGTCAGATTTGAACTCAGGTCCTCCTGACTCCAGGATCGGTGCTCTATCCACTGTGCCACCTCGTTGCCCAGGAAGTGTTTTATCTAATAGTGCATTCTTATTCCAGTAGCTAGGGCCTTTGAGTTTATCAAACACTATGCTATCATTTCCTTCTGTATGTTATGTAACCTGTTCCACTGATTGACCTCTCTATTTTTTAACCAATGACACACCATTTTGACAATTGTTGTTTTATAGTATGTGAGATCTGATATTGATAGGCCTCTTTTCTTTCTACTCTCTCTCTCATTTTCACACTTGATATTCCTGACCTTTTGTTTCTCTAGATAGAAGTGTCAAACTCAAATAGAAATAGGATTACTCTACCATGTTACAGTAAGGATCCCAATAATGACTTAGAAAACCATAGACTAAACTTGTGTTCTATTGTATTTTTATTTACTCAGGTGTGTTGCTGACTGGGAGTTTGACATCTGCTTTAGAGGAATTTTGGTTGTATTACTTTTTTGTGCCATACTGCTTTCTAGTTTTCCCAACAATTTTTTTACCAAATAATGAATTCTCATTTTGAGAGGTTGCTGGGAAGATGGCAGAATAGATCAAAAATTTCCAGGCTCTCCACATTTCCTCCACAAATGACAGAAAATTGCCATGAAATGAACATAGAGCAGCAAAAATAAAGGGGTAAAGCAGCTGTCCTCCCAAGACAACTTGAGAGGACAGCAGAAAAGACAGTACTTCCAGGGGCTGAGGTTTGGCTTCAGTGAAATGTAAATGCCTCTAGGCCAACTCCACTGGGTCAACAAACAGCAGGCCCAGAAGCAGCTCTGTCAGGAAGCAGACTAGGCCTCAGGAAATTTCACCTCAACTTTCACCTCACTAGAAGCCTCAAAAAATTTCACCTCAGGAATTTTCACCTCATAGCCTCAGGAATTTTTATCTGACAAACTTTCATCTAAGAAAGAGCAGATGGCTGAGTGGGAAAAGATTGAAGGACTCACTGCTATTTCCAGATGTCAGGCCTCCTGATGCTGACCAGACATGATCCCTGGCTGCAGCTGTGGGTGAGGATGAGTGACCACATGCACCGTGAATGCATTACTGCATCTAGCAAGAATATTTTTGGAACAGTGTGAATGGTGAATGGGGAACCTAACTGTACTTTAGGAGAGGAGAGGAGTCCCTGAGGTTAAACTCCCAGACAGAATTCAGAAAACGATAGTAAGGAGGACCTGAAGCCTAGGGCAACATTACCCACAATTTGGGATTAAAAGTTGATAAAAATAACAAGCTGCTAAAAATAAAATAAGACTAATTAAAAATAAAAATGAGTAAGCAAAGGAAAAAGAACCTGATCATAGGTAGCTACTTTGCTGTAAAAGATCTGAGTTCATATTTAGAGGAAGATAATGTGGCTTAAAAAAAAAAAAGCTACCCCTGCTTTAAAGAATAATGTCAAATATTTACAAGCCCCAAAAGAACTCTTGGAAGAACTTAAAAAAGAATTCAAAAATCAAGTAAGAGAGATCAAGAAAAAATTAGGGGAAAAAAATAAAAGTAATCAAAGAAAATTATGAAAAGAAAGTTAACCAATTGGAAAAAGAGATACAAAATCTTAAAGAAGAAAATAACTCCTTGAAAACTAGAATTGGGCAAACAGAATTGAGTGACATTAGAAGACACCATGAAATAATAAAACCAGAAAAAATAGAAGAGAATCTGAAACATCCCATTAGAAAAACAACTGATCTGGAGAACAGATCAAGGAGAGACAATATAAGACTTGTCGGACTACCTGAAAGTTATGATGAGAAAAAGAATCTGGATAAACTACTGTAAGAAATTATTAAGGAAAATTGACCTGAAGTTCTAAAACAAGAGAATAAAACAGAAATAGAAAAAAACTAATGTTCACCACCTGAAAGAGATCCCAGGAGGAAAATTTACAAGAATGTCATAGTCAAGTTTCAAAATTCCCAGGTTAAGGAGAAAATATTGCAAGCAACAAGAAAAAAAACAATTTAAATACTGTGGAAAAACAGTCAGGATTTCACAAGACCTAGCAGCTTCTACATTAAAAGACTCTAAGTCTTGAAACATTATATTTTGAAGACAAAGGAGGTGGGTTTACATCCAAGAATAACTTACCCAGCAAAGCTGGATATAATCCTGAATGAAAAACAAATGGATGTTTGATGAACTGAAAGACTTTTAGGTGTTTGTAACAAGAAGACCAGAACTCAGTAGAAAAATCAATATAAAAGATCCAGAAGAAATGTAAGGAAAAGATTAAAGACTAATTATAAGGCACTTATTAAGGTCAAACTGTTTACTTATGATATATGAAAATGTTATCAGTATTCTTAAAACTATCATCATTACTAAGGTAGTTCAAAAGAAAGATTGGGGCTAAGTTGTGTATGATAGGGTGATTCTAAAAAACAAAATTGGGTAGGAAAAGTTAAAAAGGAGCAATTACCTCATAAAAAAAGGGGCATGAAAGGAAGAATTATTACAGAGGAAGTAGGTGGGTGTGGAGGGCCGGTAACTCACTCTCATCTGGGTTGAAGAGGAAAAGTATACTTCCAGAAAGGTTTAGAAGTCTTCTGAACTTCTAGAGAGGTGAAAAAACTGGGGGATGAGGCGGGGGAGGGACTTTTAGAGGAATAGGCAAAATAAGGAATAAGAGGGTAAGGGGAGAAGATAACATAGGGAGAGGGTAAGAAGAGAGGCTGAGAAGGAAAACAGTGAGTGAAAATAAAATGGAGGGAAATTCACAAATAGTAATTATAACTTTGAATGTGAATGGGATGAATTCACCCATAAAACAGAAATGGATAGCAGAATGGATTAAAAATCAGAATTCAACAATATATTGTTTACAAGAAACACATTTAAGAATGAGAGATACACACAAAATTAAAATGGAGGATTGGAGCAGAATTTATTATACTTCAGGAGATGCAAAAAAGGCAGGGGTAGCAATTATAATCTCAGACAAAGTTATGGCTAAAATACATTTAATTAAAAGAGATAAACAGGGTAACTACATTTTGATAAAAGGTACCATAGACAATGAAGCAATTTCAATACTGAACCTATATGCACCAAATAATATAACATCTAAATTTTTTTTTGCTTGTGTGTGTGTGTAAGGGAATTGGGCTTAAGTGACTTGCCCAGGGTCACAGAGCTAGTAAGTGTCGGGTGTCTGAGGCCAGATTTCAACTCAGGTCCTCCTGACTCCAAGGCTGGAGCTCTATCCACCGCACCACCTAGCTGCCCCAACATCTAAATTTTTAAAAGAAAAATTAAATGAATTACAGGTGGAGATAGATAGTAGTACTATAATAACAGAGGACTTTAATCTTCCCTTCTCAGAACTAGATAAATCTAACCAAAAAACAAATAAGAAAGAAGTTAAAGAAATTAATAGAATTTAGGTAAGTTAGATATGATAGATATTTGGAGATAACTGAATGAAAATAGAAACTCAGCAATTTGTGATACCTTTACAAAAATTCACCATATATTAGCACATAAAAATTTTATAGTTAAAAGCAAAAAAGCAGAAATATAAAAAGTATCCTTTTCAGATCATAATGCAATAAAAATTATGTTTAATAAGGGACCATGGGAACATAAATTAAAAACTAATTGGAGATTAAACAATCTAATCTTTTTTATCAATTTATTTTTGGTTTTCAACATTCACTTCCATAAGCTTTTGAGTTTTAAATTTTCTCCCCCTCCCTCCCTCCCCAAGACAGCATACAATATGATATAGGCTCTACATATACATTCCTATTAAGCATATTATTGCATTATTCATGTTGTAAAGAAGAATTAGAACCAATAGGAGGAACCACAAGAAAGAAGAAACAAAACAAAACTGAAGAAGAAAAAAAAAGAGCAAATAGTATACTTCTATCTGCAGAAAGAATCAGAATAAGGAATGAGGTAATAAAACTCTTTATTTTTGGAGATGATACGATGATATGCTTGGAAAATCCCAAAGATTCAACTAAAAAGTTAGTTGAAACAATAATTTTAGCAAAGTAGCAGGATATAAAGTAAATCCACATAAATCATCAGTATTCCTATATATCACAAACAAAACTGCAAGAAGAGATAGTAAAAGATACCTCATTTAAAATAACTCTAGATAGTATAAAATACCTGAAAATATACCTGCCAGAACAAATCCAGGAACTACATAAACAAAATTATTAAAAAAAAAAAAAAACTTTTGGGGCAGCTAGGTGGTACAGTAGATAGAGCACTGGCCCTGAAGTCAGGAGGAACTGAGTTCAAATCCAGCCTCAGACCAAACACTTGACACTTACTAGCTGTGTGACCCTGGGGAAGCCACTTAACCCCAATTGCCAAAAAAACAAACAAACAACTTTTTATACAAATAAAATCAGATTTATATGATTGGAGAAATATTAATTGTCCATGGATAGGCAGGGCCAATATAATAAAAATGACAATTTGCCCAAACTAATTTATATATTCAATGCCATCCCAATTAAATTACCAAAAAATTATTTTACTGAATTAGAAAAAATAATAACAAAATTCATTCAGAAGAACAAAAAGTCAAGAATATCAAAGGAAATAATGAATAAAATGTAAAGGAAGGAGGTTTAGCAGTACCAGATCTTAAATTATATTATAAGGCAGTAATTATCAAAATCATCTGGTACTGGCTAAGAAACAGAAAGGTAGATCAATGGAATAGAGTGCAGCAAATAAACAAAATAACCTTGTATTTGACAAGTATAAAGATTTAACATTTGGTTTTTGATATTTTTGAGTTCCAAATTCTCTTTCTCCCTCTCTTCCCTTCCCGCTTCATTGAAAAGGCAAACAATTTGATACAGGTTATACATGTGCAGTCATGAAAAACATATTTCCATTTTAGTCATGGTTTTTTCTATTCATTTTGTTCTCAGATACATAAAGACCAAAAAAAAAAAAAAGAACATTTCCATGAATACAGCACAGCATAAAAAGAGGATTCACTATAAAGCCATGAATTTACGTTTCACACTCTTTACTCTTTTTTAAAAAATTTTTAAAATTTTAGAATAAAGTACTATAACTTTAATATATAAGAAAAGAAAAAGAAACATAAACTTAAATATATAATAAAAAAGAGGAAAAACATCATATGTACAGCAGAACATAAGAGAGGATTCAAAATATATAGCGATAAATTTCCATTTCAAGAAAGCCTATATGTTAAATACTACTCATTGTGTTGAAAGCTGCCCATCTTTTCTTTGCTTCCTTGTAAGTTTTCTTTTGTTTTCTGCAGTACACTTCTTACTTTGTTCTTTTTTCTCCCTTCCTCCCCCCCCCGCCAAAGGCTACAATTAAGCATGGATAAACAATCATAGACATATATTTTACATTTTACATATATAAAAGGTAAAGAACCCGTCTTTATTAAGTCCCCTGTAATTGATCTTTGGTATGCACCTTATGTTTCTCTTGGCTCTTGTATGTCAAATCTTCCAGTAAGTTAAGGTTGGTTTTTGTAACAAAGTCCTGAAAGTCTGATAATTCATTAAATATCCATTTTTTTTTTCATTAAGAATTACGCTTAGCTTTGCTGGGTATGATATTTTTGGCTAGAGGTCCAGTTCTTTTGCTCTTTGTGTTTCAAGACCTGCAGTTGCCACTGATAAGTCTTGTGTGATTCTAATTATGGCACTACCATATGTAAATTGTTTTTTTCCTTGTTACTTGTAATATTTTATCTTTGAGCTGGGGGTTTTGGAATTTGACTATAATATTCAGAATTGTCTGGGATCATTGTATTGCTGAAAATAGCTAAGTCATTCACAGTTGATCATCATACAATATTGCTGTTACTGTATATGGTGTTCTCCTGGTTCTGTTCATTTCACTAGCAAAGGCACTTAGTGAAAGAGATAGATAAATATGGAATTGATTAAGTGCTCATTTTCTGCGAGGCACTGTACAAAGTGCCAGAGATACAAATATTAATAATAATAGCTAGCATTTACATAGTGCTTTAAGGCTCACAAAGAGCTTTGCAAATATCTCATTTTCTCTAACTCTAGGAGGTAGGTGCAATTATATTCCCATCTTACAGATGAGGAAAGTAAGGCGAACTGAGGCTAAGTGACTTGTCCAGGGTCACGCACTATTATGTGTCTAATGCAGAAGTTGAACTGATCTCAGTATTCATTGTGCCCTCAGGGAGCTTATATTTGAATTGCAGAAGACAACACAGCCAGGGGGAGCTGGAATGGGATAGGTGATGCGTTCTGTAGCCTAGCATGGAGATCCCAGGAAATGGCATGGAGTCCTGGTGCTGGACAAGAACATGAAAGCTCACTTATCAGAGATCAGTGCTGATGTGATGGAGTTCCAGTAGGAGAGGGGAGGAATGAGGATATTGGATAGAATGACATTGAAGAGGCCGGTAAAGAGAAGTAATGATATATCTCCCCCTATAAATCTAAGGCAGAGTTTGCCACCAATATACCCCATCAAAGGGAAGCATGGACACGTGTAGGCCACACTTGTGGTAATCTGTGCCCAGGGCACAGGTCTGGAAAAATCAGTGCAAGCCTCTAAGACTTTAGGATGGACAATGTCTTTGTTGGTCGATATTTGTTGGGTTGCTCTTGTCCATGTTGCTCTCAGCTGGTCTCCTGTGGCATGCAGACTCTGCCCAGCATAATTCCATGATCTTGTGTTTGCAGTTGGCAAGGCTCTCTGGAACATGAGGGTCTGTATAAATGACTTTTCTATGCTGTCAACTCATCAGTCAAAAATTTACACCTGCCAGAAACCCACACACTTTGCTTTAAAAGGTCTCAAGGACACTACTAAGGTGGTTTTTTACTTCTGCATTTTTATAAGAAGTTGTACTTTGGGATATGATGCTTCCATCTGCTCTCAGCTCCTGGCTCAAGCTGAAAATTCAGCTGAGCTGCTACTTCTTTCTCATAAGAGGATGATTGGGTTCTGCCACTATTGCTCTTTTTAAAAATATATCTATTTATTCGTTTGTTTGTTCATTCATTTATCTATTATTACCCAGAAAACTCTTACAATAGAACAGCTCTTTTAAAAGGCAAAGGAGCCTTCAGACACCTAACCATGATACTAGAGGAAAAAACCCTAGAGGATTTTTCCCCAATAACGTAAAACACATCTGTTTTTTCCAGCCTTGGCTAGAATGAGCATTTCCTATGCAGAAGGAGATTTCTTGACCCAAGTGCCCTGAAACAGAATTGTCTTTTCTGACTAGTTAGTTTAGACTTAATTCTGTTTTCTTTCTTTGATTTCCTGGTCACCAGTGGCAAGGTTTTTGTCGGAGGGCTGTCTTACCTAGAATTGGGATTTCTTGGGGCTTGCTGTTTAATTTCTGATTGCTCAACTGCACCTTATCTCTGTCTATTTAGAGAATACCCTCCCAGAAAACTGTCTACAGTGGGTTAGGGCACCCTCAGTTTTCAATCCCCAAATGGGTTAAAGGAGGAAAAGATATAAGAATAAAACTAAGACCAAGAGGCAGGATCATGTTCTTCCCCCTACCCATACCTGACTGGCCTCATTCGTGCCTTTCCTATAGATAAATGGCTAGCAAGGAGTTGACTTACTCATAGGTGTCTTCAGTGTGTTTTTTGATCTGAATGGAAGTCATTTGGTCAAGTTGTCAAGCCCTCCTCTAGTCTTCTCTCATTCCCGTGATACACTACTGCTTGTATGTTTCCTTTCGTGAGAATGCCTAGGAATGAGAAGAATGACTGTCCAAGAAAACTGGTCGCATCCATTCTATGAAGTTAGTCTACTGACCAGAATATCCAGGACTTAGGGCCCAACTCCTCCTTCCCCTTTCCAAAAAGTAAAACCAATGCAATTCGCTACCCAAGTCCCATTGCCCCAACACAGCCATAATCCCTCTTATATTCAGGTTACCTCTGATTTTGCAAGGGAAACTCTTTACTTTATGAGGAAAACACCAAACTGCCACCAGGAACATCGGGATGCCAAGCAGGGACAACCAAATCCATGGATTTGTGTTAGACTCTATAGTCACAGTGCCTAAAACAAGAAGTTAGGATCAACCAGAATCAATCTGTTGTGGGGAAAGGGGAAGGAGGATAGGGGATGAGAGTATGTGAAGGAAGCAAGGGTGGGGAGGGGGTGCAGGGATGGGACGGAGCAGAGAATAGGAAAGACAGAGTAGTAGAGATTTTACTCCTTGTAGAATTTTTTTGGCATCTAGGTAAACAAGAACCAGGAAAATGGCAGTGGGGAGTATGGAAAGATGAGGAATGAAGAGAGAAAAGGGCCTAGAACAGGGGTGAGGAACTCACAGCCTCGGGGCCACATGTGGCCCTCTAGGTCCTCAAGTGCAGCCCTTGACAGAATCCAAACTTCACAGATTCAGTCAAAGGGCCACACTTGAGGACCTAGAGGGCCACATGTAACCTTGAGGTCACAGGTTCCTCACCCCTGACCTAAATGGTTGGAACAGAGAGCAGAGATATAAAGATGATCAGATAAGCTATGAATAAGATAGGACAATAGGCAGCATCTTAGAGTATCTCTTCTAGAGTTCTTGCCTACCCAGGATTTACTAAGCTCCTTCAGTTCTCCTTCAATTTCTCCCCAAAAAGCCTTCCTTCTCTCCCAATGCGCACCAGTTCTCTTCCTCAAGTACACGTCCTTGCCTCCTACATCTCGTCTCTCTCCTGTCAATGAGGGTGCACCCAGAAGACAGGGATGGTGTTTCTACCTTACTACTTCAGGAGCACATTCACCCCTTAAGGAGCATTCCTCAGTCTAGGGCAATTCCCACAGGGAGGGCTAAGGAAGGAATGAGCGACTGATCAGCTCAATGACCTTCACATACTTCTCCAGGGAAGGTAAGTCTATAATTCAGTCAATCCTATTCATTCATTTGGGCTGCCTCTTAAGTTTGTGACCTTGGGATAGTCTTTTCAACCTTAGTCTTCTATCCTCTAAATTTCACTTATGTAAGGAAAGAGCAGCTCTGTCCTTCCTTCCCTTTCTAAAACGCAAAGTTGGAGGGGACCCAGATTTTGAAAAGGTCTGAAGATAGGAGAATGGAAGGAAGTTTTTTAAAGTGTACAAGCGTGTGGTAGCAAGATGGGGTCCAAATGGAGACATGTGGCTCATTTACCAAGGACAGTTAAATTGAACTTTTCAATATATATCTCTCCTGAGACTGATATGATATGAGCTTCATAATATCCGTTGTCTTCACAAGTCAGATTCATGATCTTCAGAGACTCCCCATCAGAAACAGACAGCCTCCCGTTGTATTCCTTCCGAGGAATGATCCAGCGGGGACTGCTCTCCCCTGACCAGATGGTGAGTAGGCTCAGATTCTTAGACAGAAAATACCATTTGGTCAACATGGTCTCGTTTCCAATTTTTGAATCAGGGCGCAACAGAACATAATCTCCCAGAGTCCTGTTCAGAGAAGACATCTTCCCTGATGTGATGCCAATACCTGTGAAAGGACAGAATAAGACTTATCAGAGAATAGGAAAAGAGGCCCCTTACTCACCTGAGACAGACAAGGGGATTAAAAATACAGGAAGGTCCTGAAAGAGGTCTACCTACAAGTACTACAGGCATATCAATCTCATGTGTCTTTCCCTCCAAACCTGAACCTTCTCCAGACTTCTCTCCTTCTCTTGAGGGCACCCACCATGATCTCAGTCTCCCAAGTGTGGAGTCTTGTATTCAACCATGACATTTCCTCTCCTACTTTTCACAGTCAATTGGTCACCAAGTTTTATCACTTCTACCTCTATAGACCTGGGAAAGACCTTGATTTTAAAAGGCCATGGTCAGCCACTGCATCCTGGGGCATCGCTAGTCATCCTGACCTTTGTCTTGCCACTGGACTCCAATGACCCTGGAGGACAGAGTGAGGCTGGTGACTTTGTGCAGCTCTACCTCACTCAAATCCAATTCATGGTGCAAATCATGACATCACACTCATGATGTCATCAGTCCTCTTTGAGAATGAAGGATGAACAATAACATCAACATATATAATCTATTCTTTCTATTCACATGACCACCACACTAGACCAGGTTCTCACCACCTCTTGCTTGCACTATTCTAATAGCCTCCAGATTCATCTCCCTATTTCTATTCTCTCTTCTCTGGTCTATCCTCCACATAGCCAACTATCACCCTCCCTGCTCAAAAGCCTTCAGGGGTGTTGCCTCTACAATGAAAATGCAAATTCTGGAGCCTTTCTAACTTTCGTATGTTCTTTCCTTTTATGCTTTCTTCATTCCAGACAAACTTGACTATTAACCATTTCCCAACGTCTGCATTTCCCATTTCCATATCTTCACCTATGGTTAGAGAGTATACTTTGCTTGCCTGCATCTATCTGAATCCTCACTTTCAAGTTTCAGCTCATGTGGTAGCTACTATTGTATATTAGAAAGTGGATTGAAATTGGCATCAGAGCCTCATTTTGGTTTTGGGAATTAGGGCAAAGATACTGGAGTGGTTTGCCATTTTCTCGTCCAGTGGATTAAGACAAACAGAGGTTTAAGTGAGTTACCCAGGGTCACATAGTTAGTAAGTATTTGAGACCAGATTTGAACTGAGGCCTACCTGACTCCCCAGGCACAGTGACCTGTCCACTGAGCCATCTAGCTGCCTCAATAGGATACAAACTGTATCAGATATTAACTAAAATTCACATCCTGCTAATGTGCTGAATCAGCAGAAGCCAAACAGGTGCTGCTGTCAGGGTTCTGGTCCTATGATATGTAAATTTCGGACAAATTCCAGACCTCCGCAGTTACAGACCAACAAAACATCAAAAAGATGCTAATAATTTTGAGATGATTTGGATATGTTAGTGAAGAAATTCCAAGATGGCACAGATAGAAGTAGGTCTGTTTCCCCCAAAAAACCCTATAAAAATGAGACAGGGTGCAGGGTGTGGGTAGAGCTCAGGAACCTTATCAGAATTGACTCAAAGAGGGAATAACATACATACTCAGCTGGATATAGAAATCTATCTTATCCTACAGGAAAGTAGGAAGGGAAGGGGATAAGAAAAGGATAGAAAGGAGAGTGGATTAGGGGAGGTGGTAGTCAGAAACAAGACACTTTTGAGAATTGACAGGGTGAAAGGAGAGAGAGTAGGATAAACAGCAGGGTGGAAATAGGATGGAAGGAAACACACAGTAATGATAACTGTGAAAAAAATTCTTGCAGTGTTTCTTTGATAAAGGCCTCATTTCTCAAATATATAGAGAACTGAGTCAAATTTATAAAAATAAAAGCCATTCTTTTTTTAAAATTTTTTTTTTTTAGGCAATTGGGGTGACTTGCCCAGGGTCACACAGCTAGTAAGTGTCAAGTGAAGTGTCATTCTTCAGTTGATAAATGGTCAAAGGATATGAACAGTTTTCAGACAAAGTAATCAAAGCTATCTAGAGTCATGTGAAAAAATGCTCTAAATAACTATTGATCAGAGAAATGCAAATTTTTAAAAATTCTGAAGTCCCACCTCATACATATCAGATTGGCTAATATGACAGAAAAGTAAAATGACAAATGTTGGAAGGGATGTGGGAAAATTGAGATACTAATGCACTGTTGGTGGAATTGCGAACTGATTCAACCATTATGTAGAGCAACTTGGAACAATGCTCAAAGAGCTATAAAATCATGTATACCCTTTGACCAGCAATACCACTACTAGGTCTGTATCCCAAAGAAATGAAAAAGAGAAAGGACCTATAAGTACAAAAATATTTATGGCAGTTCTTTTAATGGTGGCAAAGAATTGGAAATTGAGGGGATACCCATCAGTTGGGGAACGACTGAACAAGTTGTGGTATATGATTGTCATAGAATACTATTGTGCTATAAGAAATGACGAGCAGGATGCTCTCAGAATAGAAAGACTTACACGAACTGATACAAAGTGAAATGAGCAGAACCAGGAGAACATTGTACACAGTAACAGCAATATTGTATGATGAAGAACTGTGATTGATTTAGCTATGCTCAGCAATACAATGATTCAAGACAACTTCAAAAGACTCATGATGGAAAATGCTATCCACATCAGAGAAAAAACGGAGTCTGAATGCAGATGGAAGCACACTATTTTTCACTTTCTATATTTTTTCATTATTTTTCCTTTTGTTCTGCTTCTTCTTTCACAATATCACTAATATGGAAATATGTTTTACATTATTGCACATATATAACCTATATCAAATTGCTTACTGTCTTAGGGAGGGAGGAGGGGAGGATGGGAGGGAGAATATTTGGAACTCAAAATTTTATTTAAAAAATGAATGTTAAAATTGTCTTTACATATAATTGGAAAAAATAAAATACTACTCAAAATAAAAATAATTAATATGATGAGGTAGGATTGCCTCCTTAAAAATGTTTCTAGAGCTACTTAAAAAAAAAAACAACCCTGGCATTTACAAAATAGTTGATAAAAAAAAAATAATTGTACAAAAAGGAAGTTAATAGGGACAATTAAAAAAAAAGACTTGGTATAAGATGTTACTCAGATTTAGTTTCTTTCTCTCCTGCTGAATCAGAGAGTGGGACCTCTTCATTTTTAGTTTTTCCATTTTCTGCCGAAAGATTTTTGCCCTCGGATTTATCCTTCCCTACTGTTTTTAAAGGCTTAGGTTAAACCTTTGCAAGGACAGGTTTAGCTGACAACCTTGCTAAGCTCCTCTTGGGCATCTTGGCTTCCTCTCCTCAGGCACCGGTGAGCACCGACTCCTGAGCTTCGATGCCACTTTCTGCTTTCTCTTGAGCAGTACTCACTATTTCCAAGTTTCTCTCCCCACCCCCTACCCCCAATCCTTACTTTTTCAAGCTCCAGCTAAGAGGACCAGAGTACGGACAGGACCAGGCGCGTGCCATCACTCACCTGTGAGCTGCATGACAGCATATAGCAGAACCATGGCGGGAGGGACTGTGCCAGGGTGCATATCAGATTCCTCAAATCAGACACAGCTCTTACCGAGGAGGATTGGGGCAATTCTCCGCAATGTCTGAAATGAGGGGTGGAGCCTTTCAGTGCTTACTGGGCGTGCGTCGGGCTCTGGGGCTCTCCTGCATGTGACTCAGCTCTATCCTGTACGGCTTCCTATACTGATTCATAAGTCATAGATTTTTTTTAACACGAATTTATTTATTTTTTTCTTTTAACTTTTATTTTTAACATTTTAACAGTTTTTAAAACTTTGGGTTACAAACTTCCTGCCTTCCTCTCGCCCCACCCACCCTCATTGAAAAGGCAAACATCTCAGGGGGCGGAGTCAAGCTGGCAGAGTAAAAGCCCTGACTTGCTTGAGCTCTCCCCCAACCCCCTCCAAATACCTGCAAAAAATGGCTCTAAACAAATTCTAAAGCAGCAAAACCCACAGAAAAACAGAGAGAAACAAATTTCCAGCCAAAAACAGCTTGGATGGTTGATCAGAAAGGTATATCATGCCAGGCTGGGAGATGCTTGCCTTTTCAATGAGGGTGGGTGGGGAGGGAGGAAGGGAGAAAATTTGTAACCCAAAGTTTTAAAAACACATGTTAAATTTTTTTTTAAAAAAATTTAAAAAAAAAAGAAAAGGCAAGCATCTTTCTGGCTGCTTGCAATAGTTTCTCCTTGACCTGGGAATTCTGGAATTTGGTTACAATATTCCTAGGAGTTTTCTTTTGGGGATCTCTTTCAGGAGGAGATCAGTGTATTCTTTCAATTTCTTCTGGTTCTAAAATATCAGGGCAGTTTTCCTTGATAATTTCTTGAAAGATGATGTCTAGGCTCTTTTTTTGATCATGGCTTTCAGATAGTTCAGTAATTTTTAAGTTCTCTCTCCTGGATCTATTCTCCAGGTCAGTTGTTTTTCCAATGAGGTATTTCACATCCTCTTCTATTTTTTTATTCTTTTGGATTAGTATTAAAATGCCTTGATTTCTCAAATTGTCACTAGCTTCCAATTGCTCCATTCTAATTTTTAAGGAAGTATTTTCTTCAGTAAACTTTTGGACTTCCTTTTCCATTTGAACAATTTTGCTTTTAAGGGCATTCTTCTCCTCATTGGCTTTTTGGACCTCTTTTGCCATTTGGGTTAGGCTATTTTTTAAGGTGTGATTTTCTTCAGTATTTTTTGGGGTCTTCTTTAGCGTCACTCTCAGCTTTTCCTCTACTTCTCTTACTTGCTTCTCAAAATCTCTTTTGAGCTCTTCTAAGGCCTGGGACTGATTCATGTTTTTCTTGGAGGCTCTGGATGTAGGAGCTTTGGCTTCTTTGTCTTCTTCTGGTTATGTGTTTTGATCTTCTTTGTCACCAAAGTAAGATAATATAGTCTGACTCTTTTTGCGCTGCTTGCTCATGATCCTGGTCAATTACTTGAGTTATAAACTCTTTGTTAATGTAGGAGTCTGTTTCCAGTGTGGAGAATGTACTGTCCCAAGCTTCAGGGGTTTTGTGCAGCTGTTTTCAGAGATATTTCTAGGGACCTGTAAATTTTCAGTTCTTCCAAGGTGCTATAATCAAGGGCTAGGTGTTTACTCCTTTCCTCTGGTCTATAAGTACTCTTTTCTGTCTTGGAACTGTGAGGAGGGTTTCCTCTCCACAGCCACTACAAGTTCCACCACACCAGCGCTCCTCCTCGCCCCAGGACTGCCACTCAGAATTGTGACCCAGATCCAAGCACAGGCAACGCAAGAGAATCCTGCACCAGCAGAGAGATCCCTGCAATCCCCCTCTGATCAGCAATTCGATTCCCCCTCAGTCTGTGGGCCTGAAGCTCAGGAGGCAGCCGCCACCCCAAGCCAAGCTCAGGGAATGGGACTGGAACCCCACCGTGCTACTCTCTCACCACCGCCGAAACAGACTTTTCCCATACACCCCTACAAGATACATATAGAGTAGATGGAATGTAACCTGAGAGGGGAAGGAATTAGCAGCTGGGAGGAATGGGAAAGGCCTTATATGAAGGGTGGCATTTGAGCTGTCTTGAAGGAAACCAGGGAAGCCGGGGGGCAGAGGTGAGGAGGAATTACATTCCTGGCAAGGAGGACAACCAGTGAAAAAGCATGAAGACAAGAGCTGGAGTTTCATCTTCCAGGAATTGAAAGCAGGCCTATATGCACTCGATATTCTAGGCATTTCTAAGTTATCACATATAAAAATCATTCATCTTATTGCCTTTGGCATTTTAAAACTACTTTAGAGTTCTCAGACATGGAACAATTACATTCAACTAAAGAAACAATAACAATAATAATAATAATATAGTGCTTAGCAAGCAAGCAATGGCTAGCAATGATGCCTGGGACGCATTCCCCAATAGGTCCCCTAATATCTGCCTCTCCTTTATTGGCTATAAGCGTAGGACTTCTTTCAGACCCCTTCCGTTTGGCCAAAAGGGAGAAATGTCAAGGTATTTGGAGAGACCCTGTTTCCCAGAGCTAAGGCCCAGCAAGTAGGCTGACATAACAACAATCCTTTGCACCCTGGATGATCTTACTCCCCAGTTGAGTTCAGCCACGACAAAATCTCAGAATTGCTTCCCAGAGCCAGGCATTCTCTGAGCTCAGACAAACACCTGCTGTATTTGTGTTCTGGGTGAATCACATTGTTGCAGTTACCTTTCGTTGTTAGGGCTATGGCTCATTGCATAGCCATCAGGTATAAGCATTGAGATCTCCCTACACTAAAGCTGATACCTCCCACTATGGGCAGGACTCCAGAGAATGGGTCTTTGCTTGTCAGCTGTTTTCCTCATTTTGAAATAAATTAAACTTCTGTTTGTGTCCTGACTCTCCTATCTCTAGCCTGCTCTGTTCAGCTCTGGCCATTGCCAGGTTAGAGGCCGGTTCTGGTCTGGTTAACAGGAGTATTGTATGAGTAAAAAAATAGGAAAAGGCTAAGTTGTAAAAAGCTTTGCATACTAAAAAAAAATTATGTTTTAAACTAGAGATAATAGAGAGTGGCTGAAGTTTACTAAGTGGGACCAGGGATGAGGACAGTGTGGAGTGATATGATCAGATTTGCCCTGAAAGAAGATCACTCTGACAGCTGTATGAGGATGACTTGGAATGGGGAGAGACTTGAGGCAAGGAGAAAAAGTAGAAGACAATATAGACCCGGTGAAAAGAGGTGAGAGCCTGAACTAAGGTGATGACTGAGTGAACAGAGACAAAGGGATGCTGCTAGAAGGAGGTATGGAGGGGAAAAATGACAAGATTTGACAACTGATTGGATATGTGGGGTTACTGAGGAGTAGTGGGAGATGGCATCAAAGGTGTAAACCTGGGTGATTAGATTGGATGTTAGTACCGTAGACAATGATTGGGAAGAGAAACTTTACCAGTCCTCCTGCAACCAACAATTCTGAAACAGTCCTGCTCCTCTCTCTTCCCATTAGCCCCAGAAAGACTCATTTCTGAAGCAATCAGGGTGATGACTGCATTAGGGCAAGGGATCCTAGAATGATTCGGATAAAAGCAATACTCTCTTTCTCTGTTCTGACCAGATGAGGATGCTGATCAGACCAGGAAAAAAGAACCCTTCATTTATTGAAAGTACCTTTGATCAGCTGGAAAGGAGAATTCTCAAAGAAAGTGGTCAGCACAAAAAGAGGATGTCCAGCAAGTGAGGAATGGCTGAATAAGTTGTGGTATATGAGTGTGATGGAATACCGCTGGACTCTAAGAAATGAGGAAATAAATTATTTTAAAGACATAGAAAGATTTATATGAACCAATGCACAGTAAACAGAAGTAGAGGAATAATTTATACTGTATCTTCAATATTTATAAAAATTAACAATTTTGAGAACTTTTATGAAATGATGAAGAGTGAAAGAAGCAGAAGCAGGACAACAGTTTATATAATAACAAGACCATAAAAACAAACTGTTCATAGCCTGCTGGTTGCCCAGCCTGACAAAAGGCTTTCCCTACACCAGTCCATCCACCACTCAGTCATCAAAGTGGTTTTCTCAAAGCAGCAAGCAGTGTGACCATGTCTCCTGTGGCTCCCAACTCCAGGGTGTCCCATTGAAAGTTCAAAGCCTTTCTGAACCTGCTGGACCTCCCCCCCTCAACACACACACACACACACACACACACTCCTTTTCCAATCTTACACTTTACATGCCATTCCACTCCCAGTGACACTGGCCTTATGTCTATTCCTCAAGCCAGGCATTACATTTCCAGGGCTGTTCCGCAGGCATAAAGTGCTCAGCCTCCTAACCTGAGCCTCCTACCTTCTCTGGCTTCCCTCAAGTCCCTTCTAAAACCCTACCTTCTAGAGGAAGCCTGGCTGAATCTCTCTTCATTCTAGTGCCCTCCCTGTCAAATATGTGCTTTTTAACCTATCCCTAGCTCCTCAGTCCCCAGTTATTTAGAGCCTGTCCTTTACCACATTAGACTGAACTTGTTGTGGGCAGGGACCATCTTTTCCCTTTATTTGTATCTCCAGCACTTAGCACAGTACCTGGCACATAGTAGGCACTTAATAAATGTTTGACTATTACCTAGTTTGCAAAGTAGAAGTAAGTATCAAATGTGATAGTGTGGATACAGTGCTTTGTCAGCTTTTGTAGTTTTGATCTTTGTAATTGCTCCCTTCTCTCTCCTCCTCTTCCGTTCCCTTCCACCACCACCCCCATGGCAGCCAATGCTGATGGCCACAGTGGATAGTGGATAGGACACTGGACTTAGTGTCAGAAACCATTAGTTTAAGTCCCAGATTTGACAATCCCTTCTGGTATGATTTTGGGCAAGTCATTTCCCTTCCCTGTCCCTTAGTTTGCTCAGATGTAAAATGAAAGGGGTTCGACTAGATAGGAAGTATTTATCCTTTTTCATATTACGAATCCCTTTGACACTATGGTGAAGCTTAGTGACCCCTACTCAGAATATTGTTTTGTTGCTTCTATTTCTCAAGGGAATACTAAATTTTAATTAGAGGTCTGTAACAATAAAGACGCTTTGGACCTCAGGTTAAGAACCCCTGAAAAAAAAATTAAAAAAGAAGAAAAGAAGAAGAAGAACCTCTGCCCATAAAATCAGGCAATAGAAACCTGATTGAGGCTGCCAAGAGTGATTTGTTTGGGATGATGATGACCCCTGGTGGTGACAGCTTCATGGGAGAACAGTATTCATAAATTTAGAGACGGAAAGGATCTCATGGTGGTGGGTGTTGTTGGGTCATTTCAATCATGTACAACTCTTTGTGCCTCCATTTGGTGTTTTCTTGACAAAGATACAGGAGTGGTTTGCCATTTCCTTCTCCAGCTCATTTTACAAATGAGGAAACTGAGGTAAACAGGGTTAAGTGACTTGCACAGGGTTACACAGGTAGTAAATGTCTGAGGCCAGATTTGAACTCAGTGTTGAGGTTTAGAGGTTTAGGGGTGCTGGGACCCCAAAATCATGACACCCAGGTCCTGCCGTAATGAATTTGACCCAAGCCTTCTTTCAGCCAAAGACAAGGTTTATTAAAGATCAGCTATAGTGGCCAGACTCTTAAGGAATCTAAACATTTGTGACTCTTATAAAGACAAGTGGGCTTAAGCAAGTCTCAGCCCCTAAATGGCGGCCGAGATGGATCTGTGGGAAAGGATCTAGACTATGGGAAGGATCTAGGAGCGGTCAAGTAATTTGGGGTGACTGGAAGAGGGGTCTAGGGGGAATCTTGATGGGAGTGACTGGGAGGTAGAATGGGGTCTAGATAGGATCAAGGGTGGGAAGTGGCCAGGGGCCATCCCCAGGTAACAGACAATAGAGGGCTAGGCTAAATGAAGGGTAACAAAGAGTTGTGAGACTGGGAGTAGGCCACAAGGAAAGTCCAATTGGCAGGATTACAGCCTCAGGCAAAGAGACTAGAGACTTCCTTGAGCAAGTAGAATTCAAGGAGAATCCGTAGACAAATGGGACCAAAAATCCTTTTGGGGTAAGGGGCAAAAGTCTTGTCATCAAGAAGATCAGTCTTCCTGACTCTAGGCCTGGCATTCTATCTATCCACTGTGTCACCACTAGTACATGGTAGCTAATATTATTTATTTATCATAGTCATATCCTTTATATTAAATGTTTTAATGTCACTTCTGCTTTTACTACTTTTGCATTCCAGTTCAAATTCTCAAGGACCTTCAGCAAAATAGATAATGCTCATCTATGCATTATCTTAGCTTTCTGATGCATTATCTTAGCTTTCTAAACGTACAGATAAGGAGGTCACATAGACCCCAGCCCAAGACCATGACAGCAGATTCCCATCTCCAGAGATGTGTGATGTAATTACAGTTAGCTGTGGGAGGAGTCAGATACCTTCCTTCCCCCCCCCCCAAACAATTGTAATGCCAAAAGACCCCAAAGATTTGGTTTGGGGTTAGATGCAACAGATAACACCTTATTGCCCCACTCAATTAAATGCTAGGAAGTTCAAAGCAAGATCAAGCTGCAGAGGGGCAGCTAGGTGGCACAGTGGATAGAGCACTGGCTCTGAAGGCAGGAAGACCTGAGTTCAAATCTGGCCTCAGACACTTACTAGCTGTGTGACCCTGAGCAAGTCACTTAACCCTAATTGCCTTAAAAAAAAAAAGCAGCAGAGTAGCATACACATACATACATACCACCTAATACACACATACATATGGCTGTTCTAACAAAGATATTTCTTTCTCTTTCAAATCACCTCCTGTTTACACAGTCACTTTTGGGGGATTCCTTTTTCTCTCTGAACAATTTCTGGAAGAGCAGGAATACTTATGAATCACCCGTTTGCCAGGCACTGAGGAGGAGGATATGGAGAAAAATAAAGGAGGGTCTTCACCCTCAAAGAACTCAAAATCTAGTAGAGAAATAAATCTTAAACAAAGCAGCTAAAAGAGCAATTAGAATAGGGTCAATAAAAGGAAAATAACATGGGTATTGAAGGATTTAGTGGAAGAATTGGGACTAGGGACTAGGTCTGGGTCAAGAGACCTCTAGTTCAATGCTCTATTTGTTCTACCATGTGGTTTTGTCGTTGTTTAGCAGTTTTTCAATTGTGTCCAACTTTTTATGACCCCTTTGGGGGTTTTCTAGGCAGATACTGGAGTGGTTTGCCATTTCCTTCTCCAGCTCATCTTACAGATGATGAAGCTGAGGCTGAGGCTGACAGGGTTAAGTGACTTGCCCAGGGTCACACAGGTGGTAAGTGTCTGAGGCCAGATTCAAACACATGTCTCCCTGACTTCAGGCCTGGCGCTCTATCCACTGCATCACCTAACTATAGCTATAACTATAACTATAACTATAACTGTATATATATATATATATATATACACATACACACACACACACACACACACACACACACACACACACATATATATATAACAATATAAAACTGTAACTATAAAGCTCTGTCTTTGAGACTATACAAGTCAGCATTTTGGACCTTTCTTCTGTTTGACACTGTTGTCAGGCCCATCTCTCAACAACTTAACCTATCTAAATCTGTACTAATTTAATTCTCCCTAAAGCCAGCTCTCCTCCCATATCTTTCAAAGGCATCAATATTCTCCTAGTCACCCAGCTTGACACTTGGTAGTTAGACTCAATTCTCCAGTGCTTCCACTCAACTCACTGCTTTTTCCAACCCAAACTCAATTAGTTGCCAAGCATAACTGACTCTAGATTTAGAACGCTCTTATATCTCTACCCTTCTCTTCCCTCATTCTTCAGGGTCCCCAGGACCTGGTTATGCCGACTTGGGGAAAGGGCTATGCTTTCCTAGTATATATTTGCTCTCTCGCTTATCACCTGTATGATCTTAACTAAGAGTCTTAACATCTCTGAATGAGATATAACCTCTGTGAAGACTTCTCAGGGTGGTGATGAAAAGACTGTCTCAAAACTAGAGATGGGCTCTGAGAGAACGAACAGGCCATAAGTTTAAATTACCTACACCTATTTGAATTCAGCCCTAAACCCCTCAGCATTAGGTATACTAAATAAGGACATGTATGTTTGGATTGGCTGTACCCTGTTTCCTTGTTCTTTGGGAATGGGGAAGATTTTCGTGCCTAGAATGTAAGCCCACCTCCCAGCCAATGGGAGTAAGGGATAGTGGTGGGGTGGGAGTTTCTTGTTTGCGTTAAGATATATAACCTTGCTTTGTCCTTTGTGCCTCACCTCTCTCCTGCTGGTAGTGTATGGGAGGAGTAGACGACCTTTCTCGCAAGATTGTAATAAAGAGTAATTTTTGCTTCCTTGAGAAGTCTCTGAGTTTCATTGTGTTAGGGTCGCTGTCCCACACAGCTTTGGAGGTCCCACCAAGATTTTGCCCACCTGTGAGCGAGATCCCTATCAGGACTGGACTGGGGCGCCACCGGAGATTTCTCTGATGGTCCTCAGGCCAGATTTAGGGTGTTTTTGCTCCGGTTGGGTGAGAGCTCAAAGAGGGGGAAGCAAAAATGAAAGAAAGTAGGGCAGCTACCAGATTTTGTGAAGTCAGCCGGCAGGCAGTGATTAAAGTGCATTGGATCGGTATGCCTACAGCCCGGAGGTAAACGGCTCTCACATCTCCTTATCAGTAGGTCTCTGAGCTGGAGGGAAGGCTACAATCCTCATCAAATTTATTTATTGCTGAGTCCCTGACTCAGGGTGTTAGAGGCAACTCCACCCGGCCAAATTTCTGGTGACTTTGAGAGAGAGGGCACCCGGTGACTGTGGGGAGAGGGTGACCTCTTCTGGTGATTAATTGTGACCTGTTGATTAATCTGACTCAGGGATGAGAGAAGACTCTAAAATAGCCATTTGATATTCCAGAAGATAGACCCTTAAGGGCTAGGTTTAGCGATTGAGATGAATTACCAAAAATATAGGGAACAGATTGAGTAATTGAGTGCATTATCAAAACATAAAAGGACAAGAAAATATAAACAGGATTTGTTTCGTGACTTTGTTTCTGTCTGTGTTTGTGTCTGTGAATGTCCGTGTGTAATCTGATACCCTTTGCAGCCAGATACCAAGGGTAGCTTCTAAGAGCTGCAGCTGGATTTATTGCTTGGAAAAATGTTTTTTTTCTTCCTCTACCCCTCTCCCTCCCCAATTACAGCAGCCTCAGAGGAGCAGGTGGATGAGAGAGAGAAAGAGAGATGAATACTTTATTATTTAGGTTATATGATTGGTAAAAGGCGAGTGGAGGGAGGATCTTTGAAGTGTCAGGTCAGAATTAGAAAGAAATAAGATAGGTGCAGTTTTAAAGGAACTTTGGTCAAAGTCCATCAGAAAGAAGGCAAGAAAGTTTAAGCATGTAGGAATAAAAGAAAAGTATAAGCTATTTGCACGAACAGTGTGAACAGAGAGTTTGAGAGTAAAAAGGGTTGGAAGCTTTTGGGGAAAAAAATTTCTCTCTCTCTCTTTACATTCTAACTCTGGCCAAGTTTTTGAATGTGAAGGGAAAGACAAGAAGGAAAAGGGGAATTTAGAGCAGGAATTGTCACCATGTGTCTTTTTAAGGGAATATATAAATTTGTGGAAAATATTTCCTTTTAAAGGGCCAAGAGTATTGGATTTAAAACAAAAATGCTTTTAAATGTTTATCATTAGTGATTATAAATTCAGATCTGATTGGATTTAAGTTTACTGTTCTATTAAAAAATATATATAACAATGGTTGTTATGAGATGTGGCATTATTAGTTAATGTTAAAAGTGTAATAAGAGTAATAAGAGTGATCATTTCTGTATGTGACAATATGAAAATGCAGTTGATGTTATCTGATGTTTATTGTTTAAGTTATTGCTGTATTTCTAAATTGTATTGTATTTCTAAAACTCTTAGATTGTAAAATCTGAGGGACCATTGTGAGGTAGAAATGGTGTTAAAGTAACTCTTGACCTGCAATGGGTTTTTTAGTGATAAAGATGAGATAATTTGAAACTGTTAAATACCTAGTGAGGTATATTTGGTTATAAGACTATGATAGCAGATTTTCATTTAAAATCTTGACTATTATAAAAATGTATAGTGGTTTACAGTTATAGTTTTAACATTAATGATGAATGATTCTCTGTGCAAAGTGATTTAGGAGTGCATTCAAGTAAATTGATAATGGGTTGTTTCAAAGTTTATTACAATTGTGGAAATAATTCTGTAATGTATGCCCTGTAGTACAAACATATTTTATTGTGAAAAACTTATTGATATGTATTGATTTGGAATTAATGAAATATTCTCTTATATATCTGGGCCTCAATTAGAAAATTAAAAAAAAAAATTTAACCCAGGCCTTCTTTAGGCTAAAGACTGGGTTTGTTGAGGGTGGGCCATATGGGCTAGGCTCTTAAGGCAAGCCTGGGAAACCTAGGGCGCTCCTCCCCAATCCACCAGATTCCTTCTTTGGGAGTATCTTTGAATTAGAATCTGGATGTGGCCCGAGGCTATTAGACCAGTTAAAAGACAATGATGGGCTAGCATAGCGGTGGGAGTGACCCCTGGAGGCTGTTGGACCTAGTGAAAGGGTTCAGAAAGAAAGAAAGATTTTTATTGGGTCTGTTTTAGGTTTTTAATATACTGCTTACTTGTTTCTGAATTTTCTTACATGATGTAATCTGGTAAGCAATTGTATTAGTTATGTTGCCGGAAAGGCAATTTCTTTTATAATCCAGAATGTTATTAAATTAAGTATGCCTTCAGAGAAAAGAGAAAAAGGAATGAATCGAGGCTGTTGGGGCATTCTATATGGTCCTGTTTTGTAACATTTCCTTTTAAATATTGTAATTTAAGAAATGAGAACTTCCAAGTTTTGTCTATGTTTAAAGGGAAGTTTTAGCTGGGATTATCTGGCTTTCACTTACGAAGTTTAAAATTGTTAACTAATCTATTTGGAGTTATTGTTAAGTCAAGCACTGGTAAAAATATTTTGTGTGTGTATGTGAAAAGAAACCTGGTAACTATGCAAAAAAAAAAAAGAGAGATTTTGTAAAATCTCATAATTCTTATAGACACCTTTTTACTACAGAATTTAGGTAATTAGGAATTTTATGGCAATTAGGAAATTGTAAGCTGTTTTTGAGAAAGGGAGATACTTTTATAAAAAAAAGTTTTGATAAAATCTTTGACATTCTTTTAGAGGGCCTACTAAATTTCTATTTGCAAGAAAATTATGTCCAAACCTCCTATGAACTTAGAGTTTCATTCCTGGGTTTGTTGTGTCCTTGGACTGGACTTAACTGGGTGCTTTTAGAAGAAATAGTCTCAATGGAAGCAGCATCAGAGATCTAAGGCTAGTGATTAATACTAAAGCATATGAGCTGTAAGTAGGAAAAGATCTTACTGTTTTGATCTGAATTCATTCCATGACCTAGCAAGAGTTAAAATTACTGTTTGAACTTATCATATGTATAGGATTCAAGTCCTGAAAGTGTCTCATTCTTTCAGGTTAAGAATGGTTAGAGAGGGATAAATAAGCTTGAGAAACAGGGAGGCAAATTTATTTAGAATAGCAACTTATGATCTTAATGGAAATTTGGTTTTACTCAGGATGTTATTAGGAACCCGAACATAAGTAGGAAATTATGGAAACTACTTAGAGCTCACTTTGGAGATGTTCCCTAACCAATGTGAAACTATAGTCCCACCTGAAACACTGATGAGGGGAATTTGCTATGTAAGACCGTGGGGACTGTTAATGAACTATTATTCTGAGTCTAACTCCAGGTATGGTTAACAAGGAGCTGATTGAACTACTGACCCACGATGTCAGCAACCTGCAAAGAGGTTTGTGAGCTGCATCTATGAGCTGCAAGAGGGTGTTCTCATGGGGAGGTCGGGAGAGTGACTTTTCTGCATGGCTGAGGTAGGAGTCTCCTGACTCAATTTACCCACTATGACACCTAGCAGACTTTAAGCCTGGCTCAATGCAGTGGGTCATATATATGTAACTTCTGCCTGGAGTTGACATGAATCTAGGGAAGCATTGTTCCCTTCCTTTAGTTATGTTCTTTCATGGCAAATTCCTACAATCATAAGTTTGTAAGCATAAATATAGAATCTATTAAACAATAGATTGATGTGGGAACATTTGAGGTTATTATAGTAAGACTCAAGTATAAGATTGAGTTATTTGGCCTGGAATTTTCTGTTACTAGTATATTCCTGTATAAGTCAGGATCCTTTAATTTCTCATAATGGTTATGATGAGGTCTGGAGGTTTGGAGGCACTGGAACTCCAAGGTCACAGCACAAGGGTTCCTCCTGAAGGAGGTCAGCCCACATCTTCCAGCCAGGGGGGAAGTTTGTTGTAGATAAACCATATAGGCCAGGTGACACCCATAAGGACAAGCAGGCATAAGAAAGTCTCAGCGTTTGAATGGGGGCCAGGGTGGATCTTGCATACACTGAAGTAACTTTGGGTTACCAGAGCAGGGGCTGGGAAAAGGGTCCAGGAGAGAATTCTGATTGGAATGTCTGAGAGATTGAATAGACAATGGGAATAGCTAATGAAGGGTACTGGAAGGAAGAAGTTTGAAAGGCCTCTGAATAAGATCAAAAGGTGGGGCTAGGGCTTTCAAAGAAAGATGAGGAGCTGGGGCCCATGGACTGATGGGAACAAGATTCTTTCTGGGGCAAGAGGTGAGGGTCTCATACTTGGACCCATACCCTATCGTTATGGGATAATTAGACTAGGAGATTGTGGAAGTAGGATATTATTCTGCTGCTTAGTTAATATTTAGTTAATATTAAAGTTGTCTCAGTTTGTTACAATTAATATTAAAAGAGGAATAACTTCTGGCTTATCTTGTAAATGCCTTGAAAGAAGCATCCATTATAATTAATGATTATTTATTTGCACATGACCAGAAGTTGGGACTGTTTTAGTATTTGATATGTACTGGTTTTAAATTAACTACTACGTATTGGAGTGTGTTATTAATTCCTTAGTGGAATCTCATCCTCTTGATGGGGAATATGAATAGGAATGAATAATGAACTAATACAAGGTATGGAACTAGAAGTAATGTAGAGTGTAAGGCTAGGTTCTAATTTTTCTAATTCGAGTTTCTTAAAATATGACAATTGGCCAAGGTTCCAATTTTGACCTTGTAGTAGTGGAGACATGGGGGTTGAGTTAACTTTCATTATTTGCCCTGGTTATTGGCAAGATAATTTAAAATTGTGTTAAGAGCAATCTTACAGGAGAGAGAGGACACAAGAAGGAGGATCTCTGCAGGAGGAAAGTCTACTGGACACTGTTTGAACGGCACTTGCACCAGAGGACTTCACCAGATGATGTCCAGAATGTCAGACAGCTGTATGAGAAGAGGCTTCTGAAGCTTTAAATGGACAATTTATTGTTACCTTTAGGTCTCTGTATCTGTACTTAATAAGGGGACTGCCCCCTTTATAATTTGTCAATGCGTCATTCACTTTCTCCCACATTATTTTAAGTCCCCAAAATCCCCTGATGAGATGTTGCGCAGTAGCACAGCTTCAGATAGAACCATCACTAAGGCATTGCAAGGTTTAACCACTTTTAGCTGAGGAGTTGGCAGAGAACTCTGAGATAGATAATTAATAAAGGGATGGTTAGAATATTAACTGCTGTAGGAAGCTGTATAATTCCATGCACTAGGGAACTGGTACAATAATTGATAGAGACATCCCTCACTAAAGATTATCCCAGTAGGACCCACAGTGGGAGTTCAGAGGGCAGGCTCTGGCAATATAAAGATGATGATTGAAAGTACCAATGAGACTTTCCACAGTGATGTGGCTTATTCTGAATCTGTTAAATTAAGGGTTTTAAGGGAGTAGGTTTCAGTAAATATGGGGAATAATGATAGGGAAACAAGGACTATGAAAATGGGGGTGTGGTACGATAGTATAAAACAAAGCTACAAGCGGGTTGATGAACTATATTGACAATGGTGTGAGAAGTCTTCAGACAGTATGAAATGAGAGGGAGGACTGAATGAGATATAACCTCTGTGAAGACTTCTCAGGGTGGTGATGAAAAGACTGTCTTGAAACTAGAGACAGGCTCTGAGAGAAAGAATAGGCCATAAGTTTAAATTACCTAAACCTATAGGAATTCAGCCCTAAACCCCTCAGCATTAGGTATACTAAATAAGGACATGTATGTTTGGATTGGCCGTACCTTGTTTCCTTGTTCTTTGGGAATGGGGAAGATTTTCGTGCCTAGAATGTAAGCCCACCTCCCAGCCAATGGGAGTAAGGGATAGTGGCGGCGGGGGTGGGAGTTTCTTGTTTGCGTTAAGATACATAACCTTGCTTTGTCCTTTGTGCCTCGCCTCTCTCCCGCTGGCAGTGTACTGGAGGAGTAGACGCCCCTTCTCGCGAGATTGTAATAAAGAGTAGTTTTTGCTTCCTTGAGAAGTCTCTGAGTGTCATTGTGTTAGGGTCACACATCTGTGACCCTCAGTTTTCTCATATATATGATATCAGGCTTGGCCTAGATCGTCACTCTGGTTCCTAAGTCTATGATATTATAGCGCTCTCTTTCTAGGATGGTTTCACATTACTTCCCTTTCATATACTCTGTGTTTCAGCCATCCTGGTCTCCTTACTCTTCCCCATTGACAGCATTCCATCTTCAACCTATATGTCTTTGCCTTGGTAGTCCCCCGTGTCTGGAATTCTTATCCTCCTCACCTCAGATACTTGGAAGCCTTAGCTACCTTCAAGATTCAGTTCAAATGCTACCTTCATTTAGAGGGCATTTTCCAGTTCCTGAAATTGTTAGTATCCTCCCCTTCCTAATGACTTTAGATTTAATTTGTATATAAAATGCTTAAAAGTTAGGACTAACCACTTGTTTTTTGAATTGCTCACTCACTTCAACGGGTCCTCACACTGGCGGGTTCGGGTTTCCCATACAAGTATCATCACTATACAACTGTGACTAAAATTATCTCAGGATCTTAGGGTTACTTTGCTCCGGGGAGGATACATTTCACTGATTTGCAGCTATTATTCTTGAGACCCCATTGATGTACTTCCAACTTACACAAACTTAGTCACCATTAATTCTGTTTTAAAAATATAGATGTTTTTATTGATAAATTTTGTTTTCACATTGCCTGCATTTGTCCCTGTATAGTTCTCCTTACCCCTTTCATAGAACCATCTCCTAAAAGAAGAGACATTTTTTTTTAGAAAAAATATTCAGCAAAACCGATCAATACATTGAAAAACTCTTATTACATTAAATCTTCCACACACCAGTGAATCCCCAATTATACATGGAATAAGTGTATTTCCATACATTTTCTTTGAGGCCAAGCTCATTTTTTATAATTTCAAAACATTAAGGTTTTTCTTTTTTTAAAGAATGGATTTTTATCAATATCTCGTTTTTTATGTTACCTAGATTTTCCCTTATATCTTTTACTGTCTTCCCTCCTAGAGAGCCATTCTTTAGACAAATAATTTTTTAAAAAGAGTCAAGATAAAAATCAGCAAAACCAATTAACACATTAAAAAAGTGACATAATATCCAATCTTTTATATCTATGAACTCTCATCACTCTAAAAAGGGAGATGAGGGAGGTGTCTTCCCATATCTTTTCTCTGAGGTCAAGCTTGTTTTGTATAATTTCCCAACATTCAGTTCTGATTGTTTTATAATCATGGTTCTTTCAATTTACAATCTTGTAATCTTTGTATGCATTGTTTTCTTGGCTCTGCTTACTTAACTTTGCATCATTTCATATGTCTTTGTTTCTTTTTTCTTTCCTTCCTTCCTTCCTTCCTTTCTCCCTCCCTCCCTCCCTCTCCCCATGACAACAGAGCTCAGCAAGGGGTCCAATGTATTAATTAGGGATACTTCAAAGATGAAGATAAGGACAGATTTTTATAATCCAGGATTGAGGCCACATGAAAGAATTTTGTACTAACAGGCCTTAGAAATACTTTCACTACTTAGGCAAACTGTTTTAAAGTGGAGTGAGTTTTCAGTGGGTTCCAGATATCCTCAAATAGAACAGTGGTGCCAAAAGCTCCAGTATGCCTGTGACCTTGGGCAGTACCTCATCTCTCTCTCTCTCTCTCTCTCTCCCCCTCTCTCTTGTTCTCCCTCTCTCTCCCTTTCTCTCAGATTACTAGCTTGTTGGTCACCATTTGTGCACAAGTATAGTCTGAATTTCTTTCTTTCCCATTGTTCAGATTTATTCATCTCTGACAAAATCATGTTTGAAAGGCCCTGTCAAGTTAATGGCAAAGCATTATTTCTAAGACTACAGAATTTGTAACACTCTACTGAATGTTCATCCATTTTTTGGTTCTGCTCTCTCTCTCTCTCTCTGTATTTTCCACAACCTCTTGTCCTTCCATGTTTCCATTTAAGTCATTTCTAAACCTCTTTTTCATCTCCACTAACCTTCAATCACTCTAGCCTGCTTTCAAAGGTCATTGCCCCTGCTTCCTTTACAGTCTTGATCCTATAGTTAACCAATTCAACTACACATTGTCCTTTATCCTTGAATCCCTCAAATTCTCATCCTATCACTGTTCATGCCTTATCCCAGACCTCAGTTCCCCTCACTATATACCTTCTCTTGGACCATGCTGCTGAATGCAATAGGAGAAAGCCATAAAACTGTGCCAACTGGTTCTCTTATGAATTTACATTATAATAACAATAATAGCTGGCATTTATGTAGCCCTTTACATATGTTATCTCATTTGATCCTCGCAATAAACCTGTGAAGTAAGAGCTATTATTATCTCCATTCTATAAATAGGAAAACTGAGGTGGATAGTGGTTAAGGCATAAGTAGTAAGTGACTGAGGTAAGATTTGCATTTATATCTTCCTGACTTCAAGTCCAAAAGTCTATCCATAGAACCACTTAGCCAGTATTTATTTCAAGTGGGTCCTCTCTGATGCACGGCAATCCTTTTGTTCTTCCTTGATTGAATCTCTATAATAATCCCTATGATTATTGTCCTAGCCTTTCTCTTCTCTATTCCAGCGTCTTATCTCACCATCACTCTTTTCTCTCTTAGAAGAGGATCTCATCTACTTTACTGAGAAAATAGAGTCTATCATACCCCAAATAATAAAAGAAAGAAGAAAAGGGTTTATAGGTATGAAATTATTTACAACAGCTTTTTTCATGGTAAGTTAAAAATTAGAAATTAAGGCTGTGTTCTCTTGTGATACACACATGTAATGGAATATTATTGTGCCATAAGAAATAACGAAATAGTTTTAGAGAAATCTGGGAAGACCTGTGTGAAATGACGCAGAGTGAAGTGAGCAGAGCTAGAGATACAACTTATACAACGGTAATAACATTGTAGAGAAAACAACTTTAAAAGACTTTAGAAGTCTAATCAAAGCAGTGATAAACTTGAGTCCATAAGGATGAAGATGAAACTTGCAACTCATCTTAAAATTTGGAAAGAAGCATAAATTTTCAGACATGGCTAACATGGAAACTTATTTTGCTGGACTGTGCTATTATGTATTAAAGGCTTTGTTTTTGTTTTTTGTTTCCTTGATGGCGGATAGAAAGAGGGGACAGATTAATTTTTTTAATGTTTACTATTTGAAAAAAATAAGCTTTTAAGAAGAGAAAATAGAGGCCATTCATCATGAGCTTCCTTTTCCACCCTCACTTAAATCTCTAAACATCTCTTCATCAGCCTTTTTTGCTCCATCAGTTTCTCCTCTTTTGCTTTAATCTCTGACAAAGGGGTTGCCCTTTTATTTATTAAAACTCACTCCTCTATTTGTACTTTGATTCAGTCCCTTCTTGTCTCTCCCAAGAGAACTTGCTCCTTCAATCATTTCATATCTCTATTTTTATACCTCTTCTTATCTGCTAGCTTACTAGGATGCCTCCCATACTGTACTGCTCCTCTTCCCCCAAGGCAAGAGGGGCCTTTCCCATTAATCCCTCAAACTACCTGGGCTACCGGATTGCTGCACCCTGTCTTTCTTCTGGTTCAGTGGTTCCAGGGTTTTTCCTGGGGTGATATTTTCTGGGCTTTCAGAGGTTAATAAGGGACAGTAAGAGCGACTTACTTCCTACTCCACCATCTGGGATCCCGGAAGTCTATACCTCTTCTTATCAACTGGTTCCTTAATTACTACCTATAGACTTACCTAGACCTTCCTCATTCTTAAAAAATCTTCATTAGATACTACCCTTCCTTTAAGCTCTCATCTATATCACTCTCTCCCCTTTCACAACCAAACTTGTGGAAAAAAACAACTTATATTGATTGCCTCAACTGCTTGCCAGACATCTCTACCTGAATGCCATATAGACATCTCAACCTCAACATGTCCAAAACAAAAATTATCTTCCCTTCATATATACCCATCCTTTAAAATCACTTATTTCTGTTGAGGGGACCACCATCTTAGGTTTGAAAAACTGGGGTTATCCTTGACTCCTTTCTCTCTCAAATCCCATACCAATAAGAGGTCAAGTCTTGTCTATTCAGCCTTCATATTATTCCACCTTCTCTTCACTCTTCACTATTCCCTTCTCTTCACTCATGTAGCCATCATCCTAATTCAAGGCCTCTCCACTTGTGCTACTTTAACTAGACTTCTCTGGCCTGCTAACTTCCCTTCCCTCACCAATTCATCCATCACACAGCTACTAATATAAGCTTTCTTTTTTATTGTTATTATTTTTAAAATTATTTCTTTATTTCCAAGATTCATTTTAAATTTTTTGAGCTCCAAATTCTTTCCCTTCTTCTAACCCTTCCCTCATTCATTGAGAGGCAAGCAATATGATATCAATTATAGATGTGAAATCATGCAAAACACAATATAAGCTTTCTAAAGCAAAGGACTGACAAAATCATTCTCTTGCTTAAGATTTTTGCCTGTTGCCTCTGGGATAAGACACAGCTCCTTTGTTTGGCTTTTAAAACCCTGACCAATCTGACTTCACCCTACTTTTCCAGATTTATCTCACACTACTCCCCCTCAAACACTTCAGTCAAACTGTCCTATTTGCTATTCTCAGGATCCACTATTATCACCTGCCTTTTTTTTTAGGATGTCCCAGAAACTTTATTTTTAAAAATTTAATTTTTTTCAATTAATGAAAATCTACTTTTTCTCTTTCCTGCTCATATTAATATCTCTGTGCAGATATTCTAGGCTTGGCCCAGCTCAGGTTGTCTCCTGGTAGTTTATGTTCAACATTGGAATAAACAAGTTGCTATTTTTCATTTTTGTTTTCATATTTTCAGTGCCTAGCACAGTTCAATGCACAGAGTAGACATTTAAACACTTATTAAATATAATTTAGTTGGTTTTTATTCATTACTCCTTGTTATATTGGAAGCACCAAGTCTTCCTGTGTAATTCCAAGAGTTCTGAGAAGACCCCACAATACCCATATATATATTTTTGGGATGATATGCCTGAAATTCCATAGAATTTAATTCTTTTGGCTTAAGACATTTACCTGTTGAAATATACATATGCCTGGGAGATACGATACTTTGATTTGTTGTTAATAATTCGTATTTTAGTCTTACACCTCTGATGATCTTCAGTGCTCTTTATTGCAAAGGAATGCTCTGCCTCTGGCCAGTCTTCAGCAGTGGGGGTGCACCTGGGCAGCCAAATCACAGAAATCATAGAATTTTAGAAATGGAAGTTCCCTCATGAGTCATCGAGACAAAATCAGACCCAAAGCACTAATCCCTTTAACAAGTCATCATCTAACCTCTGGTTGAAGATCTCCAGTGACAGGGAACTTACCACTTTTTGAGAAAATAATTCTACTTTTGGAGAGAGAGTGGGATAGTAGAAAACTCAGTGGCTTTGGAGTTGGAGGAAAGGGTTTTGAATCTTTTCTCTGCTGTTAACTACTACTGTGACCTAGGGCAAGTAACTTCACCTCTGCAGGCCTCAGTTTTTTCACCTATAGAATGAGAGGGTTGAATTAGATATCTTCTAAGGTTATTTCCAGCTCTAAATTCCAAGATCCCAATTATTAGGAAATTTTTTTTTCCTTGGAGTTCAAATCTTCACCTCTTCAACTTATACCCATTGACATTAACCTAGGGTCAAGCAGAATGTCAATTCCCTCTTCTATATGGCAACCTTTCAAAAACTTAAGGACAGCTATCATAGCCTTTCCCAATCTCTCTTCCCTGGGCCAGTCATCCCCTGTCCTTTCAACCAAATCTCACATGGTGTGGTTTTGAATCATTTCACCATGTGAATCCCTTTCTTTCAGATATGCTTTAGCTTGTCAATATATTGCTTTAAATTTAGCACCCAGAACTTGAAACAGTGGTCCAAATGTGATTTGACTAAGGCAAAGTAAACAGTCCTTCTATTAATCTGGCCTGAAATCAATACTGTAGTATTATAGGGATTGTTGTTGTTCAGTCATTTTTTTCAATTGTGTCTGACTCTTTGTGACCCTATTTGCTTTTTTCTTGGCAAAGATACTGTAGTGATTTGCCATTTCCTCTTCCAACTCATTTTTACAGATGAAGAAACTGAGGCAGACAGAGTTAAGTGACTTGCCTAGGGTCACATGGCTAATAAGTGTCTGAGGCCAGATTTGAACTTAGGAAGATGAATCTTCCTGACTTTAATCCCAGCACTCTATCCACTATGCCACCTTGCTGCCACTCTTTGTTGTATTAGTGAGTGATTTAGACATAATGGGTAAGGGCCCAGTCCTTAAGAGTGTGCACAACATGCCCTTTCTGGTGCTAACCCACAGGGAGGGTTTGTCAACCTGCTTCAGGGCATTGGTAAAGTAGGAGACCTTCTCCCCACTTCAGAGCACTCATCAGTATCCCCCATTTCCAGACTATTTGTTTCAAGGTGAGAGAAAAACTTTTGAACTGGCTGCTGAGCTACAACTGTGGGTCTGTCATTAGCTATATCAATATTCTCTAGGCAGAGAAAGGAGAAGGAAGAGTAAAGCCTAGTGCTGGCAATAGTAGACTGGCCATTATTGTGAAATCTAGTAACAGATTTTGGTGGTTTTCAGGGAGTGACAGACACAAGTGAGCTTCTGGGGTTTAGGAAGTGTGTGATTGCTTTCTCCACTTTGGCCATTTATCTGTGTGTTTCTCCTGCTATACTTTGTACTGAGAAGGTAGCTAAGGAACACGCTGTGTCCAGCTTATATTTATCCTGCCCTTAAGTCTCTTGTAGACTCTTATCAGTGCTTGACATATGGATGAATCTCTGACGAGGCCTTCCTAAGATAGTCTAAGCTTCATTTCTGATATAGTAAATGCCTGAGATTCTGTCCTATCAACTAAGGAGCAAGTTTGCTCTAGACACAATGTCAGAATTCTTCTACAGGCAATAATAGAATTACTTAGTAAACTTGATGAAATAATGTATAACTCCAAAGATACTGCTCAAGACTGGTTGGTCTACTCTATCTGTCTCTCTAGTAGATCAGTGGTATCAAAATCAAATCCTTGAAGGCTGCATATTGACTTAGAAAACCATATGTTGATGTTATCTATGTCCTACTGTATTTTTGTTATGTTAAATATTCCCTAATTACATTTTATTCTGGTTTGGGCAGCCACCTCTGCTTTAGACTATTGGTAATATATTATGGAAAGGCAAATATTTACCTAGAGTTGCATGGATGGTACAATTCAGGAGTGAGAAAAAAATTGAGGCTTTCCATTGGAGGTGATATAGGAAGAGGGACAATGTATCATATTTATAAAACAAGTGTGGGAGGAGAAGAGGAAAGGTGAGACTCAGTGGTCTCTAAGGTCCCTTCCAACTCTAAATATATGATCCTATGATAACCTACAATAGGAAGGCCAAGACGTACAGGTGATTAGGCCTAGGCAAGGCCAGCACAATCAGACCTGGGGCAGAGGGAGTAGGGTGTAAATGAGGAGGAGAGCAATTATCAGCGGAGAAACCAGGCTGGGCTGGCACCACAGATGTATCTGCAGAGCATAAAAATCCATGGGATTGATATGATTCAGGTTATTGGGCCAGGTTAAGGGAATAAGCCTGATGGTTCCTTTAAAGGGTCCTTGGCTTAGACACATACCTCCAAGGGATTAGGCATACTAGCCAATGTCATATGAGCATACACAGCAGCCAGAATTCTCTGGTGAGAATATATAATGTCCATTTGGAAAAGAAAGGGAGAAGGGAATAGGTATTCATTAAACACCTACTATGTGCCTGGTGCTTTACAAATTTATCTCCTTTAGATTTCACAACCCTACAAGATTGGTGCTGTTATGATCCCCATTTTTCAATTGAGGAAACTGAAGTAGAGAGAGGTCAAATGACTTGCTCAGCATCCTACAGCTAGTAAATGTCTGAGGCCAAATCTGAACTCAGGTCTTCCTGACTTCAGAACCAGAGCTCTATCCATTACATCACCTAGCTTCCATCAATGGTCCATTGCCAGGCTGTCATGGCAGAGGTAGAGCACCTCCCACTGGGAAAGTGGGAGGAGGAAGGAATGCATGTGTGAGCACAAGCAGAGGTCCAGGAGTCTTGGTGCAGATGTGTCAGCTTGGAGAAAAGACAACTGGGATTGTATATAGAGATCCTGTGCTTTATAGTTGAGGTAGTGCAATTGTAGCAGATAGATAGGAATTGTAGTAGAGTCAGAAAGAACTAAGTTCAAATCAAATGCCATTTCAGATTGTGTCATGTTGGGCAAACTTCTCTGAGCCTCAATTTCCTTATCTGTAAAATGGGGATAATAAAATATTTACCACATAAGACTATTAGGAGGCTCAGGGGAAATAATGTAGGTAAAGTGCTTTCCAAACCTTAAAGTACTCTATGAATGTGAGTTACCATCTAGTAGGGCCAATTGACGCAAAGTGGCTATGAAGTATATGGTTCTTTGGAGCTCCTTCCAAAGGAGCTCAGAGGTTCTTAACCTTTTCTGCGTCAAGGACCCCTTTGGGAGTCAGTCTGCTGAGGCCTGTGGGCCCCTCCTTGGAATAAGGTTTAAAAGCATCAAATAAAATAAGTAGACTCACAAAGGACAACAATTATATTGAAATAAAGATAAAATTGTTTTCCTTTATCCAAGTTGCAGATTCTTTGAAATCTATCCATGTATTCTAGGCTAGGAACCCCAGGCTTAAATCTGGATTCTGAAATGGTGCATCTTCTGATTGTTACATCCCTGAAGCCAGGAGATGCCACAGTTAAATCGGCTAATTCCTTCTGAAGATGCTCAGTTTTCTTAGGGTCTGCAGAAACCATGACAGGCTGCTCCCTTCCTTCCAGGTGACTTCTCAGGCTCCAAATGGAGATTTGGTAGAAAATAGTTCTTTCTCTTTGATATTGTAGATTTCTCTGCTGAGGCCAGCTCACAGTATAAGTGTATACAGTAGGGTGGAGTAGGGGAAAAGATTGCATGACCTATGTGGCTATAACATTTGATACCTTGGTTTCTACAACAGACTGTTTAGACCATAATAGAATCTGAAGTAAACCATTACTTGGATTCACTGAGAAAGTCCAGCAACTCCCTTCTCTTATAGGTCCCATCTTCCTTTGGGATCCACTCAGTGCACAGGACTCTTAGGACCAGTAAAGGGCAAGGTCCACTTTAGTCCATCCACACCGTGGCCCTATGGCTGGCTACTTCTTGGCTTTATCTCCAGTATCTCCTTGGCATAGTACAGCAGCTCCCTTATAATTAGGCCACTGCTGGCCTGCCCAGCATCTATTCCTGTCAAGTCTTAGAGACCCTGTCACTCTCCTGCAGCTATTACTGCACTGTTTCCCCAGCTGCCATCTGTTTCCTATTTTTTTGCTGTTCTTGTTGCCTTGGGTAAGGGCACCTAATCTTTTAGAATGAGACTCACCAGGTCAGTATAGCTCAGGGCTAGTCAATATATATATATATTTTTATCTCTTATTGGTCAGCCTTATAGTCTTATCTGTGGACACACAAAAGGGTGGCTCAGGAAGCTGTCAGGCCCTTCTAATTCACCTTCTTTATAGAAGGTCCCCAGAATTTACTCTTGGCTAAGTCAGGAAACTGAATTGTCTTCATCTCTCCCTTGCCTCAGGGTATAGGGACCTTGATTAGCTTCTGAGTTATTCAGAGGTCAGCTTGATTTTAGTGCTTTTGATGGTCTTTCCCATTGTGTATACTGTTGTTCTAGTTCTCCGAATTTCATTTTGCCTTACATCACACGCATCTTCCCATGTTGCCCTTAATTCTACATTTTTGACATTTTTTTGCCCAATAGCATAAGGTGATGGGGTTTTGTTTTATGTGTTGTTGTTTCTTGAAAAGTACTATAAAACACATCATTAAGGAAATAGATCTATATCTGTATAACTGCCTATCTGTCTCTATATCTTTATCTGTCTGTCTATTTATCTATCTAACCAGAAAAGGATGTCAAATATAGTGAGAATGATAACTGAGGAAAACTGATGGAGAGCGTAAATGTTGCACCAGTATCCCTGAAACACTACAAGAATTAGAAGAAGTCCTTCAATGCAATGGGCAGATCTTCTGTCAGAAATTTATGGAAAGACATAGATAAGAGTTGTACAGGATAGAAAGACTTAGAAGGGCTACAATCCCCACCCACAAGTGTGAAAGCAGATACAATTCAGTTCAGTTTAATGAACATTTATTTTTTAATTTAATTTTTTTATTTTTGTATTAATTTATTTTGATTAATCAATAATCACTTCCATATGCTTTTGAGTTTAAAATTTTTCTCCCTCTTCCTCCCCACTACCCTCCCCAAGATGTTAATGAACATCTATTAAACACCTATTATATTGCCTGGCACTATGCTAAGCACTGGCGATATAAATACTAACAGTCCCTGCCTTCAAGGAGCTTACATTCCACAGTGGGATATGGTATGCAAACATATAAATATAAGATCCATCAGAGCATCTAAGAAATAGGTTGTCGACATTTGTGTGTTATATATAATTTTTAGAATTATGAAGTCAGGTTTGGATTTTATTTCAATGAAACCAGTTTTCTAGCAGGCCATATCTCCCCACGGGAATATCTTTTTCTTTTGGGCCTTTCTACCTCTCTGTCAGATTAGGTTGAAATCAGCTTATAAGACAACATGTTAGGGAACCCACCAATCAGTCAATAATATTTATTGAGTACTTATTGTGGCCTGTGTTTGTTGAACTAGATATGATAGAAAAATACAAAAGAAAACATGGACCCTCTCTTTAAAGGAACATGTATTGAAGCTGGGGAACCAAGAATGAAAACATACATGTATACACTGCAACCCCACCCCAATAACTGCACTACATGTATTTTTTAAGACTTTCTTTTCTATGGGAAACCCAGTAAAAAAAAAATCCTTTTCTTGGTATTGATCTTTAATGAGACTAAATACTTCTCCATACTGCTTCTGCATTTTGTCCTGTCAGTCACCCGCCACAATTCCCTTGGACCCCTTTGATCAAAGCCACTGAAGCCCCATACCGAAGACATGAGCAATGAGGGGGCTGATTGATCTCATCTTCATAAAGTCTAAGACTTCAGGACCACCTTGACACTTAGCCATCCCCCTGGAGGTGATTTCTGTTGCCTTTAATGTCCACTTCAATCCTAGGACTCTGCAAAAATATGCATAAGGAACAAGACAGAGGTGCTGCTCGTGGGATATGGGGAATGGAGGAAGGGCTAAGCTGAGTTGGAGTATTGGCCTTTGAAACTCTCAAACAGGGTAGGCAGGTCAGAAAATTTCAACAGCCTACAAAAGCTTCCCCAGTCCTTTGTTTGACAAGCAAGGTCATCCCAGTGAATGGTAATTTTCTGGGACCCACTAGTCATCAACAGTGACTAGGTTGCAGGTTTCTTTTCTTTCTTTCCCTAAAAAGAAAATAATAATAATAATCTTAAGCTGTTTTTAAAGAAGGAAACCAATGGACATTAAATCCTAAACTATTTGTATTGCTCAAGATTCTCAGAATCTTAATCTTCCTTCAAGACTTATCTCTTGTCACCTACTCCATTAATCCTTTTTCATTCTCCCTGATTATTACTGCTCTCTCTCTCTTCAAAGTATTTTTTATTAACTTACACATAATATATATCCCGTGAGAAGGTGAGTTACTTGAGGCTAAGGATTATTTTGCTTTTGTCTTTGTATAGGGTCTAGGACAATGCTTTGTACATAGTAAGTGCTTTAAAATATGTGTTAATGCAGCCCACATAAGCTCTGAGTATCTTTATCCCAACTCCCCCTCTCACAGGAAAGTCTTAGGTCCGGGACATAGGCTACATCTCCTGTCTGGGGTTCCAGAGTTAGCCCTGAAGAGTCAGAGGTGATTATCTAATGCCATAGGGTCAAGCCCCTACTGGTATATTTCCCCCTGAAAATATCAATTGAGAATTATTTAGTCAGTCAGCCTTAAGTAGCTTTTAAAAAGAAGTATTTACTAAGGGGGTACAGTAAGGGCAGTTGGTATAAAGCACCCTCCTCAAAAAAAATTTTGTGACACACTTTCCCACAAAGATTTTCAAAATCTAGGAGAAAGTGGAGTCAAGCTTAGAGTACATGTGCCAATGGGATAACAACTCATAGCTCCTAGTTTATAGAAGTCCTTTTCTCCCATTGTAGAGTACTCAAAAAGTCCTCTTTAATCATGGTGTAACTTCTTTTGTGGGGTCCTTGTGGAACCATGAGTCTTATGCCTTATCTATCCTTGGCTTGCAATGAAAACAACATTGTCAGATAATCTGAGGATACCTATGGCTAGGTCACTGATGGGAAACTGGGAAGACTAACATTCCCTCAACCCTTTGAAGTTCACATGATCCTCCTCTGACCAAAGGCTGGGGAGTGGGAGTGGGGAGGAGACTTAGCTCAAGGCTAAAACTGAGGTCTCTCCTTTCCCCCTGGGTGGCGCCTTGGAAGGGATTTTACTAGAAAGTCATACTTGTTCCAATCTCTCAAATGATTCTCTTCTTAATTCACTTGATGACCCTTAGGACATGACCAAGTTTCTCCAGCTTATTGAAACATGCATAGTCCCTTTAATGTCAAAGACTTTTCACCCTTATTCTAAAGCTTTACTTGAGGTTGATAAATTAATTATTCTCTTATTTTAAACAGGGTGGAGTGATAAGTAATTTATTCAATCACCTTATCCTTACCTTAAATTTAATTCTCTATTGATTTGTACATTCTTTGTTAATGTACTTATACCCACTTTTGTATAGTAACGTGTGCATATTTTGTATTTTGGTTTTTTTTTAACTTAATGTTAATTCATAGATACATTTCTACAGATGACATAATCTAAGACATGGAAGGAGTGCAACCTGCATCACTGAAAGAAGTACCCACAGAAATAAAACAATAGATCTTTCATAGTTGTGTTTTTAAGGTCTACTAATATTCTACCTGGATTACACAAAGTATGTAGGGAAAGAGTACTAGCATGCTCTGGGTTGACAGAGAGCTGACCTTGGAGCCAAGAAGACTGACTTCTAGTCCCACCTCAGACCCTTATTGGTTGTGTAATGCAGGGCAATTCTCATAGAAGATGCTGACCTGATTTGGTAGAGGCACCTGGAAAAGCATCCTGTAGAAAGCAGAATTTGAGCTGAGTCTTGAAGGAAGCCAGGGAAGTCAGGAGATTGAGGTAAGCAGGGAGAGCATTCCAGGAATGGGAGACAGCCAGTGAAAAGGAGTAGAGCTGGGAGGTGGAGTGTTGTGTTTCAGAGACAGCAAGGAAACCAGTATCACTGAAGCCTTCCTTTGTCTCAATGGTCTCATTATCTAATGATCTTCTCTTAAACCTTACATAACACTTAGTTTTTCAACTTTCTAAGTACTTAAAACACAAACAACATTTAGAGTCAATCAATCAATCACCCTACTCCACTTGGCCCTGATATCTTTAACAAGTAAGTCAAGTCAAAAAGCAATTATTAAGAGCTTACTATGTGCCAAGCACTGTGCTAAATGCTGGAAATAGGAGACAGCTGGATAAGTTTTCATGTATGATTGTGATGAAATACTACTGTACTGTAAGAAATGAGGAGCAGGTTGGCTTTAGAAAAACGTGGAAAGGCTTGCATGAAATAATGTGGAATGAAATGAGCAGAACCAAGAGAATGTTGTATACATAACAGCAATATTGTTTAGAGTAACTGAATGACAAAGCTAATCTGAGTAACATGATCATTCATGCAAACTATAAAGGACTTATGAAGGAAAATGCTATCCATCTCCAGAGAAAGAACTGATATGGAAGTATGTATTGAATGGTTCTATGTATATATCTATATCAAATGTTGTCCTTCTGTAATGCAGGTTTGGAGGGAGGCAGGGAGACAACTTGGAACTCAAAGGGCAACAGACAAATGAAATAATTATTTAAAAAAAATCAGTGCTGGAAATACAAATACAAGCAGAAAGACAGTCCTTGCACTCATGGTGCTTACATTCTAACGAGAGAAGACAATACATAAAAGGGAGCTGAAATGAGTAAGAACATAGTTTAATTGAATCAATCAGAGGTGTGAACATAACCTATAGACTTCCACTGAATCAATCAATAAGTCTAATGTCTTTCTCTTAAGTGTGATAGAAAGTGTGTTCAGATTAGTTGGGGTACTTGGTCATGCCCTGTGGAACTTGTATAAAATCAATGGGCCATTTTGGAAGTGTCTAGCAGCTTTGTGATGAAAGCCTCTATCCAAGCCCTTGAGAAAGGACCTGTGGAAGGGAGAATGCCTCAGCCTCACCATCCACCTCGAATAGAGGACGACCTTATGAACTTTGGTGGGTCTGAGTAATTTGGACTTCCCATATGTCACCTAATCCTTGAAGTATTCTCAGACACTGATAGAGTGTCTGCATTGGGAGCCCAGGACAAATTAAACACAATAAGTAAAGACAGCATCAAGATTCTACAAGAATCTCCCAGTCAAGAGGCTAGCTAGTGAAACCAAGCCTATGGGGAACTTCATGAGCTCTCCCCCACGAAAGGGAGAAAATTACTTTTAGCAACAATTTTTAGGAATTGTAAGTTATACCTTTGCCACATGTGGTATCTAAGCTCAATCCCACTTTTCTGTCCTCTTGGGTACTGGTGGGAAAGTGTCACAGACTTTTGGGGGGATGTTTTTGTACCAACTGCATGTATAATCCCTTGGTTGATTTTGCACAAATCCCTTTCTAGAAGCTAATTCAATCTGGCTGACAAATGGATGTCAGCTAATCACTACAGAGGGAAGCACACCATTTGGGCTCATGAGTATGAGAAAAGGCATCTCCCCAACCTCTCAGGTTGCCTCAACCTCCCTAGAGCCCTGAGGGGAGATATAGCAACCATGCCTTGGAGATGCAACCTGCCAGTTTGAGTGGGGGGTTGGAAGAATAAGTCTAGAAACTGTGTTACATTAGTAAGAATATTAAGTATCAAAAAAATATTTAGAAGTTAGAATATATGCTAAATAGGATAGCTAATAATATTGTAATAGTTTTCAAACCTTAAGAATGTTTTATGTAAAAATACATTTCTAAATTAATGCTTTCTTGGTGCCTTTTGGTTTTTACCTCATTTCTGGATATACCATCCCAGGCCCTCCCACTCAATACACCTTCTCTTGTATCCAAAAAATATACAAAACAAAACAATTAAACAAAATCAACTACCCAGTGACCATGCAGTGTTCTAGACAAATTGAATCCAGCTTTTCCAAGGAAAGGACGGAAGTGCATGTCTTTACCTTTTCTCTGGAGTTGATTGACCATCACAACTAATACAATCATTTGATATTGTGAGCAGATTATGTCAATGTGTGTGTGTGTGTGTGTGTGTATGGGGGGGTGTTATCCTTTTGTTAGACTATAATTTTCTTGAGGGCAGAGATTTGGCCTTATTTCAACTCTATCTTCCAACATTAATGCTCCGTACACAGTATTTCTTTACTAAATTTTTATTGAAAGGATGGAAAAAGCATTTATTAAGCACCTATTATATGCCAGGCACTGTGTTGAGTATTTTACAAATGCATCTCATCTGATCCTCACAATAACCCTGGGAGGTAGGTGCTATTATTATCTCCATTTTACAGTTGAGGAAACTGAGGCAAACAGATTAAATGACTTGCCCAGGGCTGTACAGCTAGTAAGTATCTGAGGGCAGATTTGAATTCATGTCTTCCTGATTCCAGGCCCTATGTTCTATCTACTGCACTACCTAGTTGTCTATAGGCATGAACAAATGAAAATGATAATTGGGCTGAAAATATGCTTGGTAGAGAAGAAATTTTCCCTTAGACATATGCTTCCAGGGTAATAAAATGTCCATTGCTACCATTGCTGATTTTCCAAGGGTGAAAGGATCACATCAATGCCTTGAACCCAAAAGCTCTTAAGGTGGCCTCAGCCCAATTCCTTATATCATATCAGACACTAATTAACTGCCTTGGGACTTGTTGGGTCTTCTGGTGAGTCTCCATTATTTTGTTTCTCAGAATTCCGTAGCTCCTAAATACTTCAAAGCTTTCATGTACACTTAAACCGCTTCTGCTGCCTCTCTTCCTGCGTGCCGTTATCCCACTTCTGCCTGGCGTGTCTGTTCCCATTGGGCGTCCTGCTGTCATTCCATCCACTACGGCACCTCACTGGTTCTCACCCAACAGACGCAGCGGGGTTTCTTCGTCTGTGCCAGCTGACTGACTGTATTCCTAATTTCTCGTTAGCACTGCCTCTGTCTTGCTGGATAATTTTAAGTACACTTCATAGATGGAATTGCTGAAGAAGCAGGGAATCATTGTGATGTGTATATGCGGTGGTAGGGGTGTGTGTGTGTGTGTGTGTGTATGCATTGTCAGAGTTCACATCCTTTTACTGCTGGAATGTAGCACCTAGTGTGACACCCCCATTTTGCAGAAGAGGAAACAGAATCCAAGAGACTTTGCCAAGGTCTCACGTCCAGGTAGTGGCAAAGCAAGTACTTAAACCCAGTCTCCTGGCTCTAAGTCCAGTTTTCTTTCTACTCTACTAAGCTGAAGGGGCAAGGAGGAGGAATCCCATTCATACCCATTACTCGATAATGTCTCCCCCCAATTCTCCTCAATATTTAGAATTGGAGGAAATTTTTAACAGACAAATTACAATCTGGAATCGGAATAACTCACATTGATATATTACTGATATAACACTTTAAGGTTTACAAAGCAGAAGTGAGGTAAGGTAAAATGTCCCCATTTTATAGATGATAAAACTGAGACACTGAAAGGTGAAGATGATTTGCTGAGGATCCCATAGCAAATAAGTGTGAAAGCTGATAAATAAATTCTGTTCTGACTTAAAAATTGGTGTTCTTTCCATGTCTTTAACTGTCAAATGTTATTGTTCAGTCATATCTGACTCTGTAACTATTTGAGGTTTTCTTGGCAAAGATCCTGGAATAATTTGCCATTTCCTTTCCCTGCTCATTTTACAGATGAGGAAACTGAGGCAAATAGGGTTAAATGACTTGCCCAGAGTCACATAGCTAGTGTCTGAGGCCAGATTTGAACTCAGGTCTTCCTGACTCCAGGCCCACCATTCTATCCACTAGGCTACCTAGTTATCGTGGCAAATGTACCCTGCGCTAATAAGTGACAGGAAGAGGGGGAAAGAAAAGCAAGTTATGTTTGTACATATGCTGGGGGAGGGAGAAAGAGGCCAGTAATCTGGTACTCTTTTTTTTCTTGTATGACATTAATTTTAAAGCTTTGCCATGAAATTTTCGTTTCTGTAAAAAGCAGCTGTTCCTTAGGTTAACTACTTTTTTTTTAATCCACTTCACCATTAGGTGGTAGTATAACTATATACATTAGAATTCAGGAACAGTCTCCTCCCTCTCCCTTTTTTCACAGTTGCTAGGCTGGGGGCCAAAGGAAGGTCATGGATTCCATTCCTTCAGGGTCAGCCCAACCCATGAGAGTGGGGGATGAGGATGTTTATGTCTGGGGCTAGGGGTGAAATGGAGAAAGAGAAGAGACTAAATTCTGGAGTCCCAGATACCCATTCTAGAATGTAACCCAAGTGTGGATCAAGGTTCCTTTTTAGAAAAGACCTGAGTGGGCAGGAGGAGGGGACCTGGCCCTTCTACAGGGATGGAAGCATTTCTGACAGGTGATCCAGCCTCTCCCAGAAGAAGCTTTCTCTAGGTAGGGAAACCTCTCCCCATGCTCAGAACAGCTCCTGGTTTTACCCCAGAGCCTCCCCACCTTCTGCAACAGACCTTTCCAGGTCCTCATGAACCTCAGTGCCTTCCCTTTGAAAGATCTCCAATTTATCCTGTATACATCTTGTTTGCACATAGCTGTTTGCATATCATCTCCCCCGTTAGACTGTGAATTCCTTGAAGTCAGAGATTGGTTTTTGCCTTTCTTTGTATCCTCACTGCTCAGCATAGTGCCTGGCACTTACTAGGCATGTTTATTGATTTTACTGAGATACACCTACACTCCCCTTTGCATTTTTAGTCTCCTTTGTCATCTCTGTTGAGGATCTTTTTCTGTTGAGTGTATAAACTTTTTCTACTTGCCTGCTTCTCTTTGGAGATCATAAATTTATACTTGGAAAGGACCTAAGATCAGTCTTATCTAATCCCTTGGGATTGGGGTCAGCTAGGTAGCACAATAGAGTGCCAGGCCTGGAATCAGGAAGACCTAAGTTCAAATGTGGCTTTAGACACTTACTAGCTGTATGACCCTGGTCAAGTCACTTAACCCTGTTTGCCTCAGTTTCCTCATCTGTAAAATGAACTGGAGAAGGAAATGGCAAACCACTCCAGTATCTTTGCCAAGAAAAGCCTGAATGGAACTTTCACAAAGAGTCGGACTGAATAATCAGTAAGTCTGTGATACCCAGAAGGAAGCAGGCAAGGTAAAAGAAACTGGCACATTGCTATCCATGTTCACACACTAGGGCTGCATCCCATCTCTCAGCTCACAGATTATGGGGCAGTGGGGAAGAATATTAGCTTTCAATTCAGACCTGGGTTTGAATCCCAGCTCTGTCACTTACCTGTTTGACTTTGGGAAAGTTGGAACCCCAATTTCCTCCTTTGTAAGAAGAGGTTAGATCAGCTAACCTGTAAGATCCCTTCTTCCTCTAATACTATAATCTTATCTTATCCTATTTTGCCATTTATAAAGCTTAGGCAAGGCTGTTTGGTGAAGCATCTCCTACATCACTTCCTTGGCACTTAACTAATGCCTTCCTCAGTTTCCTCAACTGTATAATGGGGATATTAATAGCACCTATCTCCCAGGATTGTTGTTAGGACCAAATGAGATAATAAAGTAAATAATAATAATGATAATAATAATAATAAAGTAAATAAGGTAAAGTGCTTAGCACAGTGCCTGGCACATAGTAGGTGCTATATAACTGTAGGCTATTCTTATTATTTTTTATTTTTATTATTATTACCCTGGGGAAGGGACAAATCTTTCTGCTCGAGTTTTACTCTGTCAAACTTCAGTTTCAGAGTTTGTTTCCCTGTCCACCACACCCTTTCATGTACCACAGAGAGTCCTACAGTGTCACTGTCAGGGATGTACTGGCCCCCAGGAAGAGGACAAATGCCTCATTCACATTCCTAAGTTTAGGACTTGCTAGAGCCTTTTAAGGTCAAAAAACATTGCCAAGGGTACTTTTTATGGTTGTTCAGAATTTTCCAAAGGGTCCAAGGATGTGTATAAGAGGCCCCCTGTCTGGGGCCTGCCTTCCCTTGATTTCATCATTATTTTGTTTCTGGCACACTGTGACTATTGCTACTCTTCTCACCGCGTGACAGATGCCTACTGCTTGTCTTGAGCTCTACAACCTATGTTCTTCCAAAGACACAGAATGTTATTGTACAGGGACCAGAGCATTTAGTTGTTTGCATGGACTTAAAGGATTTCAAATAAAAGACTTAAAATCAGAAGGTTTAAGCTTGAATCCTGGTTCTGCCAGCAAAAGTTGAATGACCTTGGACAAGTCATTTTACTAATATGAGCCTCAGTTTCTTCTTAAAGTGAGGGGTTTAGACACAAAGGTTTCAATGAATCTATAAGACTGGCACTTTAAAGTATCTCTGACAACATTAGAAAATTGAATCAAGACCAGCTTAGTGGAGAACAGAAAGTAAGCAGATCAGATCTATTTTCACCAATAATGTGATGTCATTCCTGAGCTTCTGAGTCTATTAAATTGTGAACTCCTTGAGGGCAGAGATTATCCTTTATCTCTTTTTGTATCCCTAGCACTTGACACAGTGCCTGGAACATTTTTTTTTGTTGTTGTTGTTCAATCATTTTTCAGTCTTGTCTGACTCTTTGTGACCTCATTTAGGGTTTTCTTTGGCAAGGATACAGGAGTGGTTTGCCATTTTCTTCTCTAGGTCATTTTACAGATAAGGAAACTGAGATAAGCAGGGTTAAGTGACTTGCCCAGGTCAAATTTGAACTCAGGTCTGCCTGACTCCAGGCCAGGCACTCTATCCATTGTACTACCTAGCTGCCCCTGCTAGCACTGAGTAGGTGCTTAATAAATGCTTATTCACTTAGTGAAAAGGAAAAAAAAATCCACAAACCAAGAGAAATAAGAAAAAGAATAAGTTTGACTTATAAAAATATTCCTGCCTCATGAAGAAGCAGTGTGATATGGATGGGGGGTGGGTGGGATCAATGAACCTGGGCTCTAGTTCTGACTTTGCCATTAACTACCAATGTGATTTTTATCTCTTTGCATCTCAGTTTCTCCTTCTGCATGTAATCCATGACTCAAAACCACAGTTCTGAGCTCACACTAGCTGGGTTTAATTTCTGGGGGACTTCTTAATAATAACGCCTGAGCATCTACCCAGGGTTTATGCTCTGGGAACATTTGATTTTGACATGGGGTATCAAATAGGTTTGTTAAAATTCATGTAAGGTATATGCTAACCCTTTAGCAAAGAAATAGTTATATTCTACCTTTGGTGAGTGCCATTTCCTCTCTCCCTCCCTGTAGAAAGTCAGTCATAACTGATCCAACCATTCTGGAGAGCAATCTGGAGAGCCCATAGGACTATAAAACTGTGCATACCCTTTGACCCAGCAATACCACTTCTAGGTCTGTATCCCAAAGAGATCATACAATTGGGAAAAAGACCCACATGTACAAAAATATTTATAACAGTTCTTTCTGTGTTGTCAAAGAATTGGAAATTGAGGGGATGTCCATCAATTGGGGAATGGCTGAACAAATTGTGGAACATGAATGTAATGGAATGCTATTGTGCTATAAGAAATGATGAGCAGGCAGACTTCAGAAAAACCTGCAGAGACTTACACGGACTGACGCTGAGTGAAGTGAGTAGAACCAGGAGAACATTGTACACAGTAACAGTCACATTGTGCAATGACTGACCTTGATAGACTTAGCTCTTCTCAGCAATGCAAGGATCTAAGACAACTCCAAAAGACTCATGATGGGAAATGCTGTCCACATCCAGAAAAAGAGCTCTGGAGTCTGAATGCATATTATTTGCTCTCCTTTTCTTTTGTTGTTTGGTTTTGTTTCTTCTTTCTGGTGGTTCCTCCCATTAGTTCTAATTCGTCTTTACGTCATGACTAATGTGAAAATATGTTTAATATTAACGTATCAAATATCAAATTGCATGCCATCTAGGAGGGAGGAGAGGGTGGGGGTGAAAATTCAAAACTCAAAATCTTACAGAAGTGAATGTTGAAAACTAAAAATAAATAAATTATTAAAAAAAGGAAAAAAAAAGCAAGTCAATCATAGCATCTGCAAACCAACTTCACATCCCCTTACAGATAAAGATTCATTAGCCGGGCTGAAGATGAGGACTTCACTAAAGAGTAATGTAAGCTTTTTCAACTTGTCTGCTTCCCTCTGGAGATCATAAATTTATACCTGGAAGGGACCTAAGATTAGTCTGGTCCAATCCCCTGGGTTTGGGGTCAACTCTAAGTCTAAACCCCCAGAAGAAAAGAAACTGAACACATTGCTATGTTCACATACTAGTGCTGCATCCCATCTCAGTTCACAGTTCTGCAGACTCGGCAGGCCACCTGCAAGGCACCACCAGATCACTGTGGTTCCTGTGGCTCAATTCAGAGAGTTCTCACTTAGCAGCTGCTGTCTCTGTCTATTGCCGCCAGCTCATGTTCCTTGTCATCACCATATCCCAGAATCCCCTTCTGGCTTCCTCGTGTCTCTTCTTCCACAAAACCTTCATCTTACCATTCCAACTGCTCATGTGTCTCCAGCTTTCTTTTTGTCCTGTGTTAAGGAGAAAAAGGAGTGATAGAATCACCTCTTAGGAAGGAAGGACAGATTTTACTCCCCTTAGTAAAATGAGAGGATTTTGAGCTCCAAAATTCTGTAAATAAGTAACTTTTCCTTAGGAGAATGGAGCCTTGCTTAGGCTCTGAGAACCTTCCTTCCTTTGGTTCACCTTGAATCACTTCTGGGATATTTCTAAGTGAAAAGAGGGTTGAGAACTAGAATTATCCTACCTAATTTCCCACTTTGGCTCTACTTCAGTCTTATTTTCTTCTATCCAATGATCATAGAAGACTTCAGATAAAGAAAAATATAACAATTGACACTTAGTGTTTGTCTGGTGCCTAATGTTTTTCCTAGAGCTTCCCACAGGATTTTTTTCCAATTCAATTAAGCAAATATCTAATCAGTGCTTCCTATTTGTAAAGCACTCCTGCTAGATGTACCAAGACACATTTACAAGGTTGGTAAAGCAGATATTATTATCCCCATTTTGTAGGAAAGAAACAATGGTAACAAGCAGTTCCCTTCTTTCATTGGTGAATTCGTTCCTGAACCCCTACTTTGAGGAAGGGCCCAGGTCAGCTATCCTTTCCTTTCTGGCTCTGCTTCGGACAGATTTCAGGACCATGACACAGTGGTTAGCTCCCCTCCACCTGGAACAGCTCTCTTTTATTGTCTTTCTTCTTTAGAATTTAAGCTCTTTGAGGGCAGAGACTATCTTTCTTTTTGTTGTTTTCTTCCCGGGCACTTAGCACAGGGTCTGGCACATAGTAAACGCTTAATAAATTTTTGTTGACCTCACTTGACCTGACAAAATGGTGCTGCTGGTTTGTGGCAAATCCTCAAGTAGAATCCAGGTTTCATGCTGCCTTCCTGGGATTTTTAGCAAAAAATGTTTTATCTAATTAGGCTAGTTCATTTGAACTAGGAGGGTTCAACTACTTGTCAGTCACAGCATTGGATCAATTAATTGTTGTAGATAAAGAGGAATGTAATTAATTATATAATTGAAGTCACGTGGCTGTCATGAGCCTATGGATTTCCCACCATCTAGCCCATTATTGAAAAACTTGGTCAGTTCTGAATTGCCAAGCCCTTTTTCTGACACGATGGTACCTGCCCTAGAATTTCAAGTCTTAGAGTTGTTGGGGATGGGGATGGGTGGGTGAGAGGGGAAGGAGTGGGACAGGACTGAGATATTGACTTGCCCGGGTTCACATGGACTGCATCTGTCAGAAGCAGAACTTTCACCCAGAAGTTCCTGACTCCCATCAGCATCACTGACTTTAGCCTATAGCTGTGTCTGATCTGCAAACCACACAGTTCATGCCTTTTGGGGAGGAGTTGAATCTGAAGGACTTTTCATAGTGGTTTAAACTGAGTTTTAAAAGACATCTTTTAATAAGATGATGCATAGCAGACATAACAGACAGTGAGTAAAAAGCTGTATAGGACAGATTACTACTCCTTTTCATTGGGAAAATTCTCTCACACTTCCTCTCAAGACTTAGAAAAGATGAGATTTTTCTTCCCCCACCCAAAACCCTTCATATAAATACAATAAATACAAACACTAACCAATGTTATATAAATTGTAACATTTATTACATGGGATTTAGAACTGGAAGGAAATTTCAATAGTTCAATTCCCTGTATTCAGGATAAACTACCAAGTTTGCAGCTAGGTGGTGCAGTGGATAGAAAGCTGGGCCTGGAGTCAGGAAGACCTGAATTCAAATCCAGACTCAGACACTTATCAGATGAATAATTCTGAGCAAGTCACTTGATCATTGCCTGCCTCAGTTTCTTCAACTGTAAAATGGTGATAATAATGACAGGTACCTTCCAGTGTTGTTGGATCAAATGAGATAATATTTGTAAAGTGTCTGGCAGATAGCAGGTGCTTGTTTATACACAATTAGCAGGTTAGTAAGTGGCAAGACTCAAACCCCAGTCCCTGTGCCTCCAAATCTAGAACTCATCCTATTCTACCATGCTACTACAATGTTGTTTTTTTTTTCCGGGAAAAGAGGTCAAAATATGATAAAAACATGTCTGAGAACATTGTTCCCATCTTATAGAATAATTCAGCATACAGCCACCCAATTCTGATTTGCAGAAACTGACTGCAGTGAAAAGTGCAAGGACAGCACTCAAGGCAGAGGTTTAGTGGGTAGGGTGATGGACCTGAAATCACACCATCCTGGGTTTTAACTTGGGCAAGAAGCCTTTCCTGATCCACCTTAATGCCAGTGCCTTCCTTCAACAGATCATCTCCAATTTATCCTGTATGTAGACTGCTTGCATGTTGTCTCCCCTATTAGACTGTGAGTTCCTTGAGGGCAGAGACTGTCTTTTGCCTTTCTTTATCACTCCAGTGCTTTAGCACAATGCCTGGCAGGAGCTTGATAAATGCTTATGGACTGACTATATTGACTAAAGTAGTAACTAGTTGCAAGTGAAAATATCCAGTCATAGCCTCTCCAAGCCTATGCCAAGGCAACTAGATAGTTGGGTGGACAGAGCACTGGGCCTGGAGTCAGAATGACCTGAGTTCAAATCTGGCCTCAGACACTTACTAGCTGTGTGACCTTGGGCAAGTCACTTAACCTCTGTTTACCTTAATTTACTGGAGAAGGAAATGGCAAACCACTCTAGTATCTTTGCCAAGAAAATCCCATGGACAGTATGGTCTATGGGGGTCCCAAAGAGTCAGACACAGCTGAATAACAAGGACTCTCAGCTTCCTGGTTTGTAAAATGAAGATGATAGTATCTGTAGAGCAAGAGTTCTTGTAGATAGATGGCAATATTACATACAAATATAACAAAATATATTTATATAAATATATTAAATAATACAAATGTAACAGTAAATAAATACATTAATATATAAAACAAAGTTGTAACATTTTACATAGCATGTACTTTTATATTATTTATATATTGTTATATATCATATTATTTATTATAGATTTCTATATAAATGTTATAACTTTATTTCAATATTTGGTTTTCTTTATAATCTTATATATATATTTTATTTTATGTATTTAAAACATTATTTTGAGAAGGGATCTATATAGGCTTCACCAACTACCAAAGTGGGGGAGGGATTCATGAATTTTTTTTTAAAAAAAGGATAAGAACCCTTGCTCTAGGAAGAGGATGTCCCTCTCTAAGACTAAGATACAGAGTAGTTGCAAAATCTGCCATGGTGGAGGGAATTTTCTCTTCAAGAATTCTCTATGCCAGTGAAATCACAGGTGCAGTAAAAAAAACTCCCTCAGATATGGTAAAGCTCAAAAGAAAGAAGGTATGCAAAGCAGTTTGTAAACCTATGCAAAAAGCTCTAAGGAAATGAGAGCTATTATTATTAAGATACTCAAGAAAAACCTCTCATGGGAAACTGAACTAGTCTCAAACAGTTCTGTTTATAGGCGGGCTAGGTGGGCTTGGAAGTTTTCAGAAATGTGGGATGTTTGCATAAAATATGTATGTGTGTGTGTGTGTGTGTGTGTGTGTGTGTGTGTGTGTGCGCAGTTGGGCTGCAGCTGGTGTTGATTGTGTGGAAGTCCTGAGTCACTCCCTGATTAGCCGCCCTGACATCATGTTTCATTGTCCTTTCTTCCTTTCCAGGTTTTCTTTTTTGTCCCTGGCCTATCCCCCGCCCGCCTGGGAGTCCTGGGTGTAAAAATCGAGAGGCAATCCCGTTCTACTGGGCTGGCCCCAGGGCTTCCCAAACAAAGGCATCCAGATGGAGCACAAAAGAGGGACAGAGGGATCAGTGGGTGCTGGGCAACTCATTTTCAGGGCTGAGACAGAGGGAGGGCCGGCTCTGCAGCAAAGAGGGAGGGGGCGGGGCGGAGCTGGGCTACTACGGTACAGGGAGGGAGGGGACAGGGAACCAGAGTGGGGGAGGAGAGCCAGGGAGGGGTGGGAGTGGGGGAAACCAGGGTGGGGTCCGGGGACACATTTTCCTGGGCTGGGCTGGACTGGCTGGCCGGAGCTCTCCGTTTTTGCTGCACTACCAGTTATCAGCGGAAAGCAGTGGAAGTAAAAATTCTTCTGTGTATTCTGAGCTGAATGCCTGTAATGTTCAGTTTTAAGCACTATTTTAGGAGGGCGTATTAATTAGTTATATATGCAGAATGTCCCCAAAGTCTTAGTGCAGTTTTAAGCTTTAGTATAATACAATATTCTTACGTTACAGTGCATTATATTAATTGCATCAGATTTTATGTAGTTATATGTAATGTAATATTATATATGAGACAGTTTCCTCATCTGTAAAATGGGGATAATAATAGCTCCTCCCTCCCAGGGTTGTGAGGATCAAATGAGACAATAATTGTAAAGCAAGCCTTGTTACAGTGCCTGGCAAATAGCAGGCACTATTATAAACATTATCCATATACACACTATGAGACAATTTTCTCATCTGTAAAAGGGGAGGTGGAGGATGGGCGGAGTCAAGATGGCGGAAGGAAAGCAGTGACTTGCTTAAGCTCTCCCCCCCAAACCCTTCCAAATACCTATAAAAAATGGCTCTAAGCAAATTCTAAAGCATCAGAACCCACAAAAAGACAGTGAAACAAATTTCCAGCCAAAGACAGCCTGGGTGGTTGATCAGAAAGGTATATCGCGCCAGACAGGGAGAGGAGCGCAGCCTGCAGTAGCAATCCTGGAGCAGGCCTCAGAGGACTGAATCATGGGCAGCTGTGGCAGTTTCCAGACTGCTCAACCCATGAAAGCCAAAGACAACTTAGAAGGTCAGTGGGAAAAGTCTGTGACTGTGGTGAGAGAGGAGCTAGGTCTCAACCACAAGTCTCGAGTAGGGCTCTGGGCCTCGGTTATTTCCTGAGGTTCTGGCCCACAGACTGAGGGGGAATTGAGTGGCTGATCAGAGGCAGATTGCAGGGATCTCTCTGCCAGTGCTGAGGCAGGAATCTCTTGCTTTACCAGTTCTTGGATCTGGGTCACAGTTCTGAGGGGCAGTCCTGGGGCGAGGAGGAGTGCTGGCGTGGTAGAGCTTGTTGTGGCGGTGGAGAGAAAACACCTCGCGCCTTATCATAGCACCTTGGAAGAACTGAAAATTTTCAGGTCCCTAGAAGTATCTCTGAAAACAGCTGTACAAACCCCCGAAGTTTGGGACAGTACATTCTCCACATTGGAAGCAGACTTTTACCTTAGCAAAGAGTTTAAAACTCAAGTAATTGGCCAGGATCATGAGTAAGCAGCGCAAAAAGAATCAGACTATATTATCTTACTTTGGTGACAAAGAAAGTCAAAACATATAACTAGAAGAAGACAATGAAGCCAAAGCTCCTACATCCAAAGGCTCCCAGAAGAATATGAATCAGTCCCAGGCCTTAGAAGAGCTCAAAAGAGATTTTGAGAAGCAAGTAAGAGAAGTAGAGGAAAAACTGAGAGTGATGCAAGTAAATCATGAAGAACAAGTCAACAGATTGCTAAAGGAGACCCAAAAAAATACTGAAGAAAATAACACCTTAAAAAATAGCCTAACCCAAATGGCAAAAGAGGTCCCAAAAGCCAATGAGGAGAAGAATGCCCTAAAAAGCAAAATTGGCCAAATGGAAAAGGAAGTCCAAAAGCTTACTGAAGAAAATACTTCCTTAAAAATTAGAATAGAGCAATTGGAAGCTAGTGACTTTATGAGAAATCAAGACACTGTAAAACAAATCCAAAAGAATAAAAATTAGAAAACGATATGAAATATCTCGTTGGAAAAACAACTGACCTGGAAAATAGATCCAGGAGAGAGAATTTAAAAATTATTGGACTATCTGAAAGCCATGATCGAAAAAAGAGCCTAGACATCATCTTTCAAGAAATTATCCAGGAAAACTGCCCTGATATTTTAGAAATAGAGGGCAAAATAGAAATGGAAAGAATCCACCCATCTCCTCCTGAAAGAGATCCCCAAAGGAAAACTCCTAGGAATATTGTAGCCAAATTCCAGAGTTCCCAGGTCAAGGAGAAAATATTACAAGCAGCCAGAAAGAAACAATTCAAGTATTGTGGAAACACAATCAGGATAACACAAGATTTAGCTGCTTCTACATTAAGGGACCGCAGGGCATGGCATATAATATTCTGGAGGGTGAAGGAGATAGGACAACAACCAAGAATCACCTACCCAGCAAAACTGAGCATAATCCTGCAGGGGAAAAAATGGTGATTTAGTGAAATAGAGGACTTTCAAGCATTCTTGATGAAAAGACCAGAGCTGAATAGAAAATATGATTTTCAAATACAAGACTCAAGTGGAACATGAAGAGGTAAACAGGAAAGAGAAAATTATAAGAGCCTTATTAAGGTTGAACTGTTTACATTCTTGCATGGAAAGATGATATTTGTAACTCATGAGACTTTTGTCAGTATTAGGGTAGTTGGAGGGGAAAAATTATATGTATGTATATATAGATATAGATAGATAGAAAGATAGAGGGCACAGGGTGAGTTGAAAATGAAGGGGTCATATCTGGAGATTAAAATTAAGGGGTGAAAGAGGATTATACTAGGAGAAGGAGAAAGGGAGAGGTACAACAGAGTAAATTATTTCACAAAAAAAAACAGAAAAGAAAAGGCTCTTATAGTGGAGGGGAAACGGGGAAGGTGAGAGGGAATGAGTGAATCTTATTCTCATAGGATTTGACTTAAGGAGGGAATAATATACACACTCAATGGGGTATGGAAATCTGTCTTACCCTACAGGAAAATGGGGGGGGGAAGGCGACAAGAGAGTAGGGGAATGATAAAGAGGAGGGCAGATTGGGAAAGGGGGTAATCAGAAGCAAATACTTCTGAGGAGGGACAGGGTCAAAAGAAAGAACAGAATAAATGGGGGGGCGGGATAGGATTAAGGGAAATAGAGTTAGTTTTTCACAACATGTCTACTATGGAAGTGTTTTGCATAACTGCACATATATAACCTATATTTAGTTGCTTGCCTTCTCAATGAGGGTGGGTGGGGAGGGAGGAAGGGAGAAAATTTGGAACCCAAAGTTTTAAAAACACATGTTTTAAAAAAATGTTTTCACATGCAACTGGGAAATAAGAAATACAGGAACAGGGGTACAGAAATCCATCCTGCCCTACAGGAAAATTGAAGGGGAAGGGGATGAGAGAAGGGGGGGAGAAATAGAAAGGAAGGCAGACTAGGGGAAGGGGTATTCAGAATGCATGCCATCTTGGGGTGGAGGAAGGGACGAGATGGGGTGAAAATTTGGAACTCAAAATCTTGTGGAAGTAAATGTTGAAAACAAAAAAAATAAATAAAAATTACCACAAAAAAAAAAATAAAATGGGAGGTGGTGTGGGAGAGGAAGATTTGAGTAGATGACCTTTAAGGTCCCTTCCACCTCTAAACTGGTGTTCTGCAATCCTAAGCAAAGGTGTCAGCCATTTATAATGGTCAAATGTTCGTTTGTATACATATATTTTTCTTTCTTTCTAGAGGCAGCACTAGGCTTGACAGATAAGAGAACTGGCTTCTTATACAGGAAGACCTAGGTTCAAGTTCAGCATCTGACACATAGTATCTGTGTGACTCTGGGCAAATTGCTTCATCTCAGGAAACTCTGACTGTAAGACTCAGATCTGAATTAATAGGAGTTCCGTCCCTGGAGCTTCTGAAACAAATTAAATCATTGGACTAGTTAAAAAAAATACAGCTATCTGAAAAGAAATTAATTCCCCATTCCATATGGACCTGTATATGTACATATCCAGTAGAATATAAGCTCATTGAATTGACAGATTGTTTTTCTTTTTTGTTTCTCTTCGTATCCCTAATGCCTAGGAACTTACTGGCACATAATATGTGCTTAATGAATGTTGGCTCAATATATACATATGAGAGGCAAAGGGGCATAGTTGGTAGAGAGCCAGCCTCACACCCAGAAAGACCTGACTTCAAGCGTTGCTTCTGACACATACTGACTATATGACTCTGGGTCATACCCTTAGTGCTGGTCTCGGTAACTCTCTAGAACTACAAATTACCAAAAGGGATTGACCTTCCTTGTAGAAGGAGTTTTCTCTCACCTGGGAATCTCCTAAACAAATGAAATCACAGGTCTGGTCAATATCTGTGTGTGTGTGTGTGTGTGTGTGCGTGCATGCACATTTATGTACATCCATACATGTATACAAATATAGAGTCTACATGCACATAGCTATTTCTAGGCTCTTTAGCCACAGCAAACCATTTATACATACTATACTTCATATACTTAAAGATATCCATGCTTTCATCAAAATGGGTATTGTCTCCAATGGTGCAAGTTGACAACTTATCCATCCATGACTTTTTGTCCTGTGTGATTTCTGCCCGAGTCCTCCCATAAACACACCCTGGAGGCCTCCCTTCTGGGTCAGGGATTCTTGATTTTTTTTGTGTTATGGACCCCTTTGGCAGTCTGGTGAAGCCTGTGGAGCCCTTCTCACAATAATATTTTTTAAATAATTGAAGGAAATGCTAACTTTCAGTGGGGGGTTATTGAAAATTAAGTTGTAATTTCCCCCCCATCCACATTCATTCAGTTGTTCAGTCATTTTATAGTCTTGTCTGACTCTTCGTGACCCTATTTGGGGTTTTCTTGGCAAAATATTGGTTTGCCACTTCTCTGGCTCATCTTACAGATGAGGAAACTGAGGCAAACAGGGTTAAGTGACTTGTCCAGGGTCACATAGCTAGTAAGTGTCTGAGGCCAGATTTAAACTCAGGAAGATGAGTCTTCCTGACTCCATGCCTGGCACTCTATCCATTGCACCACCTAGCTGTTCATGGACCCTCTTTAATCTGTCCATGCAACCCAGTACTCAGCTCATTTTGACATTCTGTGAGTACTAGTGCAGCACTCTGGCTATCCTTCTGTTATTTTTTATGTTAGCTACCCAATTGGCCCCCCCTTTTTTTTTGGTGAGGCAATCGGGCCCTTTTCTATCATACAAATCCTGCCTGATGTCTTGACCCCATTTTAGGCACATAAGTTACCACTGATCACATGCTGCAGCTTCCTTATGCTCACCACCTCCATTGTCATTTGGTTCACCTGCAAATTCTATTCTTTGGAGATTGTAGTGCTCTTTGGTATAATAGCTAACATTTAAATAGTTTTAAGATTTGCAAAATGCTTTACATGTATTATTTAAGCCTCACTGGGAAGTAAGTTATATTATTATCCCCATTTTACAGATGAGGAAACAGGAGGATCAGAGAGGTTAGGTGAATCAGTGTCACCCAGCTAGTGCCTGATGTGAAATTTGAACTCAGGGTATCCTGATTCTAAGTTCAGTATTTTATCCACTATGCCACCTAGCTGCCTATATTTGATGTGCAAGCTGATATTTTGATATTCAGCAGTCCTGATATATTCTTTAATTGGACTTAACCAGGAATGAGGAACCTGTAGCCTTGAGGCCACACAGGGCCTGGTCCTTAGGACTTTTGACTGACTCCAAGTTTTACAGAACAAATCCTTTTATTAAGTGGATTTGTCCTGTGAAGTTTGGATTCAGTCAAAGGGCAGCGCTTTAGGACCTAGAGGGCCACATGTGGCCTTGAGGCTGAAGGTTCTCCACCCCTGGACTTAAAAATTGGTTCTAGGCCAAGATCACATAATAAGAAGGCTGGTCTGAGAAGGTCTATTCTCCAGAAAGCATTTTCTGACATATTTAAGCATACAATTCCCTTCACAGCTATGGTCATGTACCACCCACACATTTTTTTGGTTTAAAGAGATTATCCAGAAGGATTCTAAAGCAGCTATACTAAGTTGTGCATAGGCACAGGGCTAAAAGAAACTAAAATCAAAATGTCAAAGTTGGAAGGGATAGTGGAGGGGGTCTAGCCCACCTTCCAAAATGATATAGTGATCTTCTTTTTGACATGACCAATAATGATCACCCAATGAATTCTTGAATGCTTCCACCAATGGGGAATTCATTCACCCATTTTGGATAACTGTCATTGTTATTAAGTTCTTCCTTATATAGAGCCAATATCTGTATCTCTGCAGTTTCCTAGTTCTGTTGTCAACAAGTAGAATAAATCTAAATAGCAGTCTTACAGTCTTACAAATGTCTGAAGACAATGGTCCTTCTCTCCCCTTGCCCCCACTTCCATATTCAATCTAATTTTCTCCTATTATTCTGGGCTTAAAAGAAATCACGCTGTGGACAAAGTCAAGTTTTAAGAATAATCTTTTGCTTGTTTTTCTTTCTTTTTTTCTTTTTCTTTTAAATTTAAATACACAGTAAGCAAAGAAACACATTAAAAACTTAAATACAAAATAAAAGAAAAAAAACATTGCTATGTGCACAGCAGAGCATGAGAGGATTCAAAATATAGAGCAATAAATTTACATTTCAAGAAAGCCTATATAATAAATACTACATATTGTGTTCTGAGCTTCTTAAGAATAAATTGAAAATACAACTCAAGTCTTAAATCTGCCGTTTAATCATCTGTTTGACCTTGGGTAAATTGCTTCACCACTTTGAGCCTCAGTTTCCTCAACCACTCAAATAGGGTATTGATTCTGGTACTACTTACCTTACAAGGAAGTTGTGAGGAGCTTTGTAAACTTTAGAGAGTTATAGGAATGTGAGCTGTTATTGCATGCCAAATACCTCACAGGGATGTTATGAGATAAAAATTCTAGAGTGCTTTAAGATTCCTAGACATAGGTACTTTAAATTGGTACCATATGGTGGGAGAGTGGTATTAGTAAAATCCAAGAAATAATTAGCTTTTTCTTGAAAGCTGTTCTTTGACCATGTTTTATTTCTGTTTTCTTTTCTTTTTGTTAAATGAAGGTGTGTGGGGATGGTTTAGGCTATGTGTGTCCACATGGGTCTGTCTAGATTGGGCTCATAGGAAGTTAAGAAGCGATATCACTAAAATCTCCTCCATCCATCTTTTTTCCAAGGTAGATTTTGATTCAGGCCTGGAGGGGAGGCAGAAGCTGGAATCTGGAGGCAGGTCATTTTGCTTTCTTCAGAGAAAGGAAACTGAGTTAGTATTATAGATATCCAACTCACCCTCCTCCCTAAATATTGTTGGGGGGGAGGGGAGGAAGGAAAAGGAAAAGGATACTGGAATGCAGGCAGCCTATCATGAAGATAGGCAGGAAGAAGCATGATGGGTATAGGTATGGGGAAATACGGGGAAGATAAGATAAAACCTCACTAATGAGAGCCCAGGATATCTGGGGCCAAAGTCCAGTTTCCAGGAGGATAAGACTGAGTGCAAGGAGCATAGCATGGAGAAGACCTTCCTTTGGGGGTAAAATGTTTTATTGCTTTTTTAAAATGTTACATCACAGTAATTTCTGGGAATAGTCCTCCTCATCCCTCTCCAAATTGAACCTTCCCTTGCAATAAAGAAAAAAAAATGAAGAAAAAACAGCTATTACAATGACGAAATTTGACGATATATACAATGTTCTACCTTTCTGTTTGAGAGGAAGAGGGTATCTTTCATTATCTTATCTCTGGGTCCATTACTGGCTTTTTAGCTGCTCAGAATTTAGCTTCTCTTTTGTGATCTTGTAAAGGCCTACTTGGAAAGGCCCATGTGTACCTTGGGGCAAAAAAATCCCCATGTTGATGAGCCAAAGTGACAATGAATTTCAGTAGTACATTTTGTGGGCAATTAGTAAGGTAGAAGGAAAACAGTAAATTTGGAGTCAGAGGAAATGGATTTGAATGTTAGATCTCTTCCTGATTACCTCTACAAACTTATGCAAGTAATTTCATCTTTCTGGGCCTCAGTTTCTTCATCTGCAAAATGAAAGGGTTGGAATAGCTCTATGTAGCACTAATTCCTGTGATCTTATTCTGTTGCTTAGAACATGGTGCAAATAAGGTGGTTTGGCTGCACTCTGTCCTATGGCTACCAATCATCTCATAATTCTGACTCACCATCCCCAGGATGTATATTCTTGTTCTGGATGAGATCCCATGGACAGTTCAGTGCAAATCTATCCACCATTATTAAACTAACAAGATGGGATACATATTCTAGTGAAAGGACCTATGGAACCCCAAGCAAGATCAGAGCATCATAGACTGAACTAGAAATGGGCCATAGAGGTCATTTAGTACAAGCAACTCAAGGATTTTACAGATGAGGAAAAGAAAGAAAATAAAGTTTCAGCAGCTGTCCTAGGATTAGTAATGATACATGCTGGAGACAGAATTTGAATGCCTATTCTTCTGACTCTGAAACCCTCTTATACCATACTGCCTGGAATGTTCTTCATGCAGTTTTTTAACACCCTGAGGAAGAGGAAACTTGCATATCACCTGAGAACAGAAGTCAACTGGGGTGACCCATTTCTCCTTCTCACTGCAAGCATACATATTCTCTTAAAATAGGAGCTGGAGAAGAGAGGAAACGCACAGATGCCCAGACCATTTGTTTAAGGAAATGACACATTATCCTTTTCCCAACATCTGCTTATCCCTAAAAGACAGTCAAACCCTGATAGCATTGTTGACTCACTAAAATGCAGTATCTTCATCTCATGGGAGGTGGGGGAGAAGTAGAGAGAACAGATTTTTATTTTCAGTGTCAGCTAGAGGGATGGCTGCCTAGTATAGAGGGAGAAGGGTCACCTGGATGCCTATTTTGGTCTCTACTGGCAGGACCACAAGCTTCCTTCCTGTCCAGTGTCTGACTAGTAACTTTATTTCCTTTTTTCTCAAATCTTCTTTAGAAAGCTGGAGGGATCAAAATGCCATCAGGGACTCTAATCTTTGAACCCCAGAGTAGATAGACTGATAAAAGGGACTAAGTGGGGGTTAGAGTGAAGATTTGGTATGAGAGCTGGGAGGGGAGAAGGCTATGACATGGCAATAGGGAAGGACTTGAGGTCCAAGACCAGGGGTACTTTAAAATTGATGTGTAATAGTGACTCACAGGGGAACCAGTAGCATCTGTCTGCCTGCAAAATGCTCTCAAATTCAGCCTTAAAGCTCCTTTAGGAGCGCAGAACAATATGGAAGAGTAAGAAAGGTCTAAGGAGTAAAGCCAATGGACTGTCCAACCCAGGGGAACCAGCTTTGTCCTGAGGAGAGGGCAAGCATTCTGTTAGTCCTGACGTTATTATGGTGTTCTGCTCTGGAATCTCTACAATGGGGGTGTTCTACTTTGTGTGTGTGTGTGTGTGTGTGTGTGTGATTGTGGACCCCTTTGGCAGGCTGGTAGAACCTATGGACCCCTTCTCAGAATAATGTCTTTAAACGAACAACAACAAACCACAGAAGATTACAAAGGAAACCAAAAGTAAATGAAAATTAAAAATGTAATTTTTTCCCCATCCAAGTTCATGAGCCCCCTGAAATAAATCCATGAACCCACAAGGGGACTCCAGGTTAAGAATCTCTGCTCTAGATCTTGGATTTCTTGGACATCTTAAGAAGAGGTCTGGGGAAAGGAAGGGGCTGCTCTCATTAAATTAACAAGAGTACCTCTCTGACCAGAGGAGGAGGGCACCTCCCTGCCTTCAAAATCTGTGGGTTTTTCTTTTGCCAGACCCCTGTTTTGTCCACAGAGGGCATTCTGCAGAAAGCATCCTGGGAATTCAGCCTGTGAACAAAAAGGGGCATTTCCTTGCATGGGCTTCCTGTTTGGGTTTACGTAGGAACCCAAAGGATAGGCGGCCTCATAAATCCTTTAGACATCACTGATGTGGGTGTTCCAACTCCTTTGGCTGGATGCCATGGGAAAATTTCACAGAAATAGAAGTGGGGAAGAAAGCACATTCACCCTCAGGGTCTCTGGGTTGGTTCCAGAACCTCATGTCTCTTCATCTATAAAATAAGAGAATCAGACAAGATAATCTCTAAGATATTTTTAAGTTCTGATAATTCTCTTATTCCTATGATTCTATGTGTATTTGTGTGTGTGTGTGTGTGTGTGTGTGTGTGTGTGTGTACAAATGATAGTGTGGGAGATATACGTGAGGAGGGTGTACGTGTATGTCTGTAATTGGGGGGGGGTAATAGTGTTTATCCATTTCTCACATTGTTCAATATCATTTCAGCTATCCAGACTTATGGAACCCTAATTGGAATCTTGCGTAAATTAGAGAATTGCCGTGGATATCTATCATGTGCCTGCTTTGAAGGAAGGTACTTTTTCAAACCTGGTAATTCCCAAACTACCCTGAACATTTTGCTAGATCCAGAAATGACAAAAATCCAAACCATTGGATGTTTCATAATTATTTGCCTGATAGTTTGTGCAGGGCTCTTAATGTTTGGTTTCAGAGTGGAAAAAACTTACAAAGAGCCAAATTTCAGCACATTATGTATTATATTATTATATATTGTATCATATATTACATATTATATATTATAATATATTAAAGTGCTAAGGAAGATGTTTGCTTGGACGGACAATCTACCTTCAATTCCTTTTACTCTATTCTTAACTCTATCTCCGTATGTGTCTAAGGCAGGTTTCCCAATGACAGATGGGCCCTTCAAACATTTTGTCCAAATCAAAAGAAGTGCTCTCCTCTAGAGCAGTCAGTTGTCATGGCTTTGCCATTATTATGCCCTGTTTATGAGGCAAGATGAGACTGTTTAGATCTTCACTCCAAGGCCCAGCCTGGTGTTAGTTTAACCCTGGCTAGACTTCCCAGGGTAATTACAATTGACTTGGTTTTCTCACCCAGTTCATTCCTGTAACCCACACACAGACAAGATGAGCAGGGGAACTGCCCGGTGACGCACATTTTCCCCAGTGTACATACAGACCGGACTCACTCTATTGTGGTTTTAACTTTATGGACAGAACTCATAGGAAGAAACACAACTCCCATCGAAGGTTAACCATTGGGAGAGGGTCCCCACCCCTCTGTGGGCTGTAGCCACAAAACCTAGCTGTTAGCACTAGCAGACACTCATTTACAGATTAGCTCTGAGTAGGCAGAACAGACCTAAAAAACTAACCACTCACAGTGTTCTGAGACTGCTCAAGCGTCTCTCTGCTATGTGCATGCTCTTTGGAATCAGTCCCAGGCCTACTGATATCCTGCACTTCCTGGAATCTAGCTTGGCTGATTAGCTTCTAGCCTATTCCTTGCTTGGCATTTCTCATCCTCATTCCCTTCCAATGGTGAAACACCAAGGCTTAGATTTAGTGAATGCTCCTGGTCTGCTTCTCCCTTGGTATGTCTCAGTCATGCCTTTCTAGCACATTGTCCTACCTTTAGGGCCAGGAGTTCTTAACCTGGGGTCCATGGACCTCCAAGAGGTGCATCTTGGTTAGATTTCAGGGAGTCTGTGAACATGGATAGGGAAAAAAATCTTTATTTTCAGCAACCTCTAACTGAAATTTAGGATTTCCTTCTATTTTGAATGTAGGCAATTAATATTATTCTGAAAAGGGTTTACCAGACTTACCATAGGCTTTACCAGACTGTTAAAGGGGTCAGTGACACAAGAAAGGTCAAACCTCCCTGTGTTATATTATACTGATTCCCTGGTTAAAGATTAAGAAGTGTTGATACCTGATATTGATCCACAGCCAGCAGCAATGGTCCAGTTGGGTGCTGAAGTTTTGAACCCTCCTATCTTCCTCTCTTCCATTTCACCAATCAGTAAGATGGAGGGTATTTTCTGACCCTGACCCAACTGACTGGCCAAAATAGCAGAATTTATAGCCCATGAGGAAAGGAAGGACAATTTGCAAGTATCTTCCCTTAATTTCACAGTCAAACTCCTAGAAAAAAAAATGTCTATACAAATCGCTTCTTCTTCCTCACCTCCCACAAACTTTCCAACTCCTTGCAATTTAACATCCAACTTTGACTTTACCACTGGACTAAAATTGCGCTCTCTCTCTCTCTCTTTCTGTCTCTCAATCTAAAGTCACCAGTGATTACCAAATCTTATTTCTCTTAGTCTTCATTCCTTTAGACTTTTCTGTAGCATTTAACACTGTTTCATTCTGCTCCCCTCTCACCTCACCCTATCCCACCTCCTGGAAAATCAGCTGTCTGGGAGGGTTTTTGTGATTCTCTCTTGGCTTTCCTCCTACCTAGCTGACCATTCGTCCTCAGTTTCCACTACAGGATCAACATTCATTTCCTTCCTCCTATGTGTGAATGTGACCCAGGACTCTGTACTGGACTGTATTTTTTTCATCTTTCTCTCTAATCATTTTCAGTGCTTTTATCAGCAACCAAGGGTTCAAATATTATCTGTATACAGAGGACTCCCAAATCTATATACCTCATCTTTCTCCTGACTTCCAGTTCCTCCTCCTCATTTTCCTGCTCGAAATCCTTTGTTGGACATCCCGTAAGCATCTTAAACTCAATATGTCTAAAACAGAACTCATTTTCTTCCCTTCTAAACTTAACCTGCTTCTTAACTTCCCTATTTCTGTCAAAGGTACCACCAACCATCTAATAAACCAGGTTCACAACCTACAAATTTTCTTTGATTCTTCACTCTCTCTTATCCTCCATAGCTAATTAGTTTCAAAATCTTGTCATTTCTACTTGTGGACCATCTCTCACCATCCATCTCCATACTCATACATCAGGCCCTCATCACCTCTAACCTGAACTATTGAAACAGTGTCTCCATGGGCTGGTCTCTCTTTCCCCTTCTCTCAATACCTAACCACACAGCTGATATTTCTAAATTTGATATTCCCTGACCACAGGTCTGACCATGTCATTTCTCTGCTCAGAAACTTCAGTGATTTCCTGCTATTTCTACTGAAACTCAAAAAACTAAGTGGCTTGCCCGAGGTCACCCAGACACTGTGTGACTGAAGTAGGATTTGGCTCCAAAGCCAATGTGCTTCCTACTGTATGGCATTGGGAGGTGGGGAAAGGGGGAATGGAGGCAGGTGCGATGTTCGTGTTCTCCCTTGTGTTATACTTATATCTTCCCCATCCTTCCTCAGCAGTAGAATCTCAGCCCTTTGAGTGCTAGGACTATTTGTTTTTATCATTGTAGCAACTAAATAAAGAGAATAATGGTGGTAAGGCAGAAAACGTAGGTAGAAGTCAGATTATGGAGTCCTGAAGGTTTTTGAGTGCTAGCACTCAAACCTTACAAGGACTTTGTATCCCTGGGGCCCCTCTCTCTGATTGCGGTGGGGAGGGTCCTTCCCAGTACCTCCATTTAAGGTAGGCACCCAGGCCAACCATTTCTTTATTTCCTTACGGGCTGTTCTCTGGACTTCTCCATCATGCCCTGGAAGTGAGTACCTTTCCTTCTCCTCCTCCCTTTTCAGCTTTCTTATACGTGCTGTCTTCCCCATTAAAATGTACACTCCTTCAGGTCAGAGATATCTTTCTTTCTTTCTTTCTTTCTTTATATTTGTATTCCCAGGGCTTAGCACATAGCAAGCACTTAATAAATGCTTGTTGACTGAATGACTAAACAAATGAATATAATCAGAGTAATTCATTAGGAAGATTGTCCAATAAAGGAGAACCTGTAATAGTCTGGATCTTCATTTGCACTGTTATCTCTCAAGAAAGTGAGTTAGGCAGAGTACTAAATGATAAGAACTCCCAGGTGACACTCAGATTGTGCCTGCCTAGGAAGGACAAAGATAGGAGATTATGCCAGATTGGTTAGTAAGATTATGGGGAGGTTTGGGCACAAAAGAGAAAGGTCTAGCAAATTTGGTAACTATTATACATAAGTCACGCAGACTAAAAATGAAATCCAGAGAGGTCAGCTAAGGAAAGAAGAAACAGAAACGTAGTATAGGTCTAGACAGTTAGGAAGTCACATCCAAAAAAGGTTAGCTAGGACAGAGAACAGGAACTCAAATTAGGAGACTGGACAACAAAGAACCAGGGACCCAAATAAAGGATCTGAGCACTTAGAATTTAGGAAGTTAGGCCAAAGAATCTAGCCAGCTGGGGTGGCACAGGACCCAGCCAAGAGACCTGGACAATAGGCACAGGATACCAGCAGCCAGAAAGGGATACTGCCCAAGACCTAAATGTGGTTAGGTTTCATTGGAGACTGGAGATAACCAATGGACAGTCAAGTGATGCACTAGTACTAATAAAATGTAAAGTACTAAAGTGGGGCCCCCAGCATGCTAGGTAGATTCGATAAAGGAGGAGCCATGGGGGAACATAGATAAACATTGAATAGGATGACAAGGCATGTGGTACAGGCTTATCAGACTTCTTCCATGCTTTGTTGAAGCTACTACTAGGATTCACCTAGTAGAGCCAAGCAGTGCTAAATATTCTGTGCCAATCTGAATGTGACTTTGTCCTGACTCATATGTGATTGGTGTGCTCATGTAAATGCAGGAATTCCTTTACTGAAGACTGATGCCTTTGCTAATGCAACAGCTTCCCTTTGTCTATGTCAGGATAAAGCAGCATTAATCCTAACTTCCACTAGTAACGTGGTTGAAGCCGTACTGTGAAGGGCTTTACATGTTAAGAGGAGTCTGTATTTTATCCTGGAAGCAACAGAGAAACAACAAAGCTTCTAGAGTGGAGAAGTGACAGTCAGACCAGGGTTTTAGGAGTAATGATTAGTTCTGTGGATGGATTGAAGAGATGAAAGGCCAAAGGCAGACCATGCAGGAGGCTGTTGCAGTAGTCCAGGCCAGAGTTGATGAAAGCCTGAGCTAGAAGAAGGGAAGGATACAACATGTTGGGGAGGTAGAATTGACTGTACTTGGCAATTCTTTGATAGTATCTCATCATGAGAAGGCCCAGCTATGATACTCCATTTCTGGCTCACCCTCAGATCTGCTGTACCTCCACACTTGCTGCCTGGCCTTCGCTCATCTCTTTCAACTATCCACCCTCTCCTTTTCCAACTCCCCTTCGTGTTTTGTCTTCCCCTGCTAGAATGTAAGTTCCTTCAGAAGAGGGATCATCTTGTTTTCTTGTTTTGGCATCCCCAGTATTTACACTTAATAAATGCTTTATCTATCATCTATCCATCCATCCATCCATCCATCTAGCTATCCATCTATCCATTTATCTATCATCTAGTGTGGTGGGGGTTTGGTGAATTCACTAATCACCTAAGATAGAGTCCCTCACGGAGACACTGGGGACTTACTTTTAGGAGATAGAACTGGTACAGGCATGGACATTCTGCATTGACGTTTTACATGGTTGGGAGCAGCCTTTTCCCATTGCTTACATTGCCAGAACTGTCTGAAACTCTAAAACTGCCCAATTTTCCTAAATTCACATCTGAGTCACTTGCTGGGAGTGGAATCTTTTATTTTCAGATGCAAATTCAGTAGGGAAAAAAAAAAAGGCTGATTATGCTCAGTCAGGCAGTTTGGGAGATGTAAACAATTCTAGCTATGCAGCCAATGGAAAAAAAAGGCTGTTTCCAACCACATGGTAGGGCAACACAGAATGTCTACACATGTGCCAGTTCTCCTGTCTCCAAGAAGCAGGTCCCAGTATCTTCTACATAGGTGACTGTCTTAGAGAATCTGGGCATGCAGCAGACCCATATTATACTAGGATAAAGTACAAATTCCTGGACTTGGCATTTAAAGCCCTTTACAATCTGGTTCCAACCTATGGTACCAGTCTGCTTCCACATTACTATTCTTCATGCACCCATGATCCAGCCAAACTTTTGATGTTTCTCCACATGACCTTGCATTTCCCCACACACACACCCCACACCCCCATGCCTTTGTACAGACTGCTCCCCATGACTTGGCTTTCCCAACCAATCACCTAAGTTCATTGAACTTTCCCAAGAAATGTTCATGATATACTAACAAGCTAGTAGGCTTTCTAACTCAAGCACTGGCTCTAGGACCTTCCGATCACGTAAAGGTCATATTCCTAAACTTCCACCAATCCACCTCTGCTACCCAGAAGGTGATATAATTTCTAACAGAGGAGAGCCTCCCACTGGAGGATCTGGGTAGATTTACTTGGATGTACTTTTGAATATCCTCCGAGTTCTAAAATTAATAATAATTTAAATAGTAGTAGACACACATATAACACTTCAAGGTTTATAAAGTATTATCTCATTTGATAGCACATTCTAGGCATGCTTGTGTTCAGGATCCAATAACCATAGCATAGCCAGAGTAACCCATTTTTCTTTTTTTACAAAAAGTGCCAGAGATCTTTGAAGGTTGAAAGATCTTCCAATGGAATCTGGTAAGTAATAGATCATAGTAAATAGCCAAGGCATCTATCTGGAAAGGTGGGGAAGGTTATAGAAGATACTATAGGGGATAGACATTGAGATGGAGATGCCAAGAAATGAATTGATTAGCTAGGTGGAAAATAAAAAATACATAAGCACCAGCAGCAGGAGATGGGATAAAATAGACAGCTAGGTGGTACAGTAGATAAACAGGCCAAATTTGGCCTCAGACACTTCCCAGCTGAAGTCACTTAACTGAACAAGTCATTTAACCTCTGTCTGCTTCTGTTTGCTCAACTATAAAATGGAGATAATAACAGCACCTACCTCCCAGGGTTGTTGTGAGGATCAAATGAAATTGTATTTGTAAAGCACTTACTATAGTGCCTGGTACTTAGTAGGCACTGAATAAATGCCTTCCCCTTCCACGTTTAAGGAGTTAGAATGAATCTGGATGTACATAGTACACATTGTACATAGGGTGCTGCTGGTTTTTCAAATTTGTTCCTCCTAGGAAGAGCTGATTTGCCCATGAGTGTAATACCGACTCGGGACCCTGCTTATCTGAGGAAACTAAGGAGCTGGCCTCATTTGCTGAAGTTAGAAGGGGAAGTTGCTGCTGATGAAAATAGACCACAGACTAGACTAGTTTGCCTCCTGTCTGAGAATGTAGTTCTGAGGCACACCTCTGTCCTTGTTATCAGTAGAAGAAAAGAAATAGTCTCACAATAGGGCAAGCAGAATATTATTGTGCAGACACAGTTAGGTGATCTATTCTGTTCTGACTCTGGCTGGTCCAGCGGCTCAGGTTTGGGCTTGGAATGAAATGACACACTCCCAGACTATCTAGCAGTCAACAAAAACAGATTTACTTGACAATGGCAGGGAAGGAGGATATTTAAATTAGGAGAAAGATGGAACAGAAATTGAAGGAGAATGGGTTATGGAACAGCAGATCTGGTACTAAGCATTAGTGAGGTAGGTAGCCACCTAGAATTCAATACCAGTAATAGGATAAGGGACAGTTATAAGACGATAGATCTAGAGCTAGAAAGGACCTCAAAAGTTATCTTTTCTAACTCTTTTGTATGAACATACTGAGGCCCAGAAGGACTTATGCTTTTCAACATTACTTTTTTACCAATGCTCAGAGATTAGATGCTAGAAAATTCTGTTCTCTATCCCATATGGACAAGATGGCTAAGTGGTGCAGTGAATAGAGTCCTGGGCATGGAGTCAGGAAAACTCCTTTTCATGAGTTCAAATCTGGCCTCAGACATTCTCTATCTGTGTGACCCTTGGCAAATCAGTTAACCCTTTTTGCTTCAGTTCCTTATCTGTAAAATGAGCTGGAGAAGGAAATGGCAAACCACTCCAGTGTCTCTGACAGGAAAACCCCAAGAGTCGAACACAGCTGAACAATAACATTGCATATAGGTATTTATGAGTGTAGCATGGATAAACTGGCCGATGAAGCCTAGTCCTTGATGCCTGCTCAGATATTTTTTGCCTGTTTCCAATCCAACCATTGGAAACTTTGGGGATCAGGTTTTTTATCATAGTGACTCAGGGATTAGTGCTATGGGATGATAAAAAAAAAAGTCTTCTAATCGAGTGCATAGACAGAAGAACTGTTTACTCAAGAGTTGCTCAGCTGGAACTGAGTGTGTATACAAAAGGAGCAACCCGAGAGTCTCTCATTCTTTTCCTTCCTGGTGCTGAGTGAGGAAGAATAGCTTTGAGCTGCTGGGTGTAGTAGGGACAACTGATCGAATTCCCTCACCTGGTCACCATGTGTGGCTACCATGTGTCCTTTCTCGATCTTAAACAAATGAATATTCTGAGATAGGAGGGTCCGGCTGACCTGGTGAGTCTGGGAGATTCAGAGGTCCCACCAGAGACAGGAGTTAATAGCGGTGACTCTCAGCAGTGATAGCCAACAGGCCAATAAGTAGCTGCAGACAGATGAGGAAAGGCAGTCCCCCAAGGACAGCAGCAGCTTCAGGGATTCTGACTCCTTATGATGGAGAGGAATACTGGTTATGGATACCAGAAAGGCACCCATCGTCTGAGCCCAGCAGAGAGTCTACACCTAAGGGAAACATCATTGGGATTCCCCAAAAGGAATAAAGAATGTCTAGGGTCAGAATTATTATGTGTGTGTAGTGGAAGTATATAGCCTCAGTTTAGGGAGATATTTTATACCAGCTATTCTTGGTAAATAAATCCTCAATAAATTGCTCAATAAACCCCTTTTGTAAAAGCTAATTAAGTCTGATTAGGATGATTATTAATGGGGATGCATGCTATTAAGGGTTTATGACCAACAGTATTAGAAACCCCAGTCCCTCAGGGTCACTCCTAGAACTTTGGGAAAAGTAGTAGCCCCTGCCCCATCTGGGGATTTTAACCTGTGAGTTTGAGGGCTCAGTTTGGGGAGTGGCCCCAGAGGGAGTGCCATATTGTGTGATATATCAAGTTGTGTGAAGAACCAAAGCCTCTAGTGGATAATAATGTATGGACCCCAATCTTTGAACCTTAAATAGAACACACAAATATCTTGCCCTGCCTCTGGTAGGCAGATAAAATGGAAAGGTAGAAATTGGAGAGAGGTAGAGAAATAAGATTCCAAGCTTTTTCCATTTTCCAAGGATGTCCTAAACTAACTTTTGATTGGAGAAAAAAATGGCAGTTTGAGGTCAAGCCTAACAAACAAAAGATGTGACTCAGATGGAGACAAGGACAAAGTTGCTGCTGCTATTGCAGCTGTCAGATTCTCTGGTTTGAGGACATCCAGATTTGAAGATTTTCAGTTCTGGACTGTCTAGATGCAAACTAAACAGCTTTAGAGACTGGGGTCTGGGAGTGGAACAGGAATGAATGAACAGATAAGTGGGGACATTCCTTTATTTGTGACTCTCTGAAGTGAAGTGAATGTGCTCAGTTAAGAATAAATGAAGTCTACTCTATGATTCTCATAAGGAAGATATTCTACCAGTGCAAAATAATAACACAGCTCTCTCTGGCAAGTTGTTTCTCTTTTACTTCTGGGCTCCTAGAATATTACACAACTTTTATCCAACTAAACTTTTCTTTGATGAAAAGGTTGGGAAGGGGAAGGCAGATCATAGGAACGGGGCTACCAAAGCTTGCCAGGTTCTCTCTAAATCTTCAGATAACCAGGGCCAAGGGCAGAGAATTTCCACTCGTTCGACCAGCAAAATTCTAGCTCACTTTTTGTAGGTTAGGAAATACCTTTCTGCAGCGAGGTGGTGCAATGGATAGAGAGCTGGATATGGAATCAGGAAGACTTGAGTTCAGATCCTGCCTCAGATATTTACTAGCTGTGTGACCCTAGGCAAGTCACTTGGTCTGTGTTTCCTCATCTGTAAAATGAGAATAATAATAGTATCTACTTCCCAAAGTTGTTGTGAGGATAGAATGAAATAATATTTGTAACATGCTTTACAAACCTTAAAGCACTATATACGTGCTAGCTATGATATGTGATTATGATTATTATGAACCTTCCAAGGACAGTTCATGCTTAGAAGAGAAATGTCAGCTCTCAGGAATAAGAAAGAGCCATACCATTGGGGAAAAAATCCCAGAACTGAAACTGACTGCCAAGATCAGCGTGACAGGGTCTTTAGGGTCACAAAAACCAATGATATAATTAAGAACTCAGAACCCCCTAGTATCAGAGTGCTGGATTTAGAGTCAAAAGACATGATTTCAAGTCCTGGTTTCCCCATTTATTAGCTGGGTAAATGACTTGGTTAAGTCATCATCTGCAAAATTAGGGAGTTGGATATGATGATCTTTAAGTTACCTTTCAACTCTAAATCTATGATCCTGGGTATGGCTGGACAAATCACATTGGATCCTCCTTCAGCTTTACCTTCCCCACTTCAATGGGGAAAGTCAGGTTAAAATGAATAGCGATAGTAATCTTGAAGAGGAAAAGAAATCATAAAAGGTTGTTCTCAAAAGAAGCAAGAGCAGTCATAGGTCTTAGCTGTGACCAAGAGAAATTTTATGGGTCAACTGTACATAAAAGAGCTACAGGTCTTCTTCTTTTCTTTCTTTTTTTTTTTTGTAAGCACCTTTTGGCCGTCTTTTTCTAATGGACGGCAATTTGGGCCAGTTCAGGCTGGGAGTGACCGCTCCCATTCTCTTTTTTGTAAGAACATTTATGAAGAGATACCGCGTTATAGGAGGTTGGAGGAGATACCTGGGTCTAGGACTACGAAACACCATTTGGTATAGGGCCTGAGATCTGAGAGCTGCTGCTAGCTCAGAGCTTGTTTTCAGTTCTCAGGAGCAGAGAAGGGTGTATTGTAAACACTAACCGAGCTCAACAGAATGTGTAGTGGAATCTTTTTTTTTCAAAAGGGGTTGCTCTCACAGACATAAACACCTACATCACAGATTTGTTATTTTAGTTGGTCAGCATGTGTGAGGATAAGTAGCTTCATTGTCAAGCTACACAATAGTGTGGTATGCTCAGGTGTGTTTTCACTTAGAAGCTACAAAAACAGCAACAAAAACATAAGCAATTTATTTTATTCAGATGACTGCATGAGTAATGCAGGGTAAGTGCCAACCTAGCTAAGTTTATAAAAGTTCATTAACAATAAGGTTGACCACTAGGTAATGGGTATTTTTGAGAAGAAGATCTTCATGTAATGTAAAGAACTCTTGACATAGAGTCGGGAGAGATCTGGGCTCCAATCCCATTTCTAACATTTGACAGCTGTGTGACCTTTGGCAAATCACTCTGAGTCTCTGTTTCCTCATCTGTAAAATAGGAATAATGATATTTGCAGTCAGTCAACAAGTATTTCTTTTTTTTTTCATTTTGTAAGGCAAGCGGGGCTAAGTGCCTTGCCCAGGGTCACACAGCTAGTTAAGTGTCACGTATCTGAAGCCAGATTTGAACTTAGATTCTTCTGACTCGAGGGCCAGTGCTCTATCTACTGTGCCACTTAGCTTTCCCTTCAACAAGCATTTATTAATCATCAATCACATGCCAGGCATTGTGCTAAGAGCTGTGGATACAAAAAGAGACAAAAGACAATTCCTACACACAAGCAGCTCACGATCTAACGGGGGATTTGCTTTACCTATTTCTCAGGGTTATTATAAGGAGAGCACTTTGTAAATCTTGAAGTGCCATATAAATGTAAGCTATTATACATTTTCCTGGCCATAGCAACTCATAGCTACTAAGTCATGTAGGACTCATACTCTGCATCCATTGAGAGGAGTATCCGTATTACTGAAATCCTTGAAGCACTGAAGTAAATGTAGATTTATCAAACTAAACAAATTGTGGTGCATGAATATAATGGAACATTGCAGTACTATAAGTAACAAAAAAATGTGAAGAATTCAGAGAAGCTCAGTAGGACTCAAATAAACCGATGCAGACTAAAGTTAGCAGAACTAAAAAAAACCAATATACACAATGACTACAATGATGTAAATGGAAAGAACCAAAAAAAAAAACCAAAAAACAAACCCCCAAAAAATCTGAATACTGTATAATTTTAGTGATTAATCTTAGCTTTGAAGAAAAGATGGGAAAATGCTGAATTGTGGGACTGTGGGCACATTGCATAAACTGTCAGACTCAGTTGATGTGTTGTTTAGTTTTGCTAAATTACTTTGTCTTCTGATTTGAAATTATAAGGGTAGGGGAGTATAGGATGGCAGGGATGCATTTGGACAGACAAAAAAGATATAGTGATAAATATTAAAAATTCAAAGAAAATCAAGAACTTCTGTGATAGAAAAATGAATACATATTTTTAACTTTACAGTCTGTTTGTTGGTCTTAAAAGTTTATTATGCGGGTAATGTATAACTTAATTGAAGCTTTCCTAGCTCATGTAGACTGACCCAGTTGAAATACCACAGTGTTGGGTTTTATAATTGTGTCCTTGAAGACAAAGCTCTCATGAAGCCATTTTGTCCTGTGCAAGGGCAATAAGGAAATTCTAATTACCATCAGCCTGGCCATTTCACAGATTTGGATTTGGAGATCTTCAACGACTTTTGGGAGACATAGTCAGTATCCACATAAATATGTCTGCTTTGGAATGATACAGATACTGAGTCTATAACTGGAAGGATGAGTATGAGAAATGTATATATGTCAAGTCACAGAACATTTAGAATCTTAGAGGTCATTGAGTCCAACCACCTCATTTTACAGATGAGGAAACTGAGGCCCAGAGAAGTTAAGTGACTTGCCCAAGGTAATAAAAAATTGAGAAGAGCTAGGACTTGAACCCTGGTCTTCCAATTCCAAGTCCAGTGTTTTTTTTTTTTTCCTACCCCACCAAGCTCTTTCCAAGTCCAGTGGCATAAGTTTAAATTCTAGGCTTCCAAATAGAAATTTCAGAAATGGACTTCTCAACTGAAAAATAAACATATGCTCAAGGGAGAGGTTCCTGATGCCTTAATGTAAGACCTCATCCTGATTCAGGAATTGCTTGGGTTGCATTTATGGCTACATCTGAGTTGAAATTTTTCTTGTTTTTTTTTTTAAATTTATTTTTTTTTTAGTTTTCAACATTCATTTCCATAAGATTTTGAGTTCTGAATTTTCTCCCCCTCCCTTTCCTCTCTCCTCCCCAAGACAACATGCAATCTGATATAGGCTCTACATTTACATTAATATTAAATATATTCTCACATTAGTCATGTTGTAAAGAAGAATTAGGACCAACAGGAGGAACCACAAAAAAGAAGAAACAAAACGGAAAAAAAAAGAGAGAGAGAGAGCAAATACTATACTTTGATCTGCATTCAAACTTCATAGTTCTTTTTCTGGATGTGGATAGCATTTTCCACCCTGAGTTTTTTGGAGTTGTCTTAGATCCTTGCATTCCTGAGAAGAGTTAAGTCTATCAAAGTTAGTCATTGCACAATGTGGTTGTGACTGTGGACAACGTTCTCCTGGTTCTGCTCACTTCACTCAGCATCAGTCCATACAAGTCTTTCCAAGTTTTTTTGAAGTCTGTCTGCTCATCATTTCTTACAGCACAATAGTATTCCATTACATTCACATACCACAGCTTGTTCAGCCATTCCCCAATTGATGGGCATCCCCTCAATTTCCAATTCTTTGCCACCACAGAAAAAGCTGTTATAAATATTTTTTTATATGTGGATCCTTTCCCCATTTTTATAATCTCTTTGGGATACAGACAGAAGTGGTATTGCTGGGTCAAAGGGTATGCACAATTTTATAGCCCTTTAGGCATAGTTCCAAATTGCTCTCCAGAATGGTTGGATCATTTCACAATTCCACCAACAATGCATTAGTGTTCCAATTTTCCCACAAAAATCCTCTCCAACATTTATCGTTTTCCTGTTTTGTCATGTTAGCCAATCTGATAGGTATGATGTGGTACCTCAGAGTTGTTTTGATTTGCATTTCTTTAATCAATAGTGATTTATAGCATTTTTTCCTATGACTATAGATACCTTCAATTTCTTCATTTGAAAACTGCGTGTTCATATCCTTTGACCATTTATCAATTGGGGAATGACTTGTATTCTTATAAATTTGACTCAGTTCTCTACATATTTTAGAAATGAGACTTTTATCAGGGACACTGACTGTAAAAAATGTTTCTCAGTTTTCTGCTTCCCTTCTAATCTTGGTTGCATTGGCATTTTGTGCAAAAACTTTTCAATTTAATGTAATCAAATTATCCATTTTGCATTTCATAATGTTCTTTATCTCTTGTTTGGTCATAAATTCTTTCATTCTCCATAAATCTGACAGGTAAACTATTCCTTGCTCTCCTAGTTTGCTCATAGTATCAGCCTTTATATCTAAATTGTGTACTCATTTTGACTTTATCTTGGTATATGGTATAAGATGTTGGTCTATGCCTAGTTTCTGTCATACTATTTTCCAGTTGTCCCAACAGTTTTTGTTAAATACCGAGTTCTTATTCCAGAAGCTGGAGTCTTTGGGTTTATTAAACAGTAGATTACTGTAGTCATTGACTATTGTGTCTCGTGTACCTAACCTAGTCCACTGATCCAGCACTCTATTTTTTAGCCAGTACCAAGTAGTTTTGAAGATTGCTGCTTTATAATACAATTTAAGATCTGGTATGGTTAGGCCACCTTCCCTTGCATTTTCTTTTCATTAACTCCCTTGATATTCTGGACCTTTTTTTCTTCCAAATGAACTTTGTCATTATTTTTTCTAGCTCTATAAAATATTTTTGGTAGTTTAATTGGTATAGCACTGAATAAGTAAATTAATTTAGATAGAGTTGTCATTTTTATTATATTAGCTTGGCCTACCCATGAGCAACTGATATTTTTCCAATTATTTAGATCTGACTTTATTTATGTAAAAAGTGTTGTAATTGTGTTCATATAGTTCCTGGGTTTTTCTTGGCAGGTAGATTCCCAAATATTTTATAACGTTTACAGTAACTTTAAATGGAATTTCTCTTTCTATCTCTTGCTGTTGGGCTTTATTAGTAATATATAGAAATGCTCATGATTTATGTGGGTTTATTTTATATCCTGCAACTTTGCTAAATTTGTTTATTATTTCAAGTAGCTTTTTACTTGATTCTCTAGAATTCTCTAAGTATAACATCATATCATCTGCATAGAGTGATAGTTTTGTTTCTTCTTTGCCTATTCTAATTCCTTCAATTTCTTTTTCTTCTCTTATTGCTAAAGCTAACATTTCTAGTACAATATTGAATAACAGTGGGTGATAATGGACATCCTTGGTTCAACCCTGAACCATTCCTTATTGGAAATGCTTCTAGCTTATTCCCATAACATATAATACTTGCTGATGATTTTAGATAGATGCTACTTATTATTTTAAGGAAGACTCCATTTAGAATCTTTCTTATTTATAGGGAGATAGGGCAATAGGTCTAAGGCATTCTTACAAATGTAAGATAGGCAGGTGAGGTATGTCTTGCTCTGGTAACATATTGATTCATTTTTCAGTTGTGTCCAACTCTTTGTGACCTCATTTGGGGTTTTCTTGGCAAAGATACTGGAATGGTTTGCCATTTCCTTCTCCAGCTCATTTGACAGATGAGGAAACTGAGGCAAAGAAGGTTAACTGACTTGTTCAGAGTCACACAGCTAGGAAGTGTCTGAGCCCTGATTTGAATTCAGGAACATGAGTCTTCCTGATCTCAGGCTAGGCACTCTACCCACTGTGCCACCTAGCTGCCCCTGATAACACATAGGACAGAAAGATACTGTGCAGCCATGACAAATTCAACTGCAGATAAATGGTTCATGAGTATGAGAATCAAAATTCTTCTATCTTACTTCCACATTTCTTAATACTCCCTGGTAGGTTGGATGCATTTTTTTCCCCTCTTCCCCAAGAAACTCTAGTGGCAGGACATGAGTCTAACTATGGAGTAGAATGGCTATGCTATGTTGTGGCAGTGAGTGAAGGAGGGCCTATTCTAGTTTGTTTAGGAGACCAGATGGGAAGATATGGATTACAGTACATTTTAAGCATATGAGAAGTATGAAGAAAAGGGAAAGGATTCCTTTCTGACTCATTGAAGCAATACCATTTCTTCCTAGCACCAAACACTCCATTGAGGTGACACCCAAAAGTGTTTTAGGCTATACATGCAGATGTTGACATCATTCCTGGCTCAATATAATCATGCCTTTATACTTATACTGTGCCTTTCTTTCCAGGAGCTAAAGGCACATTGTAGACATTATCTTGCTAATCTTCCCAGCGGCCCTGCCAAGTAAGTAGAGTGCAGGTATGTAAACTTCTTTGCAAATGTATTCATAGAGTTACTAGGAAGACAAGGAACTTAAACAAAAGCCACATAGTAAGAAGGTGAAACCAGTGAATCAATCCATCAACAAGCATTTAAGAAGCTCCTACTCTTAGGTACTGTGCTGGATGTTAGATGTATAAAGACAAAAAAAAATTGACAGTTTCTTCTCTTAAGGAGTTTACATTCTACTGGAGAAGGGAAGCAGATATATGTTCATAGGTAAATATGGGTTATATACAAATAAATATAAATTATTTCAGGGGTAAGAGTACTAATAATAGTGGAGAACATTCAAGGAAGACCTCTTAAAGGAAGTTATGCTAGAATGGAGCTAGGAACTGTTGAGGAAGCAGCAAGCCTGTTTGTTGGAACATTCTAGAAAGATGGTCTCTGGGTAGATTGTTGAAGGGCTTTAAATACCAAACAAGGAGGTTGGTATGTCATCCCAAAGGCAATAGTGAGCCAGAGACAGTGCTAGAGCAAGGCAGTGACATAGGTCTGTTCTTTAAAAATACCACTTAGGCAGCTTTGTGAAGACAGGTTAAAGGGGGCAGAGATTGGAGGCAGGGAGAACAAACAAGGCTCTTAACACAGTCTAGGTGAGAAGTGATGAGGGTATGAACTAGGCTGGTTATGGTTTTCATCTGGAAAGGAAAGTTATAGGGATATTCTTTAAAGTCAAGGAATTTTCTGCTGAGTTGAAGATGCTTCTGCTACCACAAGAGAAGTAGTAAGATTAAGTGAAATAAAGTGCTAGTGTGAGAGAGAAATAAAATCCTAGATTTTAGTCCAAACTCTGTGATTTAGTCATTGCATGACTTTGGGTAAGTAATTTTACTCTCTAAGCCTCAGTTTCCTCATCTGTAAATGGAGAATAATAATGCTTGTGCTCCCTATCTCATAATATAAATATATATGTATTTCCTCAATTTTTAGTGCCACTCCCCCTGAAATAATTTTATATATATTTATACTACATAAATACTATATACTCCAGGGTAGCTGGGGGATTAATAATTTCACATATTTGAAAGTGCTATGCCACTGGAAAGTACTACAAAGGATGAGAAGTTATTACCATTTATTTAACATTCACACTCTCAAAATAGAAAAGATGAAGAGTTAAATTATTTCTGCCTTACCAAGTGATACTTCTTTGAGAGTGGGGTACAGAGTTCTTATTAAATAAATTTACAACCTTTGTAGATAAATGTGCACCACCAACAGGTACTAATATCCTCCCCCTCCCACAGCCTCCATAACAATTTTCTGGAAGCCTATCAGTGGGACCAACAAATATAGCCCAGAAGACAAAGTAGAGATGAGCCTTTCACCTAATACCTGAATTAGAGAGAAACTATTTGATACAAAATCCAACAAGCATTTATTAAGTGCCTACTGTTTGCAAGGAACTGTGTGTGCTATATTATGCTGGGGATTCAAAGACAAAAAACAAATAATTCCTGACCTCAAAAAGCTTAAATCCTACAGGAGTTGGTGATGGGGGAACTAACATGTAATCAGGCAAGTAAATAAGTAAATAAAATATTGTTATTGTTATTGCTATTTGTGCTTTGTTCTCAAAGAGGACCGTGACATCAGGAAGATGATGCCATGACATGCAAGTGAATTAGACTTAAGTGAGGGAGGGCTGTGCATTGATTGGCCTACAATAAATAAAAGATACTCGTGGAGAGGAAGAACACTACTTGGAGGGATGAATCAGGAAGGGCTTCATGTGGGAGGTGGCCCTTGAACTAAGCCATAAAGGGAATTAGAAATCCCATGAGGCAGAGGTTAGGAGGGAGAGCATTCCAGGCCTGGGTCACAATTTGTACGAAGGAATGGGAAATGTATATTTCCCTCTGACCGCTTCTGTTTTAACTGGGCCACCAGCTTGGACACTGGAGGAAAGAGTGACTTCAAAGTTGTAAATAATTAGACCTTTTACTGCAAAACCTGAGGAAGAGAGGAGAAGAGAAAAAGATGCCTGGGGCTACAGGTATATCAAAATCTAAACAATGTGGCAAGCATGAAACGTGGGTCTGTGTGAATGGAATTCAGGAATGTGGTGTATACACATGGCATGGGGCAGGGAACTCTGAAAATAAAGGTATCCCATGTCTTCTGGAATGTAGACCCTTTTTCTAGGATTGACATGGTAAGGTATTCCATGGGAAATATTTGTTTAATTAATTTTAGCCAGAACTTAGTTGTGGGTAGGCTAGATTCTACGCAGTACTGTTATTGCTTCTCTAACCCAAGATATGTGCATTTTTTAAAAATCCAAAGCACAAACCCACAGGATTTGAACTCTTAACCTTTAAAGTACAAGGCAGCTTCTTTGGCCACCAGGCTTCCCAATTCTTGTTTACCAGGACTGGGAGTTCCCATCAGACAGAGCTCCACTTGTTCACTCTCCAAGTAGAATAATGTTGAAGAACTCCAAGGAAAGTCCATTTTAAAATAGCAATTTAAGGCACCACCAGAGTTCTGGGCCTCTGAATTGGTCCCTTACCTCTTAGTGAGATTTACAAATTTAAATGAAAATCAGATTAGGATTCAAGGGACTCTTATTTTTCCTGTAATGACATATTGTAGGAAAGAAAGAAAGAGATTTTCTGGAGACATTCCTCCGGATAGAGTGCACTTGCAACAATTGTTTTCTTGGTATGTGAAACTGACAATAAGCACAATGCTATTACCCAGATTTGCTACCCATCGGATCTGAACTGTGGCTGTTTGATCAGGGACCACTGTCAGAACCTAGAGTCCTTTCTTTTACTTAGGATATTTTCTCTCTCAATTCTCAATTCATCTAGAAAGTAACCAGTGACACAAAACAGGTAAGAACCCCTGAATTAAAGTAAATTAATAATAATATAAGTACATACAGAAAGGATATGACATAGATAAAAAAAAAAAAAGAGCTGGTATTGGAGTTAGGAAAATCTGCCTCAGACCCATATTAGCATCATCACTATGGTCAAGCAATTTAACCTCTCCCGGCCTGGGCAATTTTCTAGGACTGTAAGTCAGAGACAAGTTGCCTGTGGAGGGAGGTTCCATACCATGAGCTCTCCACACTGATGAAATCGTGGGTCCGAGCTTTAAATACCAAACAAGGAGGTTGGTATTTTATCCCAGAGGAATTTTTCTTAAAAGTATTTATTTTTTTATTTTAAACATTCATTTAAAAATTTTTGGTTCCAAATTCTCTTCCTCCCTCCAGCTCTTCCCCCACTCACTGAGAGGGCAAGCAATAAAAATAAAATAAATTAAGAAAATACAATCTTTAAAATATAGTTTGTTAGGCCTTAGTTTCTCCCACCACTAGGAGTAAGGAAGAAAGGAAGGAAGGAGGGGAGAAAGGAAGAGAGGAAGGGAAGAAGCAAAGAAGGAAGGAAGGAAAGAACACAGAGGGGAGAAAGAGAGAAAGAAAGAAAAACAGAGAAGAGAGAGAGAAAGGGGGAAAGAGAAAGAGAGAATAAGGGGGAAAAAAAGAAAGAGATGAGAGAAAAAATAAGAGAGAAAAAGAGAAAGGAAGGAAAGGAAGAAGGAAAGATAAAGTAATGTCTGTTTCTCACATTTGACTGTGAAAAGATCCATATACTGTGACCTCAAAAGGAAAAAAAATAAACACAATTCTGTGGCAAAAAGGAATCAAAAAGTCCTCAAAAAAGAAAGGTTAGGAACTAGATTGTATTCTCCACAGGTTTAAAGGCAGAAAGTGCCAAAAAGCAGCTTTCTGGAAAGTTTCCTCTGGATCTGGCTCACACCACCAGTCTTGGCTGAAGGAGAAAGGTTTGGAGGACTGTGGTTTGGAATGTGCGGATGTTAAAATCAGACGTTGTTCCCTTTTCTCTGTAACAAAAACAAGCCTTTGGCTTTGGCCACCATGCATGTGTGCTGGGTTTTCTGGTCCTGCCCTGTTCCTTATATTACTGGGGGTGGAGAGAAGGGAGGGCAGCAAATTCTTATGAAGGCTTTTGTATTTTCTCGAGGAAATTTTTTATCTTAGCCATTCCATAGGACAGGCCCTGAGAAACTAATAGGCACTATTAGCATCCTTAGGCGAGGAAGCAGAAGCTGGAACGACCTATGGCAAGCCATATGACAATCAATAGACAAGAGTTTATTAAGTCCCTACTAAGTTCCAGGTGCGGTGTTTGGAGCTAGAAATGCAAAGACGAAAACCACACAGTTTATATTTTACTGAAGGAATATACCATGTTCACTGATAAGTAAATATATGCAAAATAAATATGAATTGATTGGGGGAATCACCAAGACATTAACAACCGAGAGAATTGGGAAAGTCCTCTTGTCAGAGCTGACTCTTGAGCTGAAAGAAGTTAGGATTCCAGGAGAAAAGTTGAGGAAGGAAAGCATTCCAGGCAAGGTAGGAGAAGGGCAGCTTATGCAAAGGGTCAGGGGCAGGACACAGAACATTGGGTTCTGGCAAAGCAAGTCAGCTAGTGTGACTTGGGCACAGAGTGTGTGTGTGTGTGTGTGTGTGTGTGTGTGTGTGTGTGTGTGTGTGAGAGAGAGAGAGAGAGAGAGAGAGACAGAGAGAGACAGAGAGAGAGAGAGAGACAGACAGAGAGAGACAGACAGAGAGAAATATACAGTCAGCCTGGAAATGTAGGCTGGAGTCAGATTTTGAAGGGTTGAAAATGCAAAACAAATCAGTTTATATTTTATCCTAGAGACAACAGGGACCCCATGAAGCTTCTTGGGCAGGACATTGACATGATTAGACCTGTGCTTTGGGAATATCAATTCAGCAGCTCTGTAGAGGACAGATTGAAAAGGTGACAGTCTGGATATACCAAGGCCAATTAGGAAGTTACTGCTGAAACAGGCTAGGCCGGTGGTGTTGAGAGCTTGAATTAGGATAGCTGTGTTATAAGCAAATAGATGGGACAGTCAAGATTAAAACTTGGAATTTCCACCTCCTCAGGTCTTGTTCTTTCTGGTCCTTTGTGCCAAGCTGTCCTAAGACACTGTCATATACCATAGATGTAAGAAGGGCTTTGTTCATGCAGATCAAACAGTCATGGGATACTTGAATAAATCATTATTTCCTGGGAAATTATGAAGGAGAGTAAAACTTCATCAGGGTAGACTAATTTACAAATTTTTACAATTCTAAGAGAGACAAACTTTAGCTTAACTTCTATCTGTGAAAGAAATTTGCTCAGCAATGAACAATGTAAATAAGAATGCAGGAAGTAGGTTCTGCCCACCCCAAACCAAATAATACTCATCTACTTCTTAAGCACTCGTTTACCTAAAATGATTGATGCAGTAATTACAAACTTCTTATCTAGTTAAGCAAATATCAAAGGACCTCTACTTTACAATGCTTTTTAGGCAAAGTATACAGCAGAAAGAATGTTGGAGAATAATTGGAAGAGTGAGATTCTAGACCTGGCTTTGCTAGCAACTAGCTGTGTAAGCCATCCCAAGCCTCAGTTTCCTTACCTGCAAAATGAGGGTACTTTCTTTATGATCCCTTCTATTTCTGAAATCCTATGACTCTATGGGCTACTATATATAACTTAAAGTAAGACAACCTCACTGGTTTAAGAATGCAGTTTGAGTCAAACTTTTTACTAAGTCCCCCCAATAATCAGAATAAACAGGTTCGTATCAAATTTTGGTTACCCTTTTTCTTGTTTCACGTAAACTCCAGTGGCCCTTGCTGTAAATGATTTCCCAGATGATTATCTAAAGCTGCCCTTTAGCGATAAGTTCCTTCAGAGCAAAGATCGTCTATGTTCTGTAAAACTCATCATGGTATTTGATGTACAATTGTCATTCATTTCTCAGTATTCACTGGCAGCAGGATGGCTTCAGGGTGCATTAATTCATTCAGCTGGACACTGGCTAAGCCTAAAGTACCGGTCTTCAAAAAAACAAATCTGCTCAGAGAGAGCCTTATTTGATTTTCTGTTTACAGGTCTTTACTGCTCTGAAGCCTCACATTCATTTCCCTTCTTTGTTTCCAAGGCTTCCTTCCTAGGACACATTGTCTTCATGTCTTACTTCATGTTGATAACTAATGTTGTCATCTAAGAGAATATGATATTTTTGCAGTTAGGGAATTTTGATAGTTTTAACATGTCAACAACCCTGATAGTCATGTCTTGTAAATCAGCCTAAAATGGATCCGAAGAAGTCCACCCCCAAATTAGAGGTTTGACTCCACCCACAATTTGGTAGGGAACAAAAATGGCCCTCTGTGAGATTACTCTGGTCCCACAGGAATATTTTTCAGACCATGTGTCAGTGGAAATGAGTTCTCTTCAAATGAACTAACATTGTGGTTTTGACTCCCCTTAAAAGGTATTTTCCTCTATTGCCAGGAATCTTTCTGATTTGGAAAAAAATTTTTTTTTAAATGAGGGAGTCAAATTAATGATAAAGTCTTTGAGCCACTGACTTTACAGATTTGACTCAGACCAACTGGAAATGAATTTAATGTGGTTGTAGGAAGGAGTTGGCCATGAGAAATTCTGGGAAGGATAAGTTGCAAACCACATTCCAATGGCTACTGGTTTTATTGACTTGCTGCTGTTAGAAGGATCCAAAACCTCAGGGATTTTTGCAGAGGCTAAAAGATGCCTTTATTTCTGCCTTTCCTAAAATTGGTAATATAATATTAACTATGTTCAGACTGTGTTTAGACAAGAGCAACAAAACTAAACTGTGGATACTTGACTTGTTATTCTCACTATCATAACAATTGGATTGTTGGACAATCAATTGTAAGATGGTAGAAAATGTCAAATCTGCTTTGCTGTGATTGATTCTTACACAGTTGTGATGTGTAATCACATGTAATCTGGTCCAGATCTTGGCAATCCATGAAAGAAGGTATACTGTAGATCCAACATAGTGCCATGTAAAAATTTAACTTAAAAATTGCTAGCACTGTTTGACATGTAAAGTAAATTCTGGAAGAAATTTACCACATTTTTTCCTATGTCAATCATCCTTGACTAAAACTCAAGCTCCATCTATAGGAGCTCATTTCTATTTAAAAAATAAAATAAAAGAAAATAAAGAAAAAAAAAACAACCTAAACTTGCTGAAACTCTTGTCACAAGAGGCTCTCTTCTAACATGAAGGACCAGAGTAGATTTGGAGAGACAACATTTTTTTCTGGCTTAATGCCCCTCCCGAGATGATCTAGAAACTTCAAAATTTGACATTGCCCAGGGCTTAGTCGCTAACTCTTCTTACAAGCACACAGATTCACAAGGCTCAAAACTTGAGCAATTTTATTTAAGTTAAGAGAAACAAATGGGATTCTCATTAGAGCTCAAAGAGAATATTGCTAATGACCAGAGATCCATCTTTACCCTCAGAGATCTTTATAATCTCCATCACTTATAGCTACCCTGGCTAAGCTTCCTGCAAAGGTACCTGGAAATTGCTCAGCTGTGTCAATTTACTCCTCGGCAGTTTATGTCGTTCCTTTTTAACTAGAGATCATTCCTCTTGCCACTCAGCAGATGTTACCAGTTGTTGTTCCCCATTGCTGTTCTCCTAATCTGAGCACTCTCTACATCAAAGTCTTTTCATCCTCTGGCAGATGGTACCAACTTTATCTGTTTTGACGGTGTGTTGACAGCTTTAAAAACACACCTCCATATCCAGGCATTTCTAAAGCCTTAAGATCATAGGTTTAGATCTGTCAGTGACCTTAGAAGTTATCTAGTCTAACTTTCATTTTACAGAATCAAAAACTTAGGACCAGAGAGATGAAAAAACCAAGGGATTTAGTAAAGGTCAGGCAAAGAGTAAGTAGCAGAGCTAAGAGAGAGAGGCAGGAAAGAGTTTTTGTGGTTGTTCAGTTGTTTCAGTCATGTCTGACTCTTCATGACCCCGTTGGGGGTTTTCTTAATAGAGATACTGGAGTGGTTTACTGTTTCTTTCTCTAGCTCATTTTACAGATGAGGAAACCGAGGCAAAGGGGGTTAAGTGATTTGCTCTGGGTTACACAGTTAGTAAGTATCTGAGGTTGGATTTGAATTCAGCCAACTCTAGGCCTAGCGCTCTATCCGCTGTGGCACCTAGCTGTCCTCTAGTTGGAAAGAGTCCTGGGTATGAAATCAAAGGAGATGGGGTCAAATCCTGACTCTTCCATTTACTACTTGTGTGACCTTAGGTCACTTCACCTCTCTAGATTTCCTCATCTGGAGGCCTTTGGATTAGATGATCTCTAAGGTCATTTATAGCTTCCAAATCTATGATTCTATGAACCCAAGTGCTCTAGATCCAAAATCCATGCTTTTTCTTGGGGTAAGCAAACCCAGACCTCATACACATTAATTTTTCCAATAGCTAGATAAGTCACTTTCCACTCATACCTTAAAAGAGGATGTTGGGGCAGCTAGGTGGCGCAGTGGATATAGCACTGGCCCTGATGTCAGGAGGACCTGAGTTCAAATCTGGCCTCAGACCAAACACTTGATACTTATTAGCTGTGTGACCCTGGGCAAGTCACTTAACCCCAATTGCCCCCCCCCCAAAAGAGGAAGTCTTGGGTAGTCCTCAAGATTGCAGAGTGAGTGGGAGCAGAACAGACCATTCCTCTCACAACTGTTCCAGTATGGATGAAAAAAGCGAACAAAATGGAGCAATAATCAAGAAATCCAAGGAGAAGCTACGGTAAAGACATTTTCCTTTCTAGATGGACACAGAGAGAGCCAGAAACCTGTGAGTACCAGGAAATGAGTCTATGGACAGTCTATACCCAGCTTGGGGGGGCGCACACAGAAGAAGTTTGGGGACTAGGGTGCAAGCCAGGAAAGCTTTGAGTCTGCAGGTATGTACAAGAGCAGAGGGATAGGAGCCAAGACCTAGGTCTAGCCTGGAGCCTGCAGTTGTGTTGTTCTGATGCCAATGGGCTCAGGAGCCTGTGGGGCTTGGAAAAGGAGGGCAGTATTCAGGGATTGCCCTGGATCAAATTAACCTGGGTAGACTACTCTGGCACAGCACGCTAGCTCCAGTCATCCCTGATGTTCTTGAAGAGTGTAACACTTACTACTCAGACCGGAGATGATATAGATCAGGACCAATGAAGGCCCCATCATTCCATACTGAAGTGGCCAACACAAAGTCTCAATTTAGGAAGTAAGGCATGGAGAAGAAAAGACCTGCAACAAGGAAATCCTATAGAGCCAGGGATACCCAGAAAAAGACACAAACAACCCTACATCATCTATGAACAATAAAAGAAAATCACATAAACTGCTGGAATTGCTGAAATAAATGAAGCAAGAGTGTTTTTTTTTTTAATGATAGTATAACTGAAATGAGAACTCTAGATGAAAGAATGAAAAAGGAAATGGGAGGAAAGGATGGAAAAACAGATGAGAGCGCTAATAGAAAGAAAATAGACATGAGTATCACTCTCTAATTCTATGTTGGCTCATGATGGCCTATTTCAGTTTATGTCATCTCAGCTCTAGCAGTTAGGGCTGTATGCCCTGTTTATGGCAGCATTTTCTCACTGAAACTAAGGTCTCACAGTGAAATAGACAGCACCTTGTGTTTACCCTGGGACAGTTAGGTGGAGTTTTTCAAATGACCAGGACTATTTCTCAAAATAAGTAGGAGGAGGGGGAAGTAGGTGATGCAGTGGATAGAGCACAGGCCCTGGAGTCAGGAGGACATGAGTTCAAATCCATCCTCAAATGTTTACTGGCTCCTAGTCTAGGCAAGTCACTTAACTCTGCCTCCAAAAAATAAGTAGAAGAAGGGACCTCCTGGTGCTACCTGCATTCTAGGTAAGAGAAATATGTGTAATTCTGCTACAACACCTATAAATTGAATTGCAGTTTCTGTCAAATAAAAACGAGGTGCACTCAAATGCTCACTCAAGGTACTTAAAATGTACCATATACACACCAATTTGTGTATATGGTACATGCACCAGTCACATATTTAAGATATTCATTTGGTCAATTCAGCACAAAAACTGTAGTAGTAGTTGTTGTTGCTTGTCCTTTGTTCTTAAAGAGACTTGCCTGTAAATTGGATTTAAGTGAGGCAGAGCTGCAAAAAGTCATCAGCCTCACTCTACCCTCCAGAGTCATCAAAGTTTAGTGGGAAGACAAAAGTCAAGGTGACTGGTGATGGCCCAGGAGGGATGCAGTGGGGTGATCTTGGCCTTTCTCACTGTAGTTAATAGGTAACAGCTAATAGATAAAGTAGAAAACAAGCCGTCATTTAGAGCTTAAGTGATTCCACTTCCACGTGGGTACATATATCCTGATATGTGTGGATTTCAACTGTAGTTGAATTAACATTATTTTTAATCTGAATACTGCACATCTTATGGGATTGGCAGTGCTACAATCTATTTTAAAAATCTGGAATAAATCGGTGATCATATATAATAAGTTTCATGCCAGCAGTGCATGTATGTTCCCATAGCATGTATTGGGTGTGATTTCTCAGGGTTTTAGATCTATCAAAGGGAACAAAGGCTGAGAAATATGCACTTGGCTGGAGTGGAAGTGTGAGAGAAGGGGGGAGAAAATCCAGGAGTTTAATTTTAACTATTAAAGCCCTGGACATTTGTGAATATCCTCCCACACAAGCACATATTTAAACTCACTGTAACTACTTTGTGAGTATGTGTGTGTGTGTGTGTGTACATACACACATGCATAAAACTATAAAGAAACTGCTGACAGATGCCTTAGTACAACTGCAAAACTGAAACATAGCTCTCCCCCTCTATTCCTATTCAATACAGAGATACAGATCTATAAACCTGCTGGGCTGGTATTTCACTTATGCATGATTTTCTATCTGGTTCTTGCTAGGGCCTTTACATTCCACATGTGATCTACATTTTGTTTGGACAACCACGCTTATGGCTTTTCTCTTTTCGTGTCAGCTTTCCCTTTTACAGCCTGTTCATCAGTGACTGTCTCAAGCTTCAAACTCTGGTTTGTTTTTTTCCTCATAACTGTACTTACAATTTTTTCACTTTTTTTTTTTTTCTGTAACATGACTGTCAAGTTTATGGTGAATTCTTAGAGGTCTGGATGCTTGTTTCAAGGGCAGCTAGGTGGCACAGTGGATAGAGGGCCTGGAATCAGAAAGACCTGAGTTCAAATATAGCTTCAAACACTAGCTGTTTGACTTTGGGCAAGTCACTTAATCCTGTATGCCTCAGTTTCCCCATCTGTAAAATGAGCTGGAGAAAGAAATGACAAACCACATCAGCATCTTTGCCAAGAAAACCCCAAATGGGCTCACAAGGAGTCTGACGTTGCTGAACAACAACATTTGTTTCTTTCCCAAAGGGCTAAATGCATTGTAAAACAAGCAAAAAACCTGAACAATTGTGAAAGACTTAACATCATTGCAACAAGCAGCCATGATTGCATAGGACTGATGATAAAGCATGCTACCTACCTCCTGGCAGAGAGGTGATGGGCTAAATATGCAGAATGAGACACATTTTTGGACATAGCTAATACGAGCATTTGTTTTTACCTGACTATGCATATTTTGTTTTGTTTGGTTTGTTGTTTGGTGAGGCACTTGGGGTTAAGTGACTTGCCCAAGGTCACACAGCTAGTAAGTGTCAAGTGTCTGAGGCCAGATTTAAACTCTGGTTCTCCTGATTCCAGGGCCGGTGCTCTATTCACTGTGCCATATTTTGTTACAAAGGTTTTCTTTTTCTTTTTTTTTTTTCAGAGGGGTGGGAGGGAGGACAAACCAGTAGTAAAAGGATACAGTTTAGAAGTCCAGAGAAAGTCATGAACACGTCTGGGAGGGAGTCAACAGATTGTAGAGAGCCTTGAGAGAGGCTGAGACCCACCAATTTATTTGGTAGGCAATAGAAGATTCATTGAAGACTTTCTATTAGTGAAGTGATAGGATCAGATCTGTTCATAAAGATTAATCTGTTAGCAAAGTCAACAGTCAATTGGGGGAGGGCGGGATGGGTGAGACTGGAATCCGTTGAGAGTGGAGATTGTTTCAATTCCGTAGTATCTCTATCACCTAACACAGTGTCTGGCATTTAATAGGCACTTAATAAATGTTTATTAGTTGATTGATTTAAAGGAGAGCCTACAATAACTTACACAGGAGAATGGCTAGGGAAATGGTAGTATGAATAAAACATGGGCAAATACAAGAGGTTTTATAATTGACTGGATAAGAAAGAGGATGGATAACTAATGTGAAAATATGTTTAATAGAAATGTATATGTATAGCCTATATCAAATTGTATACTGTCTTGGGGAGGGAGGTGGGGAGAGAGGGGGAGAAAAATTTAAAGCTCAAAAGCTTATGGAAGTGATGGTTGACAAATCAAAATAAATAAATTTTAAAAAAGAAAAAAAAAAGGAAAAGAAAGCGTATGGATAGAGAAAGTCAAAGATAATGCCAAGGTCCCAAGCTTGGGAGTACGGCCAGAGATCTACAAACGAAGGGTTGGGTGATCGTTTGTGAGATAGTTTGTAGAGAGGTTCTTGTCCATGCATGGGTTGGATTATCAGACAGATGGCCTCTGAGATTCCCTTCCAACACTGAGATTTTGAGATTCGGTGGGAGCGAAAGGAGAAGGGAACAAACGTGATGTGCCAGCCAATGCACTGAATGCTTTACAATTATATCCCTCTTTTTTCTGCGTACCCCTGTGTCTAGCATCTTGTGGACTTCTCACTGCTCTTTCCTCCCTGGTCCACGGAATGGTGCTGCCTCAAAGCTTATTTGATAGTAGACTGCAAACTTAATAGAAATCAACCTTGTGCTAGGGCAGTCGGAAAAGTTCATGTGGTCTCATGTTTCACTGAGGGTGGCAGAGCTTCCGGGGATAGGGAAGTGATAATCCCACTATACCCTTCCCTGGTCATATCATACCCGGAATATTATTTTTCACTTCTGGGGACTGCCTTTTAGGAAGGATTTTATAGAGTCCAGTGGAAAGAAAACTGCGTGGCAAAGGCCTTGAAGTCTATGCCATTTAAGAATCAATTGAAGGAAATGTGTATTCTTAGCATAGAGAAAATTTGATAGTTCGATTTGAGAAGATTCAATACTACGTTCAAGTATTTGAAAGGTTGTCATATGGGAGGATTAGACTTGTTCTGTTTGGCCCCACAGGCCAGAACCAGGAGTAAGAGGTGGAAGTTGTGAAGAGGCAAATTCAGTCATTTTTCAATCATGTCCGACTCTCCATGACCCTAGTTGGGGTTTTCTTGGCAGAGGTATTGGACTGGTTTTGTCATTTCCTTCTCCAGCTCATTTGACAGATGAGGAAACTGAGGCAAACAGGGTTAAATGACTTGCTCAGGGTCACACAGCTAATAAGTGTCAAGTGTTTGGTCTGAGGTCAAATTTGAACTCAGGTCTTCCTGATTCCAGGCCTAGCACTCTATCCACTGTGCCACCTAGCAACATAGTAGTAGTGGTGGTGGTTGTAATAGTAGTAATAGTAGTAATAAAAGTAGTAAGAGTAGTAATGATTATCATGATTACTCCTTCACCACAGAGCCATAACATAATATAATTAATCAGGTTTCATTCTTGGGATGGGATAGGGGGAGATCTGTCCTAATGCAAAGTCCCCTCTGAGTGACAGTACAGTGAGAGTTAAAGGACTTGGCAAAGTCACATAGCACATGGTTGACCCAAAGAAAGTCAGAAGGCCTAAGGTCTTCCACTGAAGTTCTGAGCCACCTTCACTCTCTTTGATAGCAACCCTATTTGCCCCTAATAGGGAGTTATGAGCAAGCTATGTTGTAAGGCTAAGACCTTCAGTTGGCAAGAATTAATTAAAAATTTTTTCCCCAGTCAGTGTGAGGTATACTCTAAAAGGGAACCTATTTTTGACTACAGAAGTGAAAACATAGAGTAAATTTTAACTGACGTTGCCTATTGACTATTTATGTTAGAAGGATTTTTCTTTTTCTTTTTCTTTTTAGGCAATTGGGGTTAAGTGACTTGCCCAGGGTCACACAGCTAATAGGTGTCAAGTGTTTGGTCTGAGGTCAAATTTGAACTCAGGTCTTCCTGACTTCAGGGCTGGTGCTCTATCCATTGTGCCACCTAGCTGCCTTTTAGAAGCATTTTTCTAAACAAAGTTTTGGGGATTGCCCCCCCCTTAAAGCTGCAGACTAATCATGTTATTTCTCTTACTGTTGGCTATTTGATTCTAATTCTGGTCATTTCCATATGTATAAACATGTTTTCAAGGCAGCTAGGTTGCATAGTGGGTAGAGCTGTGGGTCTTGAGTCAGGAAGATCTGAATTCAAATCCAGCCTCAGACATAAAGCTGTGTGACCCTGGGCAAGTCACTTAACCCTGTTCGCCTCAGTTTTCCTCATCTGTAAAATGAGCTGGAGAAGGAAATGGCAAACTGCTCCAGTATCTTTGCCAAGAAAACCCCAAATGGGGTCATGAAAAGTCGACCATGACTGAAAAATGACTCAACAGCAACAACAACGTTTTCAGTTTGCAGGTAATAATTATGAATCACATGTACACTGGTAGGAGAGTTAATGTGGCATAGTGAATAGAGAGCAGGTTTCAGAGTCCAGAAGACCTTGATTCACTCCTGCCTCTGACGTATCTTGGATGTGTAACCCTGGTCAGGTCACCACCTCTCTCGGGGTCCTATGCATCTCTCTAATATTAAATAATGCTAATTGCAGAAAACACACCACTCTGCACTGATAGAGCAAATATCTCTGCTGTAGCTCCTTGAAGAGATAAAATCACAGGTCCTGTCAAAAGAAAAATATACATAATCACACATACAATAAATCAGGCTTGCAAGACATAGCAATCAAATGTGGCTCCCTTGTTCTGTATGTACAACTTGGAGCTCATTTGAGCAGTGGACTGAAGTAGATATGATTCATAGTCACTTGTCAGGCCATTGGCAGGCATAGCTGATCTCAGTCTGTGGAATTGTTTTTTTTTTTCCTTTTAATTTCTGGTTTCTCTGTGGTCTATGGTAATACCACTCTCATCAAGGAGGATGAACTCCAACTATGGGCTTGAATGTTAGAAGCTTTGTTACCAGAGATATAAATGATAGACAGGGATTGCTGGAGATGGGGGATGTTATGGTACAAAGCAATATTAAATATTAACCAGTCCCATCAAATGTGTTGGCAAACTTGAAGGAGGGAAGGGAATGAAGGAACAGTTAGGAAAGGGAGAAGGTTGGGGAAAAAGGAAAAGGAGGCTGGGGGAACGCCCAGAAGAAGGAGGCTAATTGGGCTGATGTCTTCTATTCTAATACAGACTAGGTTCTAGGGGCAGCAGAGAAAAAAAGCTTCTGAAATCACACATTTCTCCCCTTTTGCTTCCTGAAGCCCGAAATTCCTCAATCACCACAAAGATGAAACGATGTGACCTAAAAGAAGAATGATCAATGGATTTGGAGTCAGAAGTCTGATCTTTGAACCCTAGTTGTCCAATATATCAGCTGCCTATTGGATGTTTCAAATTGGATGTCCTGAAGACATCTCAAATACCACATCTCCAACACAAAAATCATTATTATATTTTTTCCCAAAACCCACCTCTCTTCCAAACTTTGCAACTTCTATCAAACAGAACCATTCTTCTAGTTTCCCAGATTTGTAACTTTGGCATCATCCCTGACTCCTCACTCTCCCTGATCCTATATATCCTATCAGTTGCCAAATCTCGCCATTTCTATGTCAACAATAGTCTTCCATCCAACTGGTTCTCTCTAACCATATAGGTACTTTTTGGTTCAGACTCACCATCTCTCTCTCACCATCTCTCACCTCACTTCCTTGCAAGGGCCTCCTAATTTCCCTCTCTTTCTCTGTCTCTCTCTGTCTCTGTCTGTCTGTCTGTCTGTCTCTCGCTCTCTCTCATACCTCTCCTCACTCCCCTCTGCATATCTGCCAAAATGATTTTCCTTAAGCGCAGATGTAACCAGGTCATTCCCCTACTCAATAAGTTACAGTGGCTTCCTTTTGCTATTTGGATCAAATAGAAACTCTCTCCTCTGCTTGGATCTTAAAGCTCTTTGCCACCTGAACTAACCTATGTTTCTGGGCCTCCTTATACATTACCCCTTTTTTTTTGCACTCTATGATCCAGCCAAATTGGCCTTCCGACTCTGTTCCTCACATACAACACTCCCCATCTCCCATCTCTGCTTTGTGCTGGTCATCCCCCAAGCCTGAAATGTATACCTTCTTCACCTTCTCCTCATAAAATAATCTTCATTCAACGAGCAGCTCAAGCACTATCTTCAACACAAAGCCTTTATTGATCCCCAGCTGCTAATGCCTTCCTCCTTAACTATCTTATATTTAACTACCTTGAGTGGATTTGTATTGGTTCTTTATATTTTGTGTGTGTGTGTGTGTGTGTGTGTGTGTGTGTGTATGTACTGCCTCAACTGATAGAATGTAGCTCCTTTGAGTAGTTGTCGTTTCTATCTATGTATTTGTAACACAGTGCCTGACACATAGTAGGTACTTAATAAATGTTTGTTGATCAACTGTGTGAGCCCCAGTCAATTTGTTTCCCTTTTCTGGTCTTCACTGCCCTTATTTGTAAAATTAAGGGGTATAATTCGATGATCTCTAAGGTCCCTTTCAGGTCTAAATGCTATTACCTTTGTAAACCCTAGTTTGGGGAAGGGATTGTTTTATACCAAAGGTTCTTGCTGTACCGTCTCAATAAATCCCATTTGAAAAAGCAAGTGGTTGACTGCTAATGGGGAACACATTGGTGGGGGCTGAGGAGCTGCAATACTAGCCAGCCCTTCAAAGTTACCCTTAGAACCCTGGAGGGAATAATAGTCAGCTGCCTTCGGGAACCTAAACTGCCAATGTGTGTAGGAGTTAAAAGAGTTATCCCAAAGAGGGGTGCTATATTTGTATTCTGTAATTAGGGAATAAAGCCTTAAAATGAAAACATAATTTAGGGAAACACACTGACATTGACAAACAAGGTGTGGTAGGAACATTGTTTTGTTGTGAGAAGACTTATTACCTGTGTGACATTGAGCAAGTCACTTATGTTCACTGAGTCTTAGTTTCTACATCTACAAAATGGGGATAATAATATTTGAACTACCTACTTCACAGGACTTTTGGGAGAAGAGTGATTTGTAAATAAACCTTAAAGAACCATATAAATTCAATTATACTGATATTCACTTATTTAGAATCTAGTATATCCTAGATGCCATGCCTAGCAGGCTGTGTTACTGACTGAAACTCATTCATACAAACATATAATCAGCTAATCTAACTAACAGACAGAAACGACTGATAACAGAGCTTTTCCTGTTTGGATAATAGGGACAGGGTTAGCCAGCAGGACCTTGAGTGCTTGAGGGTGAGGAGGGTCACTTCTGAGTGGAAAAGGAGGATAAAGGGAACTGGACAAAAAACTGGTGATTTCAAAACTGTGATCAGAGATGGCCCTGTTTATATACAAATGTGCATAAGAAACAGAAATGCCTCAGAGGCTCTTTTGTCCTAACTAAGGACACATGTTCTCAGCACAGTGGGGTCATTAACACTAAGCAAAATGACACATTCCAACTCTGTTTTGCATGATTTGTGATGTTTATTGTTGGTTATTAAAATACTTTGTTCCTACAGGATTCATTACTTGTGGCATCATTGGACTATGGTTAGCAACCTTAATTCTCTCTTTCAGATGTAGGAGAGATCTCTCAATGCATCCCTTTCATTAAAAAATCAAATATATGTATCTCTATATAGCACACACATTTATATATGACATATATATTTAATATACATATATGTATATGCGTGTTATATAGGTATATATTTATGTGTATATATGTGTTTTATATACAGATATGTATATATAAAATATATGTATATATACTCATATGCATACATGTATATAAAGACACATACTCACACACACATATATGTATATATTTGTGTATGTACATATATATAAAGTACAGACATTTCCTCCCAACACCTCAAAGGCATGATCTCTCTTATCCCACCTTTGATTCTGAGTAGATGGGCTGAATACTTGAAGAGTTATATAATGGGGAACTGGCGTGTGCACAGAGAGTGAGAGTATGCTCAGCTGATGCGAATCACCCACATGGAAGAGGCAGGAAAGCCTGCTTCCAGGACAGTAGTGATAACATGTAATAGAAGTGCCTTAGAGAGACTGGAGCATGTGTAGACATTCTGTAAGTGGCTCCAGTCTGCTAACCACATGGTTAGGAGAAGCCTTTTCAATTTACTGCTTAGCTGGAACCGGGGATACCTTGAGAAAGATGTGAGCAACCAGAGCCTTAGCCATCCTGTCGGCCACTCGATCTTGGTAGATATTTTCAACTTCTTTGCTGATGTTGTCTGGTGAGAGACAATGCTCCAAGGAGAGAGGCCTCGGGTCCTCACTAGTGAGGCTGACATGCAACCAAGTGAAATGGGCTTGACTCTTTGGCCCATGCATTTGTACTTTCCTGTTTTAGGTGAAGGATGAAGTCAAGAGAGCGAGCCTCAAGACAAACCAGTATGCTATCCAGGTTTTACACCAGCTCCACACTGATGCCTTGACCTTTGAGAGTAAAAAAGACCCAACTCAGCAGTCCCTGAGACAAGGACTTATCCAAGAGCAATACTACATTTAGACATGAAATAGGAAGACCAGTGCTATGTAGGACCTGAGCTAGATTTGAGCCTGTCTCTCCAGACACCGAAGTGAGATAAGGAGACAGAGTGTTCCTGAGAGGTTGGGGGTGGGGACGGGAATGTTTGTACTTTTGTTATTGCTATATCTTTGAAATAAATATCCCTTTGTAAAAGCTAATTGCTGTTAAATGGAACTAGGGTGCTAGTCAGTCACTGGCACCTAACAGTGGAGGAAAACATGGTGAAGACTTGAACTGACAGCAATAGAAAAGATACTCCCCTCAAAAAAGTTCTTAAAATACCCCTAGGATTCTGAAGGACACAGATGGCACAGGCTCACTCTACACAAGAGTATACTTGCTACGTGTATCTAGTGTTGGTAAGTCTAATATTATCCAAAATAGAGGCCATGGTATAGCACGATCCCAAAGGGCATGTGATTAACCAATCAGATGATGAGAGGATGACTGGCGGCCTGTCCTGTCCACGTTAGCCAATTATGGAGCTTATCTCCAACACCACTTCAATCAGTCTTTGCCTTTTACACCCCAATATTCTCTCACACCACCTCTTTTGCCACTACACAAACTCCCAGCTAATGCCCCTTTTGCTCTGGGCATCAACTCCTCATGGCATTTACAACCTAATTCTGACCTTAGCATCCACAGCAGCAGCTGTTCAGGTGCCATTAGGAATATTTTTACCACCCCCCCATTCCAGGATGCCTGTACCCTCCAGATCACCTGTGCTAAGCATTCCTCAGAGAATGAGCTCAGCACTCTGGGGCAGTGCCTGGTAAGAACTCCTCCCCCGTTTAATTTTGGGTCATATAAGTAAGTCACACAGAATGAGGAAGTAGGGTGGGGCAGGTTGAGATGTGCCTCTTTCTCCCCAAACTCCCATCCTCTTCCAGTCTTACCTATTTCTGTTGAGGGCACCATCATCTTGCCAGTTGTCCAGGTTCATAATCTCAATGACATCTTTCTCTCTTTGCTTTCACTCACTGTATATATCCAAGCAGTTACCAAATCTTGTTTAATCTTCACATGTTATCTCACATCCATTGCCTTCTTTCCATTTACTTAGCCATGAACCAAGGTCACGTCCTCACTGATTTTTTTTTTGAGGCAACTAGGGGTCACACAGCTAGTAAATGTCTGAGGCCAGATTTGAACTCAGGTTCTCCTGACTCCAGGTCTGGTACTCTATCCACTGCACCCCCGTCATTGATTCTTGCCTGGACAACATTGCAACAGCCTCTGAACTGGTCTTCCTGCCTAACACCTCTCCCCACTCCAATCCATACTCAATACACCTGTCAAAATTATTTTTCCTAAAAAAAAAATAATTATTTTTCCCCAAAGTGCAGGTTTGATTATATCATCTGCTACTTAATACACTCCACTGGATCTCTCTTCTAGGATTGAAGATAAACTCCTCTGGTATTTGCAGCCCTCTGAGGGGTTGGGAGGGGGGGGGCCAGGAACTGCCCCCAACCTCCTTTTCCAGTCTTATTATACATTAATCTTTTTCTTATACTTTAAATTCTAGCCAAACTAGTCTTGCTATTCCTTATATTCATATAAAATCACAACTAAAATATCTAAGCATAGATAGGAAATCAGGGTAACAATGCATCCATTAGAACTAGGCAAAGAAACAGGAATAGATTTATACCAAAAACTTTCACCTGACTTCTGCATTGTGTATGGTGGATATCTACACACAGAGAAACAGGAGTCTCACTGAAAAGCTGTTATGTTCACTGACTGTTGTGCTCTATTATTTGATTGTTGGGTAATGTTGTATTGTATCTTTCAAAAAACAATTAAAAAAAATCTACCTGCTTGACTAGCTACACTGGGCAAATTACCTAAATAATGAATTGCTAGCAAACAAAAAAATTTTAAACAACTTTTCCCTGTCCCCCAAGACATATGCATACAGGGATTTTTCAAAAATAGTGAAACGTATGCAAACAATTGCTTTCAAGATCAAAAAGGATTTTTTGTACAGTTAATAAATGAAATAAAATATTTTAAATACATTATTTATTTCATATTTATCTCAATTTTAAATTTCAATTTTGTGCCGTTTTAAAATGTATGTAATAATATAATCATAGTGTACGCAATGAATAAATATACATATTTTGGGGTGCATGCTCAAAATTTTTTTTACTTATAGGGGTGTGTGATCAAACAAGTTTGGAGACCACCAGTTTAAAGGACCATGAGGAAAATCAAATAGAAAGAATCCTGGCCCTGAAATGAGAGGACTGAAGTTCAATACCACCTCTGACAGTGAATGTATGACCTGGAGAAATCACTTAACCTATCTGGCTCTGCCGTTTCATGTGTAAGATCAGAATGTTGTTCCTTCAAGCTGTAAACGTATAATCTTATGAACTCACTCTCTCCAAGCCTTTTGCCTATAGCAGGTTCTATCAGAGTGTACATTAAGTGTTGAAGGACAGATAAATAGACAGATGGCAACAGAAGAGTCAGTTTTCATTTCAATTCAGCAAAACATTTAATATACTGTAGATCAGCAGAGACCACCATAGGGCAAGTTGGAAGGTATCAGTAGAGAGAGATGAAGAACAGGGTATTGGGGAATTAGCTATATTAAGGAAAAAAGAAGGATCAAAGAAGAGACAGGAAACTTCAGAGTGGATGGGATATTATTAATGAATGAAAGAGAAGGGCAGAACTACTTATTATTTTGCTTAAGTTTTCGCTAACAAAGAGAATGGTGTTTGGACTGGAAAGCACAAAAAAGTTGAGAGGGAGCCGATGTCCAATTTACGTAGGGAAATAGTAAGGGATAACCTATCTGCTTTTGATGAATTTGAGTCACCTGATGAACTATATCCCAGGATTCTCAGAGAACTGGCTTATGGAATGGCTGAGCCATTGTCAGTGATACCTGAAAAATTATGGAGAACAGAAGAGCTTTTATAGGATAGGGAAAGGAAAAGGTTGTCTTGTATTTTTTTTAAAGGAAAAGAAATGACTGCAAATTATTGGTTGGGAAGTTTTAATTTAAATTCTGGGAAATATTCTAGAACATATTATTAAAGAGATAGTGGATATCTAGAAAAGGAAGCTGTGATGACAGAGCTTTTGTGGCTTCTTCAAGAACAGGTCATTCCAGACTAACCTCAGTTTCTTGTTTGACAATGTTACTAGACTATTAGATTATGCTTGTAAATATATTCTGCCTAGATTTTAATAAAGTGTTTGACAAAATTTCTCATGCTACTTTTTGTGGATAAGATAGAGAGATATGGATTAGTGATCATACTGTTAGGTAGAATTAGAATTGTCAAAGGACTCCAACTAAAGAGTAGTCAATGGTGCATAAACATTTATTAAGGGCCTACTGTGTGCTAGCCGGGTGCTAAGCACTAGGGACACAAATAAGAAAAAGAGACAATTGCTGTACTCAAGGAATTTACAAATCTAGTGGATGGAGACAATATACAGAAAGGGGGAGGGGAAAAGTGCTGGATAGGACATGATGCTCCTAGATTTGAAACTAGGCAAAGCAGCTGATAGAAATTGGAGAGCTAGCCAGAAAGTCCTGAGCCCTCTATAAAGAAAGACTTTGGGAGGGGTTTTTGCTCTGCCCTCCAGTCCTCTAATTATATATATATGTGTGTATATATATATATATATATATATACATACACATATATACATATATACACACATATACACACACACACACACACACACACACACATATATATATATATATGAAACTGATGGAAAATGGAAAGAGTTTTGTAGGTTTAGAGAAGGGTGCTGGGAATGTATGTGTAACCTGGGTTTCGAGGCTGGGGCAGCTATTTAGGCATGACTCCTAATGTTGTGGAGAAATTGCAAATGTAACTCTGTGACCCTGAGTGAGGGATAGAGTTGATGAGAAAGCTGTGGAGAAGAGCCATTCTTCATTCTTGCTTTGAGAAAAGACATACACATAGTTTCAGACTCTTTGGGTCCAACTTTGGGAAAGAGAAAGAAAAAGATTCTTGTATAGATATGTAAGGAGAAGCTGATTCATCCCCATGTCCTTGATTTCTAGCTTGACTCCCTAGAGACTTCAAAGAATTTCCCCTTGGTTGATGTTATGCCCTCTCTCTTGATTGAACAAGATCTCAGCCTACTCCCATCTAAAGAGCTCATTTCTAATCTGTAGAACTCCCATTTTTATTTACTATACATTTGGAAAATGGGTTTATATTCTGTTTTCACTACTTGTGATGATCTTTTTGCATAATAAGCATTAGGTATGAAGGAATCAAGTCTATGGCTTGGATTACTCTCATACTTTAAGGGAAGGTAGTGGCTTTATTGCTTTTGAATCTGAAAAAAAAAAAATCTTGCCTGTAGACCAGCAGTATTTGGAGGGGGGGAAGAGAACAAATAGAAATAATTTTAGTCCAATATCCCCTCTCAGAAGCAGCTAGCCTGGTTGCCCCTTCTTCTATTCTCAAGGCAGGAATCAAAGTCTCCCTTGGAGAAGGTTGGGCCAGACTCCAGAGATATCTATGCATGCCTCCCCTCAAGCCACATTTAGACGAGTCATGTGGAATACACATCTTATATCACAATACACATCTCATATATACTATTTCACTTGGATAAAGACACAGATGATATGCTTATAAGATTTTCAGATGAGAGAAACTTGGGAGAAGTAGACAAATCTATCAGATTACAGAGTCTGGATTCAAAAGGAGCTTGACAGATTGAACCAAATTTAATAAGCTGAACAGAGATAAATGTAAAGACTTACTTTTGTGTTCAAAAAGTCAATTTCACAAGCATAAGAAAAAGGAACATGGACAAATACCAGTGTTTCAAAAAAAATCTAGGAATATTAGTATAATACAATATGAGTCAACAATATGAGGCAAGTCTCAGTTAAAATACCACCTTTGACAGAAAGACTTTCCCAAAAGGCACTTAATTCTAGTGCCTTCCCTTTTTTGATTATTTCCAAATTATTCTATATATAGCTTTTTTGTACCTAGTTGTTTTCATGTTGTCTCTCCATTAGACTGGGAGCTCCTTGAGGGCAGGAATTGTTTTTTACCTTTCTTTGTATCCCCAGCACTTAGCACAGTGCCTGGCATATATTAGGTCCTTAATAAATGTATCTTGACTGACTGCAGCCAAAAAGGCTAATATTAATTTAGGCTGTATTGTTCTCAGCCAGAGAGTGTTAAGTCCACTGTATTCTGTCCTTCTCAGCAAACATCTGAAGTACTGCATTCAATTATGGGCATCCCATTTTCGGAAGAACTTTGTTAAACTGCAAAGCATACTGAGGAAAGTGACCATTATCTCAAAAGTTCTCCATGTCAAGTCATGTGACAATCAAGCAATAGATATGAGAAGGTTTGCTTGAAGAAAGGAAATCCAAATGGGTCATAAGAGCTGTTTTCAAGTATATAAAGGGCCATAATGTGGATCAGATTTGTCCTGATCCATCCTAAAGAGCAAAACAAGGAGCAAGGGGGGCAAATTTTAGATTAGGCAGATTTAGGTTTGATGTAAGGACCATTTCCCTAACTCTTAGAGACATCCTAAAGTAGACTGGGCAGTGTCAGGAGGTTGTGGGTTCCTTTCACTAGAATTCCTTAAGCAGACACTGAATGACCCCAAGCTGGGGATGTTGGAGTGGGAATTTTTGTTCAGGTATGGATTGGATTCTAAGGTTCCTTCCAAGACTGAGATTCTGGGTCTCTGTGGAGAGTGTAATATACCAGATCTGCCTAGAACTGGAGCAGGGGGCTGAGTAAGAGGGTCTAGTGTGAGGGAGATGCAGGGAACAAGACAGGGAGAACTCAGCACCACCAGGAATCAGGATGTGGGCACTCTCAGTGCCAGTGAGATTTGCATGTCCGCAGTTCCCAGGTCTGCAAGCAGTTTTTATGTCCCAGGCGTGGCCACTGACCACTGGTGCCTCTGCTGGTCCTGTGAGCCTGTGCCAACAGTGTGGCTGGGGCATTGCAAACACCCTCTGTGCAGAGCCCTGAGCTAAACACAGGGCGGAGGGAGGGGAGATGCAAAGTCTAACAAAAGAATAATTCATTTCTTCAGTGGATCTGTGATCTTAGGGGTATGGGCATTCCTTCCAAGAATGCAGATTACAATCCATCCACACCTCCTTCTGTGCAATTCTTGTCCATGTCCTAGACTGTTTGACATTTTTATTAATAGCATAAAGGCCTATGCCTATGCCTTTACTCATCACATTTGCAGATGACACGAAGTTGGAAGGGAAAACTAACACACTGGGTGGCAGGATTATTATTCAAAAATATCTTGACAGGTTAGAACATTGGGTCAAATTTACTATGATTGAATTTAATAGGGATAAATGTAGGCCTAACATGGGGTAAAAAAACATTATCCTTATAAGTACAAGATGGGGGGAAATGTGACAAGAGAAGCTTGCATTGGAAGTCAACATTTTCATACAGCAATCAAAAAAAAAGTTAAGATGATCTTAAGCTTCACTGAGAGGTTCAGTATACAAAATAAGGGAGGTGCTTTCCACTGCACGGCTAGAGTACTGTGGTCAGGTCTGGGCCCCACGTTTTAAGGACAGTTATATGCAGGAAGAAGTAGGACCAGCTGGCGACAGGCCTCCAGATCATGCCATGAGAGTTGTGACCTTCTCCATGAGGTAGTTTCTGATCCTCCTAGTTGTTAATGCTTTTCATTTCTTCAAATGAACTTTTACTTGCTTCTTTGTGCACTTGTTGAAACTCCCAGGAGATTGTAACCTCCTGTCTATGTTACCTTCACAAGATACATACCCCCTTCTCTCTTCCAAGGGACAACTAGGTGACAGAGAAGTTAGAGTGCTAGGACTGGAATCAGGAAGACTTATCTTCCTGAGATCAGATCTGGCTTCAGACACTTCCTAGATGTGTGACCCTAGGCAAGTCACTTAACCCTGTTTTCCTCAGTTTCTTCGCCTCTAAAATGAGAAAGGAAATGGCAAACTACTCCATTATCTCTGCCAAGAAAACCCCAAATGGGGTCATGTAGAGTCGGACGTGACTGAAATGAATGAACGATAACCACAAATCTCTCTTCCAATCCTGCTACCACTGTGATACAGACCCTCCTTACCTTACCCCTAGACTTTGGAAATAGCTTTCTGGTTGGTCTTCTTATCTCAGGGCTCTCCCCACTCCCATAGATACTGGGGTGGTTTGCCATTTCCTTTTCGAGCTCATTTTACAGATGAGGAAAATGAGGCAAACAAGGTTATAGTGTCTGAGGCCAGATTTGAACTTGGGTCTTCCTGACTCTAGGCCCGGCACTCTATCCATTGCAACATGTAGCTGCTCCTTGTTTAAAACCCTTTGTAACCTGGTCCCTTCCAGCCTTTCTAGTCTTCTTATACTTTACTCCCTTCTATCTACTCTGTGATGTAGTGACATTGGCCTCCTTACTGTTTCTTGAACGAGACACTCCATCTCCTGACTGCACTTTTATTGACTTCTCACCATGTCTGGAATGCTCTCCCTCCTCATCTCCTCTTCCTGGCTTCCCTGGCTTCCTTCAAGTTTCAGCTAAAATCCCAACTTTTACAAGACTTGTCTAGTCTCCATTTTGCTACCATCTTCTTTCTGATATTATGTCCAATTGATCCTGTCTATATCTTGTTGGTACATAGTTTTCTCCCCCATTAGGTTATGAACTCCTTGAAGGAAATGACTTATCTGATTTTCTTTGTATCTCCAGCACTTAGCACTGAATGGCACACATTAAGTGCTTAATAAGTGCTTGTTTCATTTTTGTCTTTGTATCCCAAGAACCTGGCATGTTGCCCTGAACATAATGGGATCTTGATACATATTTGTTGAATTGAATCTTGGAATGATTAGCTTAAAGAAGAAAAGATATAGAGTAGATCAGACCCAGAAGGGATGGGTGGAAACTACAGAGGAGTCAATTTTGGTTAAATAGAAGGAAAATTTCTGTAATCCTTTGTCAGAAGTTCCCATTTGTCATAAAGGACCTGGGCACATTATGGGGACCTCTCTTCTCTGATTTCTTGTCCTAACGCAAGTTGAAGTTTGGGAACTTCATTATTTGTTACTTCCCACAATCGTAGTCAACAGTTTCCCGTATAAGGACTTACAAAAATCCAAAACATAAAAAAAGTTTTCTTTTCATAGCAAAAGACACTGAAAAGATTCACATCCAAGCCTATAGAACGGATATACCTGTTTTCACCCTAACCCACATAGGGACTTGAACAGACTCTGTGACTTACAGTACTATCTGGGAGGGTTCTCAGAAAGGGGGAAGGCTGGAGAGCACGACTCCTCATGGGTCTTCTGTCTCGTCATGTTCTTTGATGGCCATTCTCCTCCAGTTGCTGCTCCCCATTCAGGCCTCCATTTCTGTCCTACCCCTGCTGGGGTCTCCCTGCTGCACTGCTCCCTGTTAAGCAGTAGGAAGCACCATGGCAGCAAGACTGCCCCAGCAAAACTGGTGCTGGTTAACCTTTTGCAGCCGCAAAGTTGGGGCTAATTACCTTCTATCCAGGTGTCAGTCCTTGAGCAACTCTAAAATAACTGTAATAGAACCTTTCCTGAAAGTGAACCTTACCTCTCACACCCTCTGGCACATTGAGTGCTTCTGGGCTATTTAAACATTCTGTAATTTTATGCCAGAGTCCCACAGTTCTAACCTCCATGCATAGAGTCTCTTGAGGACTGTACAAATAAGTGTATATTTTCCACTCTGGGTCATTGCATGGTAAACCCATAGCTCTTTATCTCTTCTCTCCTCTACCCCCTGGATGATTTGTCTGCTCATATCAGCTCTTCCCACTGAGTCTTTTGGGCTTTTGAGAGGCACCCTTATTCACTTTCCATTTGTCTTTTGACAAATGTATCTGTATCACCTGGGCCAGGTTACACAAATAAGTCCGGGCTACTTCTTCAAATGTCTCCAAAGGGGAAAGACTGGAGCCAATGGTTCCCAATATAGGGATCTATGTTTCACAGGCAAAGGAATAGCTTCTTGTTCCTAATAACTGGAGCTATCCGTAAGTGGAATGGGATTGTTGTTGAGTCATTTTTCAATTGTGTCTGACTCTTCGTGACCATATTTGGGGTTTTCTTGGAAGAGATACTGGAGTGGTTTGCCATTTCCATTTCCTTCTCCAACTCATTTTAGATTTGAGGAAACTGAGGCAAACAGGATTATGTGACTTTCCCAGGGTCACACAGCCAGTAAGTGTCTGAGACCAGATTTAAACTGATGAAGAGGAGTCTTTCTGCCACCAGACGTGGCACTCTAGTCACTGTGCTGCTTGGCTGGGATTACTTGGAAAGTAACGGGTTTTCCCCTTACAATTTATAATAGATCTTTAAATGAAGGCTTGTGATTGTGGTAGAGAGGATTCTCAGCTTATTAGATTGTAAGCTCCTTGAGGTCAATGACTGTCTTTTGCCTTTTTTTGTATTCCCAGCAGTTTGCACGATGCCTGACACACAGTAGATACTTAATAAAATGTTTATTGTATTGTATAAGTGGACTGGATGGGCTTCTCAGATTCCTTGCAACTGATCGTTTGATTCTCTGATCAAACTAGACGGCTAGTTGGTACAGTGAAGACCTGAGTTCAAATCCTGCTTAACATTGACTAGTTGTGTGACCCTGAGTAAGTCATTTAACTCAGTTTCCTCCTCTATAAAGCAGGGATGATAATAGCACCTATCGCACAGGGTTGTTATGAGGATCAAATGTGACAAAATATGTGAAGTGCTTTGCAAACCTTAAAGTGCTATGTAATGCTAGCTAACAATCCTGTCTTAAAGGCGCACCATAGAGAATGCACTGGAGGCTTTCTTGGGATTTTAACATTCTCTGGGTACTAGGATAGCACTGGGACTGCCCATATGTCTTCTCACACCCCACCCCAAAACTCAATTTTATTTTCCAAATTCTCTCTTTTTCCTCTCTCACCCATTAAGAAGGAAAGAAAAATAAACCCCATTACAAATATGTAATGTCATGCAAAACAAATTCCCATGTTAGCAATGTCCAAAAATAGAAAGAAAAAGAAAGAGAAGAGAAGAAAATATGCTTCAATTTGTATTCTGACTCCATTAGTTCTCCTTTTGGATGTGGATAGCATGATTGATCATGAGTCCTTTGGTATTGTAGTTGGTCATTGTGTTGATCAGAGTTACTAAGCCTTTCACAGTTAATTAACTTTACAATATTGCTATATTATTGTACAAATAGTACTCCTCATTGGACTTGTTTCATTTTACATCAGTTCATACAAGTCTTCTCAGATTTTTCTGAAACCATCTCCTTTATACAATAGTATTTCATCACAATTCATATACTATAAATTGTTTAGCCATTTCTCAATTGATAGGCATCACCTCAGTTTTCAATTCTTTGTGACCACAAAGAGAACTGCTGTAAATATTTTTGTATATTTGGGTCCTTTCTCTTTTTCTTTGATTTCTTTAGGGCATAGACAAAGTATTGATATTACTGGTTCAAAGGATATATTAAATTTAAAGGTTTTTTGTTTCCCCTTCTTTTTGATATGTTACTGACCTGCCTATTTTTCAGATGATATATTTCCTGTATGATTTTTTTTGAGATTTCTTTTATATAAGTAATTCTTTATAATGTGTTTCAGTCTCCTTATGCCCACCATACTCCTCTCCATTGTTCTTTAGGCCATCTGTAATTTTAATTCTTCAATGACTGCGATGTTCTATAATTTTCAATAATAAAGCATCATTGAATATTTGTGTTAAAATGTGTTTTTAGTGTCAGGGAACAGTTGGGGATCATTGAAAGTATTTTGCAATTGGCCAGATTCAACAAATCCAGCACATATACTTCTTATTCAATTTTGGACTCAGCTTATTGTCCATGACAATAGTATCTCTCCAAGATATATGTACCGATGGAATGATTTGATAGGCTGTCCATCCAATTGCATGTCATAAGAATGTCAATAGACGTTCTTCATCTATTTGACTTTTTCTTTATAAATTGTTAGGCAAATCTCTTTGGAGCAGTCATAAAACTCATTGATGTGATCTAAGTCTCGCTGCAGCTAGCACAACATCATGCATCAATAGGAGCATATGTTGGCCATCACCATATTTAGGGGGACTCCTCTTCCATTTGGATTCTCTGAAAGCCATTCTCCATGACAGTAGCAAACACTGTTGGCAAACATATGTCCCGTTTTATGCCTTGCTTGATATTAATGATTAGAGGATTGTTGAACAATGGTTGCATCAGTTAAGGAATCCTATATTATCATTTTTTAAAGTTTATCTCTTGGTTTAGCATAACCTTCAAGTCCCAACATATCTCTCCCTAATCCAGTGTTATTCTTATAACAATTTTTTTAAAAAGAAAGAGAAAACAAAAGCAGTTCAGCAAAAGTAATCAACATATCAATCAAGTGTGAGGGCTTTCACAATGTTCCACAGATGTAGTTCCCCAACTCTGCAAAAAGGGAGAGTGTCTTCATAGCTATCTCTTCTTCTGGGATTAACTTGGTTATTATCACAGCCCAGCCTTCAGATTCAAGTTGTTGTTATTCTTTCTAGTTACATTGCTGCAGTTGTGTGGATTGTTTGCACGATTACTTGGCATATATTCACTTAAGTCTTTCCATGCTTCTTCATAACATAACTTTTTTATGGCACAATGATAATCACATTCACATACTACAAACTGGTCAGCCATTCCCCAATCAACGGGCATCTATTTGGTTTCTACTTTTTTTGCCACTTCAGAAAGTGTTGCTGTAAATATTTTGACATGTATTGGACCTTTCTTTCTATCTATGATCTCCTTATAGTACATGTCTCACATTGTAATCTCCGGGTAAAAGTCACATTTTAGTTACTTCCTTAGTATAATTACAAATTGCTTTCTGGAATGCTTGGACCAATTCACAGATCCTAAGCAGAGCCTTTCAGGCTGCATTTACTCCTCTGAATTAAATAGTTTTGAAAAAAAAAAAAAAACAACTGTGTGTGGATGACAGTTTACAGATTTTGGCTGATGCTTTCCTCTGTCTTCTTGCTCCCCCATCCAGAGTTGCACAAGTATGGGTAGTGCACTGGGAACAGGAGCCTTGAAGTTGGTCACAGCAGGCAGATGTGGTCATGGCAGAGAGGGAGGCATGAGGTTCTGGGCACACTGGCCACTTTCTCAGGTCCTGTTCCCTATCCTGCTCACATGCTGTTCTGTAATCACACCAGATCTTTGTTGGAAGGCCATTATCTAAAATTAGGGCTGAAGGATGGAGGTTTAAATGATGATTTAAAAATCTTTAAATGCTAAAGGCCAGGGTAGTAAGGAGCCATGATTTCAATCTTTGTGCATTAATAGAATGAAAATCCCTTTGACTTAGCCCTCCCCTAGAATCTTAAAGAGCTCCTTGGGAGAATGGGTCTGAATGGAAAATTTTGGAATAGCCACTACCATTCTCCCCATTTTGAACTAAAAATAGGCTGGTAGGTTGGCTTGAGCAGTTCTCAAGAGATTAACAAAATAGTGTCCTAAATGGGACCATCCCCAAACAGTGGCAGTAGCGAATATTCAGTCAAGTATTGGAGTGTTAAAACTTTAAGAAATATAGAAGTGATAGGCTCAGAGAATTTCCAAGTTGAAGTGAACGTTTCAGTAGAATATAAGGTCTCTGAGGGCAGTGACTGTATCATTTTTGTTTCTGTGTTCCAAAATCTAGCACAGTGATAGGCACATAGTAGGTGCTTAATAAATACTTGTTTAATTAAATTAAATTAATCTCTAAGGTTATGTAATTCAAACTGTACCTGGGCAAGAGGTCCCTGTAAAAGAAACAGTTTTTTTTTCCTCTAAGACTTTACAATCCCCTGGGGGAGAAAATAGTAACATGTATGGAACAAAATAAGACCATATAATATCATAGCCCTTTTTCTCTGGGTTATACTTTCTTGGCCAAGAGGCTGAAAGCCAAGTTCCTGCTTAGGCCATCATTTCTTAGCTTCCACAGGATGTAACTGTGTTCTCTGGGAAAATATCAATGTTAGCAATATTTTCCCTTTCAAAATATTAAATTTTGCAGGTATCAAAAATACTTATTACATGCAGTAATTCTGGGATATGCAAATACTTAATTTCTTTCCTCTTGCTGCAAAAATTTCCAAATACCTTCTTTATTCCAAGGATTTAGCATGTATCTCCTCTTCCCCTTCTATTCAAACCTAGGACTTAAGAGTTCCATTTTTATATTTCAAACTCCAAAATATTTCATGGCCAGACTAGTTTGGGAATCATTGATTTAGAGTTTCCATGGTTGGCCTGAGTGCCCACCCAATATTTCTGGGCCTCCAACTCTTTCATACTTGTTGGAAGGAAATTGTTAGTTTTTCTTTTAGTAGAGAGCATAAAGAACAACCAACAATCTTCACCTTCTCCCCAATTGTACAATAGTGGGCTCTAAGTTCTTTTCCTTCAGTGATGACTCAAGCTAGGATGGAGAAAAGTGGGTGGAGAATTATAGGCAATAAGGTCTCCCCAGTGTTTGGCTCTTTTTGTTACTCGTAATGGTAGCTTCTTTTCATGGATACAATTGCTCCTGGTGCCTGCTCTAAGCACCAAGTTTCTCGAGCTCCCAGCTATTTCTGAGGGGTCAATTGCTTCATTTGTAGTTAGACCTTCACAGCACCACCTCCAGGGGAGCAGCTTTAGTTGTATTCCTACTGAGTCCTTTAATGGCAACTACAACTCTACAGAGAGTACTGGATTTGGAATCATTAAGACCTAGGTTCAAATTCCTTGGACGCTTTCTACCTGGGAAAGCCATTTAACCTATGTAATTCTCAGTTTTCTTCTCTATAAAAGGGGGCAATTGTTAGTAACTGTCTCATAGGGTTGTTAATATCAAATTAGATAATATATGTAAAGTGTTTTGCAAACCTTAAAGTCATATAGCTGACATATAAATGTTGACTGTTATTATTTCAATGATGATGATAACGATGGTTGTGATGAAGGCTTTTCTAAACCAGCAACGACCTTAAGACACTGAGTTGGATCATAAGGATTAAAAAGAGAAGGGACTTGAGAGAACATCTAAACCTACCCTTTCGTCTTTCAGATGAAGAAACCGAGGCCCAGAGATGTGAAAGAATTTGGCCAAGATCATACAGGTGGAAAACCGAGCTGAGATTTAAATTTGGCTTCAAATCTGATGTTCTTTTCATTATATCGCACATCATGACCTCTTCCCTTTCCATGTCCCTCCTACATATAAGTTTTCTCTCCTTTGTTTTTTTTAAGAAGCTCAGTCTCCCATGGCATTGTACCCCATGAGAAGGCTGCTGATGCCCCCATGCCTCTGGTCCCACTCTTGTACTGCTCCTCCAGGACAGTCTGTCACAATCTCAGTAGCTCTCCATTGAATACAGGGACTATATTAGCAGCCCCGGTCACTTTCTAGTAGCAGTCGATAGAATTCATGCCTGGGCAGAAATTTCTTCAATTTTTGTAAAAATAAATATAGTTTTAAAAAGATAGAAGTACATTTGCAAGTTCTTTTTATTTTCACTCCTTGAAGAAGGGTCTATAGATACAACTACCAATTTCAGGAATCTAGCAGGACCATGGTAGATTGGTGACAAAGAACATAATTATCTTTCAGGGAAGCGCTTGTACCTCATGGGAGGAAAATGCCTACATACATCTGAAGGAAACTAGGAGGCAGCAGGTGTGGCAGCTTTTTTGAAAGTGCCTTGGAGAAATTTTTTGGTGGAGCTACAGATCTCCTAGAGTATGTTGCATATTTTAAACTATGTTAAGGCAGTCTTCCTCAGTTCTCAAATTACTGGGCAGGCAATCTGTTGGACCATGGCCAGATTTGATAGAACTGCTCAGAAACTTTGAGGAATTTCTTTAAAAACTCCTGTTCTCCTTCAGTAACTGGTACAGTGGGAAGAGAATTGGCTCTGAAGTCAAAGAAACTGGGTTCAAATCACATCTCTGACTTTTACTGCTTGTATGACATTGGGAGAGTCACTTAACCTTCTTATCTAGAATGCAAGGGGGCTGAACTAGACGACTTCTAGATGGAGTCCTTTCTGGCTCTACCTTCCAGATAACAGCTTCTAACTTATAACTTTAGTGATCCTATAACCAAACCTCTTGATGCTGAGCTGGCCAACCATCAGATAACAATACAATATAATCCATAGGATCATCTCTATCCTATAGCTAAAAGGAACTTTATAGATCATCAAGTCCAATCTCTCCATTTTGCAGATGAGGAAACTGAGGCCTACAGAGGTAAAATGACTTATCTATGTTCACATAGGCAATAAGGGGCAGAGCTAGGATCCATACCCAGGTCGCCAGATGCCAAATCCCATGCTTTTTCTATTGTACCATGCTTCTACAATGCTACTCTGCAACACAGCACAACACAACACCCATTAATTAGGTGTATTTATTAAGTGCTTACTGTGAACTGAACTGGGAAATAATAGATATAGATATAGTATAGTATAGTATAGTATAGTATAGTATAGTATAGTATAGTAGATATAGAACTGTGCTGGAATATAGTAGAGATAGAAAATTTAGATTAGACACAGTTCCACTGTAAAGGGGCTTTCACTTCACCCAGGCACTCTTATAAAGCCCCTGAACAACCCAGTTCCATGGCTAAGCCCATTTTTTTTCTGAACCTTGACTCTGAGAATCTCATGGTTCTGATATTCTACGTCCAGGCTCTTTTAGACTAGGAGACTCCACCTAATTTTCTGGAGGTGACCAAGTATATGGAGGTGACCCTGCTGAGCAGAAATCCCATCTGTAATATACCCCAGCAAATTGTTGTCCAGTCTCTACTTGAAGACCTCGGGTGATGGAGCATTCATAAGATCCTGAAATCTATGCACATGTGACTTTCATCTATTGCTCCTAGTTATGCCCTCTCAGGCCAAACATGCCAAGTAAAACATGATAATAATACATAACAATGATAATGATGATAGTTTCTATCGATATAACACTTTTAAAAGTTTTGCAAAGCACTTATTTCACTTGATCCTCTCAACAGCTCTGTGGAATAAGTATTGCCACTTGATAGATGAAGAAACTCAGCAAATTTAAATGATTTGCCCATAGTCACAGAACTAATACGTGTCAAAGATAAGATTCGAATCCAGATATCTTCTGGCTTCAAGTTTTAGTGCTCTTTATACTATGCACCATGTTGCCCCCCACATAACAGCTTTTCCATGAGATAAATGCTCAAAGAAAGCTGTTGTTTTTCCCCTAAGTCTTTTCTTCAGGAAAAAATCCTCAGTTCCTTCAATCAATTCTCATACTAATCAATCAAGAAACATTTCTTAAGGGCAGCTAGATGGCGCAGTGGATAGAGTACTGGCCTTGGAGTCAGGAGGACCTGAGTTCAAATCTGACCTCAGACACATGATACTCACTAGCTGTGTGACTCTGGGCAAGTCACTTAACTCCGATTGCCTTGCCAACAACAACAACTATATATATGTATGTGTATATATGGATATATGTTTAAGGGCAGTTAGGTGGCGTAGTGGATAGAGCACTGGGCCTGAAGTCAGGAGGACCTGAGTTCAAATCCGGGCTCAGAGCAAACACTTGACACTTACTAGCTGTGTCCCGGGCAAGTCACTTAACCCCAATTGCCTAAAAAAAGAAATACTAATGGAAAGAAATAAAATGGTTAAAAAAAAAAGAAAGAAACATTTCTTAAGTACTTACTATGTGTCAAGTATTGTGTAATGTTCTCATGGTTAAAATTTCCTTGTTATCTTGTTCACCCTCCTCAGGACACACGCTAGCTTGCGGAAATCTTTCCTAAAATTTAGTGCCCAGAATATTATATCACTGTTATAAGGTGTGTTTTTTTCAAGCTTAATATTTGATGAATAGAAAAAAATGTCCTGCTATATCATTGCTTGTGGGATGATAATCTTCCTCATCCTGGACACTTACGCTTCTATTAATACAGGCCAAGAATACATTAGCTTTTTGTTTGCCAAAGTGTGCTGCTGACTCATATTGAAAAGTAAAGTTTAAATGAAAAACTGGATACCTGATTAGCCAAGGGCAAATCTTTAAAACACAGGAATTCAGTGGGTTTTCAGTAGGTTCTGTGGAGCCACTGGTTAGAGTAATGCTTTTAATATTTTCTAAGTACTGTCAGAAGCAGCCTTCCAAGACTGACTTTCCATGTAGAACTTGTCTGCAAATATCAGTCTAAACTAACACCATACCTTTACTAGGGAACTTCCTCGGTACTTAGAAACCAGGTTTTTGTGGGTACCATTGATAAATGCCATAGGTTTGTCTTGGGGCATGAGAGTTTTAAATAGATTCCATATTTTTCTCAGTCTACAAAATACAATCAATAAATTCTTCTTCACTATCTAGGACAGGGGCTAGTCAAGGAGCAAATGGTTGGAGTTTGAAGTTCCTTTGAGTCTTCCATAGTAACAACTAGTAGAACACAGGGTGAATCTTTACAAAGGTGCAAAGTTCCAATCAGAAGATTATGAAGCTGATAACTTGAGTGAAGTAGAAAAGCTTTGTACCAGATTCTAAGAGGTTTGGCAGGACTGAAGACCCCATATAAAGAGACATACCTAGTCTTGGAAAATATAGGAGTTTACTTGGTATCTAATGCAAAACTGCAGCTTGCTTACATACAGTCGTGGTGATATGTAGACTTTATTATAGGTCTGTTTGCTTGATCTCTTGCTCTTCTAGGTAGTGGTTAGCTGTAGGCATAGATTGTAGGGTATAAAAGTAGAGAAGAAGCAGAAATGAAAACCACAGTCATTGGAGAGGGGTGTGTTCTGAATGGAGGCATGCAGAGAGTTGTTGAAGCATGACAGAGAAGAATGATGGTCTACTAGTTTTGCTGGTGAGAAACATCAGAATGGGATCACTCTGTGAGGGTCTGAGTGGTCTTTTCATGCTATCTGTCACATTGGGGTTGGAATGGCATGGATATGTACATTTTAACTCAAAGGACAGTAAAGAGTATTGTCCAAAAGTTTGAAATGAACTGGAGTCCATAAGGGGTAGATAGGTAGGCCAGATGGATAGGAGGGGCCTGAAGTCAGACAGACTCATCTTCTTGAATTCAAATCTGGCCTCACACACTTATTAGCTGTATGACCCTGGGCAAGTCAGTTAACACTGTTTCCCTCAATTCTTCATCTATAAAATCAGCTAGAGAAGGAAATGGCAAAACTACTCCAGTTTTTTGCCAAGAAAATTTCAATGGGGTCTCAAAGAGTCAGACACAACTGAAATGACTGAACAATAACATATCCGTGAGGAGAGATAATATGCCCAGGAAAAGTGTTGGAGGTGGAACATTTTCCAAAGAAACAGAAGGGTGGTTTTTGCAGTGAGTGATCTGGAACAAGGGAGAAAGTAGATCATTGCAGGGAGGGGTCAGCTACCCACTATGATCACATCTTGGCCTTAGGATGGGGGCAGAATCATAATGAAACAGGAATGACACCGAAAGTTGGCATGGCACAGGGCTGCAAGTGCCCCATGAGCTTCCCAAGTAGATCATTGGATAAAGCATAGGCACCATAGATCTAATTAGATTAGTTGACATCACACTGATCCTGGGGACATCACCAAAAGTACTAGACATTTAGCTAGAGGATTTCTAGCCAGAGGATTGTGTAATGAGGCCATACTCTTGGATGGCTGTAGTTGGCCTGGCAGGGCATAGAATCAGAATTTTTAATAAGGACTCCATGCTGAAGGCACACACATAGAATGTAAAGGATAAGAATTCCCTCTCTAAGGAGGCAGCAAGGATACATAGATATATTTTTCAGATCAGAATATGTCAGAGATGGTACTTGACTCCAACTCTTCCAAGGCCAGCTCTCTATCCACTCTACCACACTTTCTACAAAAGAGTATTTGTATAAGAAAGCTAATTGCCCTTGGAGGCAAGCATTCCATTGCTACTGCTCTCAAATATGCTAGACTACCCTTGGTCTACATTATCACCTACAATATTCCGTCCCGCAGCATACCCAGAATAAAATGTAATTGGGAAATATTAAACAAAATAAACTAAAATACAATAGTATATAGATAATGTCAATATGTGGTTTTCTAAGTCAATATGATAAGATTTAATAAACCATTCAATTATAAGCTCCTTGAGTATAGAGACTTTTTGCCTCTTTTTATATCCCCAGCACTTAGCACAGTGCCTGGAACATAGTAGGCACATAATAAATGTTTATTGATTGATTGATAATGGCCCTTTTCTGTTTGAGTTTGACCCCACCAAACTAGATAATTTCTAATTGGGCCTTTTTTGTTTATTTGTCTTCCCATAATCTCAGTTTGTAGAATTGCCTAGGGGAGATGTATGGTCTTCTTCAAGAACCCTAAACTCCATGTTCTGAAATAGATCCTCCACCCTAATTGTTGTTGTTCTAGAATGTCAATAAGTCAACAAACATTTGTTAAGTGCTTACTACATCCCTCAGACCCTGGTAAGCACTCCATGTGAAAGATCTGGAAATTAAAGTGGATGAAGAAAAGGTTGCCACTGATAGGCTGTCAAATCAGATTTGGGGCTAAACTGAGCTATTCTGAATTTGGGAAATTAGACTGCACCAAGGCAGGATGTTGTATGTATTCCCTCCAGTGGGTGGTGACAGGTCTTCTGGACCATAGTTCCTTCTCTCAGACTGTGTAGTTGTATAATTATCAATCTGGCAAAGGATGCCCCCCTAAATAAAGGTTAGAATCATTCACTTTTTTTATGGACTAGATTAGTAATTTTATTGGTTGTTTGTCCTTTGTTTAGAAGAGTACCAATGTGGCAAAGAACTGGAAATTGAGGGGATGCCCAACAATTGGGGAATGGCTGAACAAATTGTGGCATATGAATGTAATGGAATACTACTGTGCTATAAGAAATGATGAGCAGTCAGATTTCAGAAAAACTTGAAAAGACTTACATGAACTGCTGAGTGAAGTGAGCAGAACCAGGAGAACATTTAACACAGTAACAGCATACTGTGCGATGACCAACTTTGATAGACTTAGCTTTTCTCAGCAATACAATGATCTAAGACAATTCCAAAAGACTCTGAGGGAAAATGTTATCCACATCCAGAGAAAGAACTATGGAGTCTGAATGCAGATCAAAGCATACGATTTTCTTTTTTTGTTTTGTTTTTTTTTTCTTTCTCAGGTTTTTCCCTTTTGTTCTGATCCTTCTTTTACAACATGACTAATGTGGAAATATGTTTAATATGATTGTACATGTATAACCTATATCAGATTGCTTGCTATCTTGGGGAGGGTGGAGGGAAGGGAGAAAATAAATTCAGAACTCAAAATCTTATAAAAGTAAATGTTGAAAACTATCTTTACATGTAATTGGAAAAAATAAAATACTATTAAGTGGTGGGGGTGGGGGGGAGGGGAAGAATACCAATGACATCAAGAGGTGATACCTTGATTCACGAGTGAATTGGATTTAGGTGAGGCAGAGTTGCACAAAGTTGTCAGCCTCACTCTTTCTTCCAGAGTCATCGAAGTCCAACAGTGACACAAAAGTCAGGATGACTGGCAATGGCCGGGGATGCAGTGGATGACTTTGGTGTCTAAGTTCTCCACAATGCCTGCTTCAGCCGCCTTAATGACCATTAGAACAAATTGTTCTCATCTGCCCATTTCACCAGAAGTCTTCACATGCTTGGGGTAGGCATCCCCCTAATTCTCTGATAGGTTTGAGGTCTGTCAGTTATCCTCAACCTAGTTTAGCCTGTCTACCGAGATGGTGTTACTGGCATGTGACTGCTGTGCATGCTACAACTTCTTGGAACCACAAGTGAGAGTTGGGGTGAAGGTGGACACCAAAGGAGGATGAGAAGCCCTGAAAATGTCTCAGCAAGCCCTCACACCAGAAGTGCTAGTCCTCCCTGAACACCCCATACACTCCAATCTTATTGGTATAGGGAACAATTTTATTGTTCATGTGGACACACTGTACCTTGACTGCAACATAGTGACATCATTTTGGTCCTCTTTGAGAACAAAGGACAACAATCACCAACTACCACCATTGGTATAGGTAGCTCCAAGTGATGGGCTTCTTCTACCAATACAGGTCATTCCTTCTCTGCAACTGATGGATTTAGAAAGTTCTCTAGAGGTCAAGTGATTTGCCAAGTCACACAGCTAGTAGATGTGAGAGGCAGGATTTGAACCTAGGTCTTCCTGACTCCCAGACAAGCTCGTTACAGAGGGATCAGACTCACTGCCTGCAAAACATCCAAGAATTTCCTGAATCAGATTAAAATGTAATTGGGAAATGTTTACCAAAATAAATAAAAATACAAGACAACATAAATAATGTTAATTTGTGGTTTTCTAAGTCAGTATGAGCCACGGGGATCCATTTCTATTTTGAGTTTGACACCACTGTGCTAGAACATAATGCTTTTCCATTTACTTCTGCAAAGGGGTAGGTCAAGGAAGGGTGGGAAGGATCAATGGAGATCAGCCTCTTCAATTCTCAGTTTGTTTCTTCTGTGTCAGTAGACAACCAGAAGGGTTTCTCAAGTAGTGTAATGAAGTGAATCATCAAGGTGAGGAATCCAGAAATGAATGGGTAGTACTAAGTGTAATCTCTAAACCATTGTCCGTCCTTCATATTGATGGGGGTTTGCCACAGTAGCGTGACCTCTACTTTATTAGGCTCCATTTTCATCCTTTAGATCCCTAATAAGACTGTTGGACTTGGATTCTGGAAATCCTGAGTTCAAATCTGGCCTCAGACATTTACTAACTATGTGACCCTGGGCATGTTGCTTAACCTCTCTGGTCTCAGTTTCCTCATATATAAAATAGAGATAATAATAGCACCTACCTCCCAGGATTGTTGTAAGGATCAAATGAAATAAAATTTGTAATTTACAAAGAACTTCCTTGTAAACCTTAAAGTACCACATAAATGTTAGTTATTATTATTATTCTTAATATTTTCCAAGAATTTCTAGTTACTCTTGACCAAACTGGCATTTCTTTAGATCAGAGGGTTTTTAATCTAGGGTTCATTAACTAGTTTCTTTAAAAATTTTGATAACTGTATTTTGATATAACTGATTTCCTTTGCAATCCTAAGTATTTTGTGGATTTAAGAACAATTTTCTGAAAAGGGATCCATAAGCTTTGCCAGACTGCCAAAGGGGTATATGACACAAAACAGTCAATTCTCTACTCTAGATTGACGTGGAGCTGATGCTTACGAAATTGCTCCAATCTTGTGCCCAGCAACTGGATGTGCAATCATATCTGGTAGAGAAAAAGTCCAGGAAGGCTGAGTTAATAATCTCCTGGAAGGTGACAGGCATGTAACAAAGTCTGAACAGCAGCCCTGAGTACTCATATTACTCATACCATGTCTGAAACATGATATTCCTCCACTCACATCCCCTGCAGGTCCAGATCAAGTTGTAAGCCCCGCTATGGTCTAATTTTATGAAGATTCTGACCTCTCCAAAAGGATCCAGAAGGTCTAAAATCAAGAACAAGGGATACCCAGACTCAAACAGAATTACTTTCAAGACTAAGCATCACAGCCTGACCTCAGCTTCTTACTTTTCTCTTTAACTAAAAGTATTAGAGTCCCAAGCAGAAGATGTCCAGTAACCAATAAATACCCGCTGGGCATTGATAGCAAGGAACTCTTTGAAAGCTTGTGTCTTAGGTATTTAGGCCCAGGGGAATAGGTACTTTGGGTACCGGTTTAACATCATAATTGTAGGTGTGGTGTCAGAAGCAGGGCCTCAGTTTTCTAAGCCCTGAACATATCCATGAAGCCCTTTTGGGGGTCCAGCTTCAGGTTGATGACAGTGGGTAAGAGAGAAGGCAGCAGGATCCAGCTAACAGCTATTTGAGAAGTGCTGTGGCAAACCTGAGAGAAATATAATGGGTTAGAGATTTATTCTATGTGTCTGGAGCTGGTTATTCTGTAGAACTGAAAGGATCATGGAATCGTTGGCATTTAGAACTGAAAAGGACTGTTCTACAAATAAGGAAACTGAGTAAGTAGTTTAGTAAAGTGAGTCATGTGATTTACCCAAGATCACACAACTAGGTGACAGAAATGAGATTAGAACCCAGGTCCTCTGACTCCAAATACAAGGGGTGGGGAGACATGGTAGCCTTTTATTTCACAGGCTTGTTTAAGAGCCTGGAGACATAGTCTTGGGCCTTGCAGGTGTGTGGTTTGGACTTTGAAAGAACAGCAATGATTGCTGCAGCACTTGTGGGAGGTTGGTGCAGTGGTGTATGGGAGAGGGAGAGTATGTGGTGCTTGGAGAGTAAGGCAGGTATGTATTAGAGAGTAACTTTAGGGAGTAAGTGATTCAAGCGATTGTTAGCGAAAGAGTAACTGAAGTGAGAGTGATTCAGTGGTTTCAACGAAAGAGGGGATAATTGAGGGAGTTTGTGCTATGGCAAGTGTGTGACAGGAGAGCCCTCAACTGTGCATCTCACTGTGTGAGAGCTACTGTGAATAAGCGTAGAATAACTACCTGGGTCATAGTCCCTCCAAATAGAGAAGAGAAGGACAGACAAGAGAAGACAAGAGAAGACAAGAAAAGAGAGAAAAGAGAAGACCAAAAAAGAAAGGAGAAAGAAATATCGAGACAGAGGGGGGAGGAGAGAGAGAAATAGAGAGAGATACACACAGAGGGAAAAGAAAGGGAGAAAGAAGAAAGGAGAGAGAAAGAGAGAGAGGGAAGGAGAAAGAGAGAAAAGAAGACAAAGAAGAAGAGGAAGCAGAGAAGACACAGAGAGTGTGTGTGTGTGTGTGTGTGTGTGTGTGTGTGTGTGTATAATTCAGGCTGCAAGATCAGATTTTGTTTCATAAAACACTTCTGAATGATGTGTTCTGAACTCTCCCTGGTTTTGTTTCAGGAAGAAATTGCCTGGTAGCATGGCAAGTTGTCCAAATCAAGTTGCAATCCTTCTACAATCTAATTTTATGAAAAGGCTAACCTTCCCAAAAGCATTCAACAGGTCTAGGATCAAGGGCAAAGGTTACCCATGTTCAAACATGATTCCATTCAGGGCCTGGTAACCACCTATGTTCCCTGCTTTTCTTTTCTTTTCTTTTCTTTTCTTTTTTTATACAAAGTATTATAGCCCCAAGTGGGAGAGGTTTGGTGGTCAAATAAATACCCACTGGCTATTGGCAGCATGACAGTTTCATGATATGAGTCACTGATTCATAGGCAGGTTTGAAGGGTTTTAATGATACTTTGTGTATTACAGGGAAGAGGAAGGCACTGGTGAGTTCTAGGGACAAAATTTGTACGTGGTTGAGTAACTGAATAATAATAGGATGATTTCCTGGGTCATCGAACTGGAAGGTAATATCCTATCATCAGGAGTTCTACGGTTATGAGGCTGACTGAGGTTAGCTTGGTAGCCCCTCTTGCTAGGCCAGTTTTGGGTCCACAGACTGCCTGTGCCTTCACAAATGCATGAAAGCCTCTACCCAAAAGACCTGGTTGACCAGAAGCTCATGTGTGATGAATAGAAATGAGTGGCTTACCAGATTTTACCTGAGGATAATAGGTAGCATGACCTATTGGAGAGAGAGAGAACTGGCTTTAGAGTTAAGAAGTCCTGGGTCCGAGTTCTGCTTCTGACATGTACTAGCTGTATGACCCTGGGCAAGTAATTTATCCTTTCAGTTCTCCACGCTAGCATCAGAACAGTTGCATATATATGATAGAAGACGGAGTTTCCTTACTGGAAATTCCTTACACCAATAAAATTACAGATCTAGCTTAAAAATGTCACAATATCTTAGATTTAGTGCTAGAAAGAACCTTAGAGACCATTTAGTCCAACTGCCTCTTTATACAGATAAGAAAACTGAAGCTCAGAGTTAAAGTGGCCTGTCCGTGATCATCAACGTCGCAGGTGGTACTTGAACGCAGGTGTTTCTGACTCTCAGTTCAGGGAAGGGTTGGCTCCATCAAGGGAGGTATATACAAATGAGCAACTCACTTAAATTTGCTGAGCCTCATTCCTCACCTATAATGTGGAGATGGATAATGACAACTGTATACCATCCTTCACAGGGTTGTTGTGAGGTTCAAAGGAAATGATGTATGTAAAGGATTTTGCAAACCTTAAAGCACCATAGAAAATCAGCTATTATTATTATGTGCTGAGTTGGTAATAGCTAGCTAGCATTTGTATAGTGCTTTAACATTTTTTCAAAGAGCCTTACACATATTATCTCATTTGATCCTCACAACAACCCTGGGAAGTTGTTTTATTGCAGATTTTGTAGATAAGGAAATTGAGATAGAGGTTAAATGACTTGCCCAGAGTCACACAGCAGGATTTGAATTCAGGTCCTGAGGCAGGATTTCAACTCAGACCAACGTCTTCTTGAGTTGAGGTTCAGTGCTCTATCCACTGTGCAACATAGCTGCCAAGGCCACACCCTGCCAAAAGTCTGTTTTAAAACATAAAAGTACCATATAAATGTGAGGTGGTTGTGGCAGTGCCTTTCCTCTGAGTTTATCTTCTATTCACACTATATATTTACCTCATATTTTTTGCATATTGTCTCTCCCATTAGAGATAGCTGAGTGGCAGAGGAGAAAGAGCCTAGGCCTGGATTCAGGAAGACCTGAGTTCAAATCTGGTCTCAGACCCTTACTAGCTATGTGACCCTGGGCAAGTCACTTAACCTCTGCTTCATTTTTCTCGTCTATAAAATGGGATAATAATAACATCTACCTCCCAGGGTTGTTATGAGAGTCAAAAGAAATAATAATTGTAAAGCATTTAACACAATGCCTGGCACATAGTAAACACTATGTAAATGTTGGTTATTATTATTGTTATTATTATATGACTTAATATCTTTAAAGTGCCTATCATTGTGCCTGGCATATAGAAGGCACTTAATAAATGCTTATTCATCACCACCCTATTAGAATGTGAGCTCCTTGAAAGCATGGACCATGTCTTTGTCTTTCTTGGCATCACTGGTGCTTAGCACGGCTCCTGGCACATATTAGGCACTTATGTATCTACTGACTGATGCCTACTGCTACTACTACTACTACTACTACTACTACTACTACTACTACTACTACTACTACTACTA